>NW_024412404.1:24964870-25064327 GCF_014898765.1 Herpailurus yagouaroundi | reverse complement strand
AAGTCAGTGCTCTACTCACTTTTCTTCTTAATTCAGGACACATTTAGTACCTAGTAGCCTAGCTCATCTCTAAAACCCTGCTTACAAATGCTTGTCGTGGATTTTAAACATTATATATATTTTAAACCAACTTTTATTGAACACTTACTATGTGCCAGGCACTGTTCTAAGCACTTAAACAAATATTAGCTCTTATTTCTCACAATAGCCCTAGGAAGCAGGTGGCAAAACTGAGAGGCACAGAAAGGTGGTGACATCTCAAGGTCACACAGCTCCTGTGTGGCACAGCCAAAATTCCAGCCCAAGCTGGGGGGTCTAGATTTGAGGTTTCCCCCCACTTCCCTGCTGTCTGTAGGTGACAGCAGAAGGAGGTGGCTTGTCTCCTGGTAGAAGGACCATCCAGCAGGTAACTCAGTTCTGCAGGTGCAGACTGAGACAGTCTCTGGAGAACTGCCCCTTGGGCTCTGGATCTGGCGGAGCTGGGAGAGGCCTATCTTCCGCTGCTGGGACCGTGGAGGCCCCCAAGATGGCAAAGGCGAGTTTATAACAGCAACGTTGCACGCGTTGGCGCGTAGGAAATTGAATGCGGGAGTTTCTCCGCCAGGCACACACTCTAACCACCAAATTTATTTAAGCAGATAAAATGCAGGGGGTGTAATGTCAGATTAATGGATAAATAACCGTTCTGGTTTTTGGCAGGATGGCGGGGAGCGGCAGTGAGAAGCCTCATTATGTGCGGCTCTGCCTCGAAGAACAAGCCTCGCGCTGCAACCCCAGCACCCGGGCCCGCGAACAGAGCATTAAATTGTTGGGAATGGCTCCCCTTCACTCGCAGAACAAAGATGTTTTCTCCAGAATAAATTGACTCCCTCTCAGCGCGCTGAGTCCCTGTTTCCCACAAATGCAGCCTATGCTCCAGGCTCCGCTCCCCGGGGGAGGGGGCCGGTGCGGGCCTGGGAACGCCGCGAGGGGCGCTTCCTGCCCGGGGCGAGGGTACCGGCCTCAGGGGCTCTGGCTCCGGGGCTCTCCGTCGCCAGCCTGTGTGCTTTGGGGGGAAGGAGCCTGCAGTTGTGTGCACAATGCAGGAGTCTCATGAGGCATGCGGTTGCAACTTGGGCGCGTTGAAAGGCAGTGAGCTGCGTTGTGGTTAGGGCTTTGCGTTTTCACGTCCCTGGGTTTGCACGTCGGCTCACCAGCTGTGCGATCTTGGCAAGTTATTTAACTTCTCTGAGCTCTTGTTATCCTTGAAATAGGGCTGACGGCGTTTTGAACCTGGGGTGTGGAGGAATAATGAGATAACGCAGACGGGGAGTGCGGGAACCCTGGACAGCGCAGGCAGCCACAGCCAACCTCTGGGGGCGGAGCTGTGGGCGCAGCTCCGCCAAGGCGCCGCCTCCTGCTTCTGCAAGCTTGGTGTCCTAGCAGAGGGGAGGGTTGGGGACTCTGGGGTGGTGCGTGCTTCTGGACTTTGACCCCGTGGCACGGACCAGGGGTCTGGGCTGAAAGACCCAAGCTCCTCAAGGTGGCTGGGCCAACAAGGCCTTCCTCATGGCTCACCAAGGTCAGCCCGGAGCCTGCAGGCTCCTGGTTGGGTGGGACTAGAATCTCCGGGGAGACTTGGCTTTGGCCTGGGCTAAATTTAAAAAAAAAAAAAAAAAAAAAAAAATTTTTTTTTTACATTTATTTATTTTTGAGAGACAGAGCACAAGTAGGGAAGGGGCAGAGAGAGAAGGAGACACAGAATCTGAAGCAGGCTCCAGGCTCTGAGCTGTCAGCACAGAGCCTGGCAGGGCTCGAACTCACGGTGAGATCATGACCTGAGCCAAAGTCGGACGCTTAACTGACTGAGCCACTCAGGCGCCCCTGGCCTGGGCTAAATTTAAGGCAGATTTCGAGCTGCTGCCCTGGCTGCCCTGGGCACAGCAAGAGCATGGCTCAGAGAAGCTGGTCAGGGGAGCGTAACTGCTTTCTGTTCCAGAACAGCCCTTTTCTCCCTTTTCCTTCCCCTCCTTCTAGAGGCCATGTGTGGCAGTTGATAGAGCATGATCGGAGGCCAGACTCTTTGCTGTCACCTTCTAGCTGTGTTACTCTGGGCAAATTGCTTCCTCTCTGAGCCTCAGTTTCACCACCTGCTTTCACTTTGCAAGACTGATTATGAAGAGGGAAGCTCCTGGAGCAGTGCCAGGCACATAGTAGGCTCTGGGCAGTAATGTTCTGCAACGATGTTTATGAAATGCCTAGGGCTGGTCTCTGGACATGTGATGGTGAGCAGGGCAGCCATGTTGTGGTTTCTGGGAGTTGGACTGGGGAGCAGGGCTGACCTGTGTGCTGGTGGCTGCCTGGATGCACACATGTCCCTGTGAGCCACTTATGTGCACCTGCCCAGAGCCCTCAAAGTTGGGTTGCATGTGGCAGAATCTGGCCTTTGGGGCAGTGGGCTGCCTGCATCTTGCTCTGCCTTCTTCCTCCTCTGTTGTGCCTTCTCCCCGCTCCTCACCTGCTGCCCCAGAGTTTCTGACTGATCCAGCCCAGAGGTTGGGAAAGGAAAGTCCAGAAAATGTCCTGGGGTTGGGTTTGGTGAGATGAAGCCTGCTGCAGATCCATGGGGCACAGATCCCTAGTCGTTTCCCAGCAGGATCATCAGGCACCCTTTGGGCACTAGGGTCCCAGGTGGGCAGAGCAGATGAGGTCCCTGCCCTCAAGGAGCTTTCAGTCTTCTGAGTGGTGGCAATTACTGACCAGTTTCCCAGTGCCAGGCTTGGTGCTAGTGCTTTTCACATCTAATCCTTGCCACAAAATGGACAGTCTGTGGCCGATATTGAACCCCACTCCTTTACCATGCTGGCATGCCTTGTCTGACCTGCCTCTTTCCTAGGGTCCCGCAAGCCCTACCAAGATAGAGCTCTGGACTCCAACAGGGTGGGTTGGAATGTGGCTCTGTCCTCCTCTGATGTTGCAAGTCACATAATCCATGTGAGCCCGTCTTCTCATCCACAAAATTGGGGTAATACTCATACTGCCTCCCAGGGATATGAGAGGGAAGCCATCATGCACAGAGCTTGGACGGTCCTGGGGCTTGCCAAAGTGGCTGAGTGTTTTGCTCCCCAGGTAGTGTTTTGCTTCCCAGGACTTCAGCCATGTCCCCTGCAACCCCAGCCCCTACTATTCCTCTGGTTTTGGAACCATGTTTGGGAGGCATGAAGGGGGCTCCCTGGGCAGCACTCCATCTCCCACCCACCTGGTCTTTGTTTAGCTTAGAATTAAAGCCGAGGCAGAAAACACAAAACATTTCCTGCATCGCAAGTGAAGGAGCTGTCTGTCTTGTCAGCTCCAGAGCTGCCGGTGAGCTGCTGGTAATTGTGGAGTCTGGCTGTGGGGGCCTCCCCTGGGAGGCTTGCTTTCCATCACTGTCCATGTCTGTTATCATGGTTATCACATTCCCAAGCAGACTCTGGGGAAGCGGGGCTGACCGGTGATTTTCCATTTTCTGGAGGTGCAGCTCCAACCTCCTCTCACTCCCTTATTCCACTGGCCCAGCTCCTTATGGCCCTCTCAGGCCTCACCTCGAGCCTCCTGTGATGTCACCTGGTATTGGTGTAGTTCATTTCAGTGTGTCTGTCTGTGTCCCCACTGAGATCATGAACTCCTGAAGACCTTGCTAGGGTCCAGGCTGACGTGTGCTGCAGGGATTACTGAAAAGCTCTGATGAGGAGCACTCAGCAGGACACTTGTGGGGATCGCAGGTTTCAGAGACAGATCTGGGTTCTAAGTCTAGCTTTGTTACTTGCTCCATGACCTGGAGAAAGTTACCTAACTGCTCTGAGCCTTGTTTTCTTCATTTCTAAAATGGGGGTGATACGGGTACCTGCTGGCTGTTAAGAGTTGGTATAAAGGTTATCATGAAGTTATATCCACGGTGCGTAGCTTAGTGCCTGGCACAGGGGTCAGTGCTTAGAAACGCTGGGTCAAAAGTGGCAAGAAGCCATGTAGGCAGTGTTTGAATTTCCCTGTGGGAAGTAGAGCAGAGAACGGGGCATAGGAGAGGAGGGTGGTTGTTGCCCAGGCCACTCCATAGGTGGGGAGAGGGCAGGGGCAGACTCTTGGCTGTCTTAGGACTGGGCGGGAATGACTCCCACTGAAAAGCTCATGAGAGACTGATTTTTTGTTGAATACATGTCAGCGTGTTAATTCCCAGGGAGAAACCACTGCCTGGGTTCTCACATGCTCCCCCCAAAAGGTATTGCGGTGGGAAGTCCTATCTTAGCTAGCTTCTCCAGGAGCCAGGTCCTTCCTGCGTGCTTCCCACATCCATCTCTCCTGCGGGGGGTGGGGGGGTGGGGACCCTACTGGGTGGTTCCAAGGACCTTCTTGATCACCATTGGGAGCCTGCTCTGGATAGAGGTCAGGACATGGCCTCTAACCAGCCTCCTTGGCTTGCTCCATTCGTACTGGATTCTTCCCATCCTTCTCCTTCCTCTTACCTCTGCCTCCTTCTCCCTCTTTCGTCTGTCCCCCTTCTCCTACACATCCCCTGACACAGACGTGAACTGTTGGAGGTGCAGTTTTCCAGTGGGGCTGTCGGCTTGATTAAATTGGAAGTGATTTCACTCTTGTTCTGATTTGACACTTTCAGGTGTTTCCCGCCATGTTGGTGGTACCTGCGTTTCCCCTGTTTTTCTTTATAATTTATGTGTTAATATCTTTATGTAATTTTATATATGATTATATACATGTGTATGGTTTAATCATTTTAATGATTCAGAGACATTTTGTTTTTGCACGCAGATAGTTTGCAGATAAAACTTAGGAAGGACGGGCACTAGACTGTCCTCAGTGAATGTGGGCAGATCCAGATTTCTGAGTGACAGGAGAGCTGCTGAAGTTTGAGAGCAACCAGTCTGGTCTTTATACTTTTTGGGGGGTGGCCTGGCTCATCTGCCCATGGGCAGGGGCTGAGCTCATGAAAGGAAGCAAGTCCATGTTCTTATGGGTTCTCTCGAGCCTTTTTTTTTCTTTTAAAGTTTATTTATTTTGAGAGAGAGAGAGAGAGAGCATGCATGCATGAGAGTAAGAGCAAGTGGGGGAGGGGCAGAGGGAGAGAGAGAGGGAGACAGAGAATCCCAAACGGGCTCCTCGCTCTCAGCACAGAGCCCAATGGGGGGCTTGATCTAACGAACCACAAGATCACGACCTGAGCCAAAATCAAGAGTTGGAAACTCAGCCACTCAACCCACTGAGCCACCCAGGTGCCCCCTCTCGAAGCTTTGAAGGCAGAGCTGGGGAGGACATGTGACGAGTACCCTGTCAGCACCCACTTCTGTGAAGCCCACAAGTGCACCGTTTCCCTCATCAGAATATCTCCTTCTCTTTTTCTTTGAAATTTAAACGTTATTCAGTCATGAAACTTAGCATGCCGTTTTGTGTATAAACTTTTCCTTGGCACACTGTGTCCTTCTTTGTTCAACTCCTGTAACTCTTCTGATGGGCCTATGAATATAGCTGCAGTCTGTTTCTTACGTGTTCTCTGTGAATCAGAGCCCCCACATTGGGTTCTTCCAGCATTTTCTCTTCTGTTGATCATCTTCCCCGTGAAACAAGGCTTCTATTCATTTGTCCCATGTTCTGGATATGTGTGGTAGCCTGTCTTATTGTTCAAGATATTCAGTGCTTCTGTCAGTGGGAGGATGTACAGGCTCTGCTCTGACATTGTCATCTCTGGTCACGTGATTTGCTTGGGCCAATGAAACAGGGGTGTGGATACCTTAAACCTCTTCTGAACAGAAGCTTTAAGAGCCATCGCATGGTTCTGGCGTGTTTGTCCTCTCTTCTGCCTGGGGAGGTGGGGGCTGCTTCCTCAGCCCGGATGAAGATGCCATAAACCAGAGCTGTGGTCAAGCTGCAATAAACACGTAGCGTGAGGGGTACATAACTTCTGGTTGATGCAGGCCACTGAGATTTGGGGGTTGCTTATTATCTTAGCAGTCCATAGAATGATGTGGAGCATATCTTAGCTTCAACTGACGAATACAATACTAATACTAATTGTCTCAAATGTGGTTTTTGTTTTCTGATATAATTTTGTTTTCTGATATAAATTATATAAATATAATTTGTTTTCTGATATAATTCTGATATAATGTTTTCTGATATAATAATGCCGATTCTGTTTTTTACTGCTTCCGATCACAGAGATGTTAATTAAAACAATTTCGTATTGAAACAAAAATTTAGTATTGAAGTATAATCAACCTACAGTGTTCTATTAGTTTCAGGTGTACAGCATATTGATTCGACACTTCTATACGCTATTCACCGCTCATCACTGTAAGCGTAGTCGCCATCTGTCACTGTACATTATTACGATGTCATTGATTATATTCCCTGTGCTGTAGTTTTCATCTCCGTGACTTATTTATTTTATAACTGGAAGTTTGTACCTCTTAATCTCCTTTATCTCTGTATTCCCCCATTCCCCCACCCACCTTCCCTCTGGCAACCACCGATTTATATAGAGATATTAATTTGTTTTGAACTCTATTATTCAATTGATGTAGTGTATTTTTTGTTCTCATTGAAAACAACTGGTAGCATTTTTCCAAAATCTTCTTATGTGGGTCTGTTTTAGGGTTGATGATTGCTCTGAAATTGTCCTGCTCTCTTTCCTTTCCTTTCCTTTCCTTTCCTTTCCTTTCCTTTCCTTTTCTTTTCTTTCCTTTTCTTTTCTTTTCTTTTCTTTTCTTTTCTTTTCTTTTCTTTTCTCTTTTCTCTCTTCTCTTCTCTTCTCTTTTCTTTTCTTCCCTCTTTTCTCTCCTTGGACTGTAGAGATTTTACTTCCTTTACCTATTTATTCCTCTTTGTGTTTTCTTGGTTGTTCCTCCCTGCTTTGCTGTGGGATTTGGTGGCCTCCTCGGGGTGGAAAGCTAGGGGTTGTAAGCCTGGAGCGGAACACCCACCCAGCACCCTGGCTGGTGGGAGGAAGTGTGTGGTTTGAGGCTGGGCACGTTTTCAGCGTGTCACTGTGGGTGCTGCTGGTGCTCTTTTTTTCAGTGATTGCAGCTGGTTTTAATTGGATCAGAGGGAGAAAGTCCTTGGCACTGCTCCCCTGTTCTTTATCTTCCTGGAGATAATCCCTTTAGGTGTCTGGAGCTGGCTCTCATGTCACCTTCTCACTTGGCTGGCCTCTTCCCAGGCTTTCTCTGGTCTCTTCAGCCACACCTCGTGATGAGTCTCTGTGTCCTGTACACCCGGCCTGGATGTCGCCTTCCAAGCCTTCCCCATAGTACCACTGTCCCTGCTGCATTAGAGCCCAGACCAGAGTGGAACTCAGCTCTCAGCTGACATCTGGCCTGTTAAACTGGCCACAGCTGGGTGGGGGTGGGGGGTGGAGGCTCTCGCTCCTTATCCTGGCTGTCATACCATTAATTCACCCAGAAGTGGCCACATCAGTCTGTTGGCTCACACTCAGCTTCAAGGTGGCTGAACCCAAGTCTGTCCCCAAAGCTTTTCACTGAGTCTTTTTCTGTGCTTATGCCTTTGGCCTTCTAAGCTTTTAAGTCTCTATCTATCTCTGAGTTATATTTTGCTGAATATGGCCCATTGTTTCAGACGGCCAAGATCTTTTTGGATACCAACACTGCCATTCAGTAAATTAACTCTCTGTGCGGTGGGATCAGTAGCAATCAGTGTCCTTTGCCAAGTCACTCATAAAAGTCGAATGGACAGATCTGAGGACAGAGCCCTGAGGCATGTCACTAGAGACACTTTGCCGGTTGTTATGAATCATCCTGTTTTGGATCTGGTTAATCTCTGAATCCACCTAATTATACTAGCACCCAGCCCACCTCAGAGAAGACTCTGGATTACTTTGCCGGAACCCAGCTCTAAACCTTAATGTGCAGATTCTTCAGGTAAATTAGTGTTGGGCAAGAAACTGATCACACATTCCCAAGGATCACTGAACAGAGTTGAATGAAGAGGAACCAACCAGAGACAGGGAAACACCGAGGGACCAGCAGTCACAGGGAGCTGCACCATCTGTGGGCCTGAAGGGGCAGGGGAAGGGGCAGTGTTACGGAGCCTGCGAGAAGGATAGAAGGATGCAGAAGGCAAGAGGAAGTTGCCCGATGGGAGCCTTGGCCTCAGATGGGGGAACACGGCCATTGCAAATCTGGACCCAGCTCAGCTCTCTGTCTGCTGATGCCTCTTAGTGGCTGAAGCCAAGGAGGAGCCAGGGGAGCGAGGGAGCCTGGGAGTAGAGTCCCTGGAGGCCAGCCTCATGGGGCACTTACCGGGGTGGATCGTGAGGTGCAGGCAGAATAAGTAGCTTCCCAGGTCAGGCTCTGACTGCACATGCTTCTACAAAAGTGCTACCGAACCTCCGTGTGGTGCTACATGCAGTTACTTATTAAGGTCCCCCCAGATTCTGTGAATTAAATATTTGTTTGGGAGCTGGTTCCTGGAAATGGAGAGAGGGCTTCTTTGTCTGTTGTCACCTGTGGATTCTCTTGCCAGTGGGGTGACTTTAATTATGGTTGTGGGGATATGATGATACTTGGTTTTTGCAAGTCAATGCTGTGGGAGCTAGCTGGCCCATTCCTGTGGGAGGAGAGCCCCCAGGAGGGGGAGGGTTTGATGGGTGCCCATGGAATTGTCCCTCTGCCTGACGCTGTCCGGAGCAAGACACATGGATAGAATTCAAGCAGACATACCTGTGGGGCTGGGGGACTTGATTAACTTCTGAAGAGCTGAGCAGTTTCTGTTCCAGGCTTGCTTCTGAAGGGATGGTTGGGTTGTGATCTGAATGATCCTGTTTCTCCAGGAGCTCTGGTGACTGCTATGGTGTCCATCCTGGGGCAGGTGGTGTGGTGCTCAGGGCTGTGTGGGTTGCAGAGAGCTGAGATGGAGTGTGTTCTGGGCTGGGCAGCTGAGGCAAGGGCCCTGGAACTCCTGTTGAGTTGTCTATCCACCTGCCGGCCCTGCCCAGCACAGGTGAGTGCACATGGCTAGTCTCCACAGCTGCCATATGCAGGGCCTCTACCTGACATACAAGGCTGAGGATATCCCAGGATTCCTAGGGAGAGCGTGGGACTCTTCTGCCGCCCAAGGCTGAGCACTGGGCAAGAGAGCTGGTGACGGCAGCAGGAGGAGGGCCTCCCAAGCTGTGGGTGCTCAGAGCTTAGCCATGTGTGCACCCAGATGCCAAGGGATCCCAAGGGTGGAGAGGCCAGAGAAGGTATCCCTGAAGGGGCCGGTGTGTGCATGTGTCTGTGTGTGTGTGTCTGTGTATGACATTGACCTAGGCCACAAAGTATAGAGAAAATCTATTTTTGTTATTAATTTTAAAGTATAAATGTACTATAATATTTGTATGACAGAGTCTTTGAAAATGAAAGAAAGAAAAAAAACCCCACTGCGTTGCAACCCAATCAGGGTTGCATTTTGGCTTGTTTTCTTCTAGGCCTTTCTCAAATAATCGTGATTTCTCAGGAAGCAGAGGGCAGGGATCACAGTGGGGTGACATTCAAGTGGTAGAGGGTCTACGGGGCTGGAGATTTGGTGGGGAGCATGAGGGAGAGATGTTGGCTACTGAGGGCAGGCCTGGTCTTGGGCTTCGGGTACAGGCCCAAGCAGGACTTGTCACGGTGGGTTCCCTCATGCAGCCCGCCCTGGGGGCCGGTCCTTAATCTGGGTCCTAGAGGCTTTCCCTTGTCAGTGCAGGCAGCTGTCAGTGAGGTGATGAGCAGTGCCTTGACAGGCACAGCCAGCGGGATCCTTCTGCAGCTCAGGGACACCTGACTGGGTGCATGTGACAGGCGTGGGTCCCGGCAGTTCTGCTGCCGGGAACTCTGGTCCCCTGGGCATTTCTGTGGCCTAGAGGCAGCTGTTGGATATTGGACAGATGATGGCCAGCAGCACAGCTAGGAGCTTGCCGGGCCCTATCTGCCATTGTGGAGAAGCATGCCGGTCCAGAGCTTGGCCCTCAGCTCTAGCTGCACGTGGAACCACCTGGGAACTTGTAAAATCAGTGACTCTGGGGCCTCTATATTCTGGGGGTGCAACCAGCATGTCAGGTTTGAAAGCTCCCCAGGTGATTTTTAAAGAGCAGCCACCGTGGTTCTCAAATTTCATATGCATGAGAATCAGCTGGAAATCTTGCTAGAAAACAGAAATTGCAGGGCCCCACCTCCAAAGTTTCTGATTCATTAGGTGTGGGTGGGGCCTGAGAATTTACAAGAAATTGAATGCTGACAAGTTCCCAGGAGATGCTAATGCTATTGGTCTGGGGAATCACACTTTGAGAACCCCTGACCCAGAGGAAGGTGATTGGGGAAAATCCCGGTACTTCCAGGTGATGAAGGCAGGCAGGTGTCAGCTGTTCCTGGTGGTGAGGCCAGGTGTTGACTGTCACACAGAGGTGGTGACAGATGTTTGTCAAAGTGGTAAGGGACGAGGTTGGCTGTCACAGCTGGTGAGGGAAGGTGCTGCTTGCCACCCAGTTGCAAGGAAAGGTGTTTACTGTCACACCCACAGGTGTTGGCTCACACAGGTAGTGGTAGAAGGTGTTGGCTTATATCAGGTAATGAGGAAAGCTCTTGGCTGTAGATGTAAGAGGCAAAGGAGGGTGCTGGCTGTGACAGGGGGTGAAGGAAAGTGTTAGTGTTAGTAGGTGCTGAGGAGAGCTGGTGGCTTTATGTGTGGCTGGAGAGGGAAGGTATTGGGCTACCAGCTGGTGAGGAAAGCTGTTGGCCGTCACACACATGAAATGAGGGAAGGGGGTGTCTTGTCACAGATCTGAGGGAAGGTGCTGGCAGTTACAGGTGAAGAAAGAAGGTGCCGGTCCGTCTATTTGGCTAATAGGGTCCTTCCATCAGTCCATTTGCCATGGAGGCAGAAGTGACCTCTGGCTCCAAGTTGTGTGTCGTGTCCTCTGTGTCCTGAAGCCTTCAGGTCCTGCCTGCAGCTCAGATGGGTCTAAGAAGGCCAGTGGAGACCCGAGGCCTCCTTTAGGTTGGGCATGTTTCTTGGTCTTGGAGGGAGGGGTGTTAAGGTCAGGCTGGGAAATGGCAGTGTGGGGCATTGTGGGGGAAGTGCTTTGCACAATAGCAGGCTGGCCATGAATAATGCATCTGCCACAGAAGGAGGGCCCCAGGAAGCGTAACTTCCCCGCACACATTCAGGAGGCACATTTCAATGCAGAAGCCACAGGAAGGGCATCTTTCCTCATCTCTGTCTTTTATCATCAGTTTCCAATTGAGAATCACAGCAGCCCGTGTCCTGGGGCTCCGGCCTGGTGCCTGTGGGGAAAACAATCCTCCCAAGAGCAGGCTGCTGAGATGCATGATTTGGAGCCTAGTCTTTGGAGACAACAACACGCAGATGAGCCGTTCTTTTGGGGGAAAAGACAGAGCTGTCAGCCGGCTGAGTCTGATGTCCCTTGTTTCTATAGCTACAGTAAATGTAATTACCAAAGAGTAACCCTTTGCGGATTTCATTGTAACCTCAGATAGCTAATGACATTTACTGGGTTTCTAGCAATCTGGGACAAAATGCTCATTTTGAATTTAACATGAGTAATGCCATTTTCCATCTTAGTTAAGTACTTTGTGTCATAAAAGAGTTATCTGCACAGAGCCCCTGGTCCTGTCAGTAAACATATTACAAATATTATCACCACTTATTTTCTGGATGAAAGATGTGGTGAAGGCCCAGAGAAACGCTCCTGCTTTACATTTATGACTCTGCTTGGAGACTCAGCAAATTCAGCATGAAATCATTGTGGAGGTAATTCAGACTGTGCACCAGTATCACACGCAGCTGGAGGCCCCCGGAGATGTAATGTTATTTCAGGGAGCACAAACTATGTAAATACATCCTTCCGCCACTCGTCCATGGTAGGCGTCAGACGGTGTCACTCAGCTACCATCACAGATGATAGATGCTGAGCATCTTTGGCCTAGGAAAATGGAAGTCTTTGGCTGTAGCTTGTTAGGGGAAGACGCATTTCCTGTCTGTTCCTGGATTCGTGAAGGATTTGCACACCAACGCAGAGTTGGTGCCAAACAACATATTCCTTTGTTCATCCATTTATTCATGCACCTTCCGATCCAGTTGCATAGCCCCATCAATAATTAGTATGGTGCAATGTCCCGGGTGTTCTGATGGAGAGGACCAGGGGTGCTGGGACAGGAGGAAGCATGGGGAGGGCAGGCATGTGAGCTGCCTGGGGGAGTCCGAGGAGGCTCACTGGGTAGGTGCCACTCACCAGGGGTCTAAGTGGATGTGAGGGAGCTGGGCAGCCTGAGGCTGAAGGCAGGTCCTCCAGGTTGGGCATGATGGCAGAACTCTTCTTGGACCAAGTCCAGCATCTGGACGGAGGGAGGACTGGCATCACCTTGCCTCCCCTTGAGCCCATCCCTGCTTCAGAGGTCTGCGGGACTGAGGGAGAGCCCCAGTGGGCCTGGGGGTCAGCGTGACTCGGGCTCTACGCCTGTCTCTGCCACTCAGTAGCAGGGCCACTTCAGGTAGGCCCCACGCCTGTGTTTCCCCACGTATCAAATGGGGACCCTCATCCCACCTCCTAGAGTGGCAGTGAAGATGATGTGAGACAATGCATCAGGATGTGTGTGTTGCGAGAGGTCTTGCTGAAGGCACCTCGTTGAGGAACTGAGAGCGCCCATCAGGATGTTCCTATAGGAGATTTGGCTCACAGAGCTTTCCAGGACAGCCCTTGGCTTAGCTGGACCTAGAGAAGCCTCAGCAGGTGCCTGACCCTGAGCTGTCACCTGCACGCGCAGGTGGGTGGGCGGTATCCGTGTCTGGGCCAGGTGTCTGTGCTCCCTGATTTCCGGTGATCCTGTTGAGTGACCGTTGAGGCAGCTGGGTAATTGCGGGCCTGTTTCACTCTGGCTGCCACCTCATCCTGGCTCTGAATCTTGTTGGCAGTGATCGGCAGACAAATTCCAAAGTGTGAGGCCGTTGGAGGAGGCACTCCTGTGCTGCCCTTCCTGGTAGTGGATTGAGTGAAGTCTGGTGGCAGTGCTGACTCCAGCCCCGCAGGCCTCTCCTTCTGGGGTCTGGCATTATAGGAGCTGAACGGAAGGTCACAAATCTAGGATTTTCCAGGAAGAGCTGGGAGGTGGCCCTTCAAGGCTTGAGGGCACCAGCTCCTGGCAGAGGGGAGGGACCTGTAGAAATAGGCTGTAGCCCCAAGACTGCATCCTTTGTTGTTATGTCGTCACATTGCATGTCAAATACACACCATTTTAAAATAGTCTTTGGACAAGCCTGCTGAGTGTCCCTTTGCGGAGATGAGATCTGTAGAAACAGTTGGAGGCTTGGCATCCTGCTGCTTATTGGAAGGGTTTCCCTTTGCCCACTCCAGTGCTGAGGCCTCCCCATCTATCCCAGTCTGTGCACTGAGAAAGTGACTGTGGAAATGAAGGAGCTGCTGGAAGTCAGCAGATGGAGAAAGCTTAATGTTAAGCGATGTTGGGAAGGTCACCTCTTCCAGCCCTCTGCTTCTTCATAGGGCTGCCCCGAATGCTCTGAAAAGAGGGAAATGTGCCATATTCACACTTCGGTGGAGCCCCATCTGCATGGAGGGAATCTTTGACCCTGGAAACCATGTCCATATTGGCTCCTGCCTTTGCATCTTATTCAGGTGGCATTCTTGTTTGACAGATTCATCCATCTTATGAAATCATTCATTCATCTCTTTGTGTAATCATTCATTCATCCCTTTTTCCATCCATCCATCCATCCATCCATCCATCCATCCATCTAGTTATCCATAGCTATATCCACTCATCAAACATTGATGAGGCCCTCTATGTAACTAGGGATTAGAAATACAGACATACAAGCAAACTTGTGTAAGGGGGCCTGGAAGTGCAGTAATTGGGTGGAAATTGGAGGTTTTGTCAAGGAGGGGTTGCTGGGCTGAGTCTGAAATTAAAGAACGCATTGGCTCTATGGAGCCAATGGTGGTTGAAGGAAAGGGGTCCCAGGCAGTCCCCTCTGTCTACAGAGGTGTAGAGGCCTGGAACAGCTCTCTGCTTGTGGGGGAGGGGAGAGGGTAGAGAAAGGGAGGTGAGTTGGGATCAGTGGAGGACAAATGGAGGTGGAGAGTGGGAGAAGAGCTTGGATGGTTGACAAGACCCTCAGTGAGGAAATGAACTGTTTGACCTTTGGTTTGAGGGTCAAACAGGGGCACAGTCAGGTCCATGTTCAGAGACTGGAGAGGGTAAAGTGGAGACATGGATGGGGGGAATAGCTGGCTCTGTTCTGCAAGGGAGGACTGGTGGTCTGTGGTGGCCAAATGCTGGGTCCTTTCCTGCCCCCGAGTCCTTACCCCACAGCACAGGCCCTGCTGTCAGGAAAGGGCACTCTGGGAGCCCCTCCATCTCCAAAGGAATATGGGACCCTCTTCCCATCTGAAGGGGAAAGTATTTGGGGATAGGAGGGTTTTCTGGGGACCCGCGTGTGCTGCTCTGCACCAGGGTACAGGCCTCCGTCCCCTTCTGGTCTTGGTTCCTCCTGTAGAGGGGCAGGTGCTGGCACCCACAGCGGGCCAGGGCACTGTGGCCTGATGTGCTTGCTCCAGCCTCTTCGATCCTGGTGGTAACTGGAAGGTGGGGATTGTCACACCCAGTTTACAGATGGGGGCTGAGGCCTAGAGTGATTGACTTATCCCAGGTTATATGACCAGAGCGGAAAGTAGAGATTTCTTCCAAATCTGCCAATTCTGAAACTCATGGTTATTTTTGGTTAATCCATACAATATTGTTGTTTCGACCCATCCAGGCAGCACCCCTCCCCAGCCCTCCTCCTCCTAGTTTGGTGCTGCAGGTGTGTGGAATATGCTCCCTTGCCCTGAGTGAGTGAGGCCTCGGTGCTCAGGTGGCCCCCAGCCTGCTGAGGTGGGGAGTGTCGGTGGGTGGAGGCGATTGCTGGCTGGCGGAAGCCACCTCATTATTATTGCCTTTGCCTCGGAAGCCACTCTTTCTGGGCCATCTCCATGCTTTGCTTGTGGGTTCTTGGGAAGGAGTGTAATAAGCAAGGATGGAAATTCTGTACATTCCAGTGGAGGTGGGAGGCAATGGGAGGCATGGGCAGCCCCCTCTATTAGTGGTCCCTGAGTCTAAGACTCATTCCCTAGGCTCCAGAGAAGGGATACAGATGCAGGCCCAAACCCCTTGGGCCTTGGCCTCCTGTTCTGCTCAAAGGAGGAGCCCTAGCTCTGTCCAGGACATACCACCCACTCCTCCCTGCCAGCCTAGTGCTAACTGCACCTGGGCCCTGGGACATGTCCCTCCACTGCCCAGCCATGCTGGGGCCTCCAGGGCTGGGACTTTTTTTAGAAAAATTTTTAGTGTTTATTTTTGAGAGAGAGAGAGAGACAGAGAGAGAGAGAGAGAGAGAGAGAGAGAAAGAGACAGAGCCTGAGTGGGAGAGGGGCAGACAGAGAGGGAGACACAGAATCTGAAACGGACTCCAGGTCCTGAGCTGTCAGCACAGAGCCTGATGTGGATGTCGAATCCACAAACCGTGAGATCATGACCTGAGCTGAAGTCAGACGCCTTAACCTACTGAGCCACCTGGGCATCCCCAGAGCAGGGACTTCTTGATCACTTGTCTCTACAGAGGTTGTGCTGGCATTTGGCCTTTACAGTGGTGAGAAACACATTCCAGTCTGGCCTGGAGGGCCTGGAGACAGGTAAACACAGCTACCAACTCATGCTAGGTACTCAGAGGTCTTGGCATCGGGCCTATGCTGGCCCTTTCAGACTTTGCCAGGCCTGCTCGAGGGTGGAGTTCTGACCCAGCCCATTTCTCCAGCTCATGGTGTGATGCTCCTTGGGGCCTCCTGGGGCCTGGTCTGATCTGGTCTCTGCTGTGCTTACTGCTGCTGGTTCCCACACTCCTCTCATTTCCCCTTCTTGACTTCGGACTCTAGCTCCTGCCTCTCGCATCTTGGATCCCCCACTTTGGAGCGATCCTTAGAGGGCATAGCTGCCAGTCATGGCCCTTTGTTGGAGCCCCAGGGCCTCTCTTCCTGGCCTGCTGTCCTTGGAGACAGTGTACAGCCAACCCTTTGGCTTTGGGAGACTGGTTGGGGTCTCTTTTTAGTGATTAGTTTGAGAGTCTGTGTGTCTATCTGTCTCTCTGTCTGTCCATCCCTCTATTCTTACATTCTTCCACCCACCCATCTGTCCATCTGTCCATCTGTCCATCCATCCATCCATCCATCCATTCATCTATACATCCACCCACCCACTTATCTGTCCGTCTGTCTGTCTGTCTGTCTGT
Source organism: Herpailurus yagouaroundi (assembly GCF_014898765.1). Taxonomy (NCBI): domain Eukaryota; kingdom Metazoa; phylum Chordata; class Mammalia; order Carnivora; family Felidae; genus Herpailurus; species Herpailurus yagouaroundi. The sequence continues at coordinate 25,048,019 of NW_024412404.1, read as the reverse complement.
CCATCTGTCTTGTCTCCTCATCCAGCCAGCAAGTATTTGTTGATACTTACAGTGTTCCAGGCACAGTGCCAGGTACTGGGGACTCTAAAGTAGATGGGTGCTGTCTGCAGTTGGAGAGGAGAGCCCTTTCCTCGTCTGTGCAGAGGGGCCATCGGTCACCCTCATGGGGCTGTTGTGAGTTATTACTTAGTGACCGGAAGCTGTCACAGGCATGGCGAGCTGCCTAAGGGCTCTGCATAGGTGGACTCATCACAATGGTATCTAGTGAACGTGATGTGAGCAGGGTGGGCTGGAGGGGTGGGCAGGAGCCTACCCTGGCTGGGGGAGGCCCTGGGTGGGGTGTGGCTATGAATAGGTAACTGTGGTGAGGACACGGAGGCCTGGAATAAGCTTTTAGGTGGTATCAGGAAGATGAGGGGGTCTCTTGTGCAGGGTGCATGGGGTTGAAAGGGGCTCTGGGCACTGGTGACCTGGGGAGACCTGGGCAGTAGCACCCCTGGGACGAGGGACAGATGTGGAGGAGACAAGGCCAGTAGGCTGGAACAGGGGCACTGGGTGGGCAATGGGGGTGTCAGTGAGGGGAACCTCTGGGCTTTGTAGTCCTGTGTGGTTGGACTGACCCTCAACTCCTTCAAGGGTTATACTCCACTGCTCTGGGAGCTGGCCTCTGGGTGCCTGGGTTTGGGGTACTGAGAGCTGATGGAATCCTTATCAGGAACTCCCTTGCCTGTTTCTTCTGGTGGCAGTTGGAGTCTAGCCCCTACCTGGGCTTCTCTCAGGGCCCAGACACATGTCCCGGGCACCAGAGAGCCTAGGGGAGAGTGAGGAGAGATGCCCACAGCAGGCCCTCAGGTAACACAGGTGGGCTATGTGGCTTCCCAGGGGCCTTTGGCTTTGCCTGAGTGGCTCTGGTCAGAAAGGGCAGGAAGTGGCAGGGCCAGTGGAGAGAGGTGAGGGCAGAGTATCCTCTGCTTCCTTAGCTGGCCCTGAGCCCAAGGCAGAGAGGCCTGGAGTGGGATGGTTCTGGCCAGGCCTGGTCCCCAGATTATAGTGCCTTAAACATCTGATGCATGTTGGCTGTAAGTAATAGAGTAAAGCTAATCATAATAGGAGATAACGATAATAATGCTAATGAACCTTGGGAATAGTTGACCATCTGAGGGGAGGAGTGGGCACTAGATGGCCCACTAGGATGGGTGCGCAGCATCCTTATCTCCCAGGACACTAGGCCACGTTACGGGCCCTCTTGCCCTGAGGATTTCTGTGCCAACCCAGGATGGCAGGTGGGTAGTATCTCCTGCCTCCTTTCCCTGGGTGGAGCCAGTCCCCCAGAGCCTGGGAGAGGAACTTCTAAGTGAGGAGAGCTGGACACAGGCCCATTGGTCTGCAAGGAGCCTCAGGCCCTGCACTGGGCCATATTCCTGGTGCCAAAGTTACCCGCCATTGCCCTCGGAAGAGAAAAGAAGAAATGAAAATGCTGAATCAATGAGACAGGGGTCTAATTACTCTGGATAGCATCAAACCTCCAATTTTGGGCCCGGGTGCTCTCTTTAATTTGGGGTGTTTAAATATTTACCTGAAATGGAGGGGAAAAAATCTTTTGGGCTGCAAGGCTATTCTGGCAGCAATGCGCTGAGAAATTCATTAAACCGCAGTTAATTAGGGGATGAAAGATACATATATAGCTCATTAGTTCAACCCACATAATTTACATCTCAGAGGATATTCGAGTACTAGCTCAGCTCAGGCTCTCAGAAATGGTGTCTTCCAACGCAGCCTCTCATCGTGGCTGCCTCTCTGGGACTGTGGGACTAGAGAGGGGGCCCTGGCTGCCCTCCATCTGTTTGTCCGTCCAGGAGAGGGGGAAGGTGCCCTGGGCCTCGCTGCCCCTCCTGTTTCCCACTGGAGCGGTGGTGGCCCGGCTGGCTGTGCTTCTGCTGCCAGGGATGATGAACGAGGCAGGCAGTGCAGCCCCCTCACAGCCGAGCTGCTTAGCATAATGGTGCGGCATCTGAGCAGATTTTAAGCTGCATCGAATCCGGTTCCTAGATGGGGGACATTATCCCTGATTTAATCTGTAGCAGTCAGAGAAATCAGGGCTCTAGCGTCAAATCCCCATGTCACTCTACCAAATTCTAGTTCTTGTTCTGCCACATGCCTGGGCCTCTCAGGGGGCTGGGGGCTGCCTTGGCCCTGCTGAGCCCTGAGCCTGGCCTTGGATGCCTTGAAGAAGAGTCTGCCCCTCCCTGAGACCCCTTTTGCCAGTTGGGGACTTTGATGAGATTACTGACATTTCCAGGGGTTCCCGTGTAGCCACTGTCTCCTCTGGGGGTAGCTGGGGAAGGTGGTGCTGGTGGGGAGTGGGGTTGCTTTAAAAAAATTCCAGTGTCCTCCTAATTATGCCTCTGGTTTGGGAACAGAGACACAGAGAGGAAGGGAGGAGGTGTGTGTGCACCTGTTCGTGCGTGTCTGTGTGTGCGTGCGTGGAAGGGGTGGCAGTGAGGGCTGGGGAGACCACATCAGACATCCTCAAGGATCGGGTGGCCCCTTCTCCACCCTGGAACCTGAGCTTGTGCTGGGGGCTGTGAGTGACAGAAGGGTGGCCGCCAACAGGCCTGCGGGTGGGGATCCCACACCTGCCTGTGAGTATCTGTGCCACTTTGGGTAAGTAACTCTCATTTCCAAGCCTCGACTTCCCCATCCGCAAACTGGCAGCAACCATCCCTAGCTCAGAGGCTGTTTCTGAGAATTAAGGGAAAGATTGCAATTGAAGCTCTTTCTCCAGGGCCTAGCATCGAGCAATTGCTCAACAAGTGTGAGCTCTTTTCATTCTCCTTTTGTTACTTTACCTCAGGTTCCTCATCTGTTAAATGGGGTGATGTTGCCTTGCTCACAGGGTGATGTGAGGAGCTGAGCCCCATTTGGAGTTGGCACGCAGAACCTAGTTGGCCGGGTGGCTTGGGGGCCATGGGGATGAACGTGGAAGGGTGGTTGGAGGCTGGCAGTGTGGTTCGCAGGCCTGTGGTGGGGCTCGAGAGTGACTGAGCCCTCAAAGGCTTCATCTGAGGACACCTGACTCCTGTTCTGGCCTCCCCCATTGGAGACCTGCCCCACTGAGATCTGGTTTGTCAAGCCAGACTTCCTCCTCTTCCTTAGGGTTGGTGCCCATTCCTGATGGCACTACACCTGTGCCAGGATCCTTGCTACCAACCACAATGTCCACCATAGCAGCAATGACACCAAGAATGACTGTCGACATGTACTGTGCTTGTGCCATGTGCCAGGCGCTGTCCCTGGAATGACATCCTCATCCTCACCCTGGCAAGTGGGTGCCCTTATGACCCTTATTTTACAGATGAGGCACAGGGAGCTTGGGCCAGGTCTCAGGCTGTGCCAGAGGGGTGGGGTGTGTGGGCAGGGCTGTGGGAGGGACCAGGTGAGGGGCTGGTGGAGAAGCTGTGTCCATCTGTTCATCCACTGTCAGGGTCAGATCCTCACCCAGCCACTTGTCACTGTGACTGGGGGCAAGTCACCTTGCTGTGCCTGAGTTCCTTGTCTGTGACCTGCGGTGTCATCACATGGAGGGGTGCGTTCACCCATGTAAAGCAATTAGCCCCGTATCAGGCACATGGAAGGCTCTGATTGCTGGGGGGTTAGGGGTGGGGAGCATGTGCTCCTGAGGGTCCTCTGGGAAGAGGGGGCCTGGTGCTGGCACCAAGCTCTTGGCGCTGGCATGGACCACTTCCCTTACTGGGGTCTTCTGAGCTTGGGCCCCACACTGTCAGCTGTCTTACCCATATGGACTTGTAGGAGCCATCCAAGTGGGGCTGAGCCAGGGCCCGTCAGGAGGAAGCTTCCCATGGGGCATCGCACCTGGAGCAGGCAGCTCTGGAGGCTCCCACCCCAACTCTTTCCCCCACACCCCCTTTCCCTCCTGGAAGTGCAAGTGTGTCGGGCCCCCTGCCTGGTTGACCTTTGGCCTGGCTCCCCAAGGCTCTCTGTGACCAACGCTGGGATGGGGAAGAAGTCTTGTCCTTCTGTACCCTTCTTGGCATTGTATGGGCCCCCAATACTCCCTCTGGGATCTAAAAACCGACTGCATTTCCCTGGACCGCATGGTCCTTCCGTTTCCAGGTCCTCGTACATCCTGTTCCTTCTGCCTGGGATGCCTGACCCTGTTCTTTACTTGGTAAACCCACCTCAGTCTTCAAAGCGGAGTCATGCTTTTAGAAACCCCCAACCTCTGCCAAGTGGGGTCATTGCCTCCATCAGACACCGCTGTGTCACCAAAACCTGGTACAGGGCTTGGCACATCGTAGATACTCAACAAAGATTTGTGTAACTGAATTAGCACCCATTATTTCCAGCTGTCTGTGCCATATCTCTGTGATCTTTAACATGTGAGCCCCTGAGGCAGGGCTGTCCCTGAGTGTCAGCTTGGTCCCTTGCCCAGGGACCCAGTGTGGGTGTCAGCACGCAGGAGATGCCTCCTGAAGATCTGGTGAACTCCCTGGGCTCTGGCAGGTCGGGTTGGGGTATTTCTTGTCACTTCTCCGGGCAGGCTGGGCCATGTGTCCTCAAGCTTCGGGCAGGACATCTGTCTGCTGGTGCCGGCCTCCTGGGGGCAGCAGCCAGGAGTTTGTACATGCAGGACTTTGAGTAGGACCTTGTGCTTGTGCACTCATAACTAATTAATTATATTGTGGAATTGAAACTTATTCCCATTACGCACTGATGAGAAAATTAAAGATCTATTGATATTGCAATAATTAATTGAACGAAAAAGTGGAAAAAACTATGTAAAGTCTGGGGTGAAGTCAGTGCTATTAACTCCCTGATGGTCAGATAGTGGTGAAGGAGTCCTGCTTAAGGGAAGTGTGGATTGGCCAAGACTTGGGGACTCTGGTTGCCCATTGGGAACGGGGACAGGCTGTTGGTGGTGCTCTGTCTTATTGGGGTGCTGCCCAGAGTGACTGTTGGGGGGGAACATAAGGATGCCTCCTTTCTTTTCTTTCCTTTTTAAAAAAATTTATTTATTCATTTATTTATTTTTTAATTTACATCCAAGTTAGTTAGCATATAGTGCAATAATGATTTCAGGAGTAGATTCCAGTGATTCATCCCCCAGGTATAACACCCAGCGCTCATCCCAACAAGTGTCTTCCTTAATGCCCCTGGCCCATTTAGCCCGTCCCCCCTCCCACACCCTCTCCAGTAACCCTCTGTTTGTTCTCCATATTTATGAGTCTTTTAGGTTTTGTCCCCCTTCTTGTTTTTATATTAGTTTTGCTTCCCTTCCCTTAGGTTCATCTGTTTTGTATCTTAAAGTCCTCATATGGGTGAAGTCATGTGGTATTTGTCTTTCTCTGACTAATTTTGCTTAGCATAATACCCTCTAGTTCCATCCACGTAGTTGCAAGTGGCAAGATTTCATTCTTTTTGATTGCTGAGTAATACTCCATTGTAGATATATACCCCATCTTCTTTATCCGTTCATCCGCCGATGGACATTTGGGCTCTTTCCATACTTTGGCTATTGTTGATGGTGCTGCTGTAAACATTGGGGTGCATGTACCCACTTTGAAACAGCACACCTGTAAGGGATGCCTCCTTTCTAAGCTGCCTGGGATGAAGGGGTCCCTGTAGCCAGGGTCAGCGAGGGGTCAGAGCCTTTCTGTGGAAGGGTTGGGGTGGGGGCTGGAGTTACCACGAAGAGCCCGAGTAACCGCACATGGCTCAGAGGCCTGGAGCAGGTCGGGGGAGCAGGAAGCAGCCAGCCCAGGGCAGGTGGCTGAGCAGGATGGGAATGGTCAGGGAGTGAATGACCCTCATCTGGTGGGCGATGGGGGCAGCTTGAAGCATGAGTTTCGGATCCCTTCCAGGAGCATGGGTCACAGCTGCCCACTCAGCAGGATGGTGGCCTCTCCCCAAAGCTCCATTGCCTGGACTTCAGCATCAGACTGTCTCCTCATGTGCATCTATAAAGAGAGAGTGTCCACTCAGGCTGCAGCTCCTCAGGAGCCTGAGGGCCCTTCTCAGGGGCTCAGACTCCACCTGGCAGGTGGTGTTTAGGGGTGCTCAGGGGAAGGAAGGGTGTCTTCCGTGCCTTTCTGTGTGTGTGTGGGGGTATGGCTTCGCCTGTGGCCCTCCTGCTGTTCTGTGCTTTGGGCTTTCTGAGGCTAGTTTGGGGTTCCCATCCTGTTTCTTCTGGAGGATGAAGGCCTGGAGACAGGCATAGGTGAGCCACTGCTTGGCCCTGGCCTTGATGCCATGGCTGGAATGCTGGAACATTCTGGCTGCTGTTCTGCTGTGTGCTGGCAGCTAGGGGAGCCCAAGCTGGTATTGCCCCAGAGGTGGAGGGGTCTGGAAAGCATCCCCTCAGCTTCCAGACCTGTGTGTGGCCCCTCTGGGTGCTGTGGCTGCCCTGGCTCTCTACCATGGAGCACATCTCATGGGTCGGCAGTTGGTTTTTCCTCATCTGGAGCTAAAATCCACTTTTTGTGGGTCCTGGATATGCCCCTGGGGCCCCAGGGCATGGCTGGCTGCTCCCTCTGTGAAGAGGCAGGGCCCCAGGGCATGTCCTCACATAGTCCCTAAGGTCTTGCTGGGAGCCTGCTTCCCATCTGCTCGCTGACCTGCCTCCCTCTCCAGTCTCTCCTCCACGTGCCCCGCCCCTCATGGTGCCCTGAGCCCATCTGTGTGCCCAGCACTGTCCCAGGCAAGGTTCCGTGTTCTAGTGGGGTGTGTGCTGGGGTGACGTCGGGGGGACGGGATGGAGACCTAGGGCCTGAAGCCAGATGGCCCTGGCCGGCCTCTTCCCAGCTGTGGGCCTCAGGCATCCTGCCACCTTTTGAGCCCCCATTTCCTTATCTGGAAATGTATCAGTCTGCTCAGGCTGCTGTAGCAAAGTACCACAGACTGGGGGATTAGGTGACAGACATTTATTGTCTCATGGTCCTGGAGACTGGAAGACAGAGACCCAGGCGTTAGTGGGACTGGTTTCTTCTGAGGCCTCTCTCCCGGGTTTGTGAGGGACCATCTTCTCATTGGGTCCTGATACGGTCTTCCCTCTCTGTGTGAATCTATGTCCTAATCCCCTCTTCTTATGAGGACACCAGTCATAGTGGGCTAGGACCAACCCTGATGACCTCATGTTAGATCAATGATCTCTTTAAAGGCCCTCTTTTCTAAATTTTTTTTTTTCAACGTTTATTTTTGGGACAGAGAGAGACAGAGCATGAACGGGGGAGGGGCAGAGAGAGAGGGAGACACAGAGTCGGAAACAGGCTCCAGGCTCTGAGCCATCAGCCCAGAGCCCGACGCGGGGCTCGAACTCACGGACCGCGAGATCGTGACCTGGCTGAAGTCGGACGCTTAACCGACTGCGCCACCCAGGCGCCCTTAAAGGCCCTCTTTTCAAATATAGTCACATTCTGAGATGCTGTGGGTTAGGGCTTCAACATATGGATTTTGGGGGCACAGCTCTGCTCGTGACATGGGATAATGTCACCTCCTCTCATGACTATAGTGAAGGGATGATACAGTGTCCAGACACAGACCCTCGCACCGGGGGTTACCTTCTGGCTCTCCCTGGGCTGTGGACACCTTCTAGGGAGAGGGAGTGTAGAAGCAGGAGCAGAGGACTAAAGAATTGAAGATTCTTCACGAATGCATCTTGACGTGTCACTATCTCAGCAGAGATGCCCCAGGGGCTCCAGGATGGCTGGCTCTCCAGAGCACCCCTCACGCCCCTGGTGAGCCTGACCGTTGGGTCTGCCACACTCCCTGTCAGGTGTGCACCTCTGCTCTGGGTATCTAGAATGTGCTGTGCACCTTGTCGCTCTCTATGCTCTCTCCTCTGCCAGGATATCTTGCCCTTCTACCCCTGCTAATATCCCATCACCCCTGAGATTGGGCTCCCTTCTCAGTGCTCACATGAGGTCCTGTCTGCTGCCCTGCACTTAGCTCTGCAAGGACCAGGGCTGGTGCTGCTGAGGGTAGACGGGGGATCCTGGAGAGAATGTGCAGGAGGATACCAGCATGGCTGGGGACCAGACCTGGCTGAGGTCCTCCTCTGCACCAGGCCTCACACTGGGCACTTCAAGTCAAAGGTAAAGACCACATCTCCAGTTATTGAAAGGCTACTGTGTGGCAGGCCTCATGCCAGGCACTTGACACCATCATCTCTGCGTGGCAGGTTGTTATGATGAGCTCCATTTTGCCGATGAAGAAATAGAGAGGAGGAAATACTGCCTAAGAGGAAATATTTACAAGGCACATATCTGATCATGAATTTGTATCCAGGATATATAAAGAGCTCTTATAACTCAAGAACACAAACCACCAGGACCAAATAGACAAAAGATTTGAACGAATACTTCACTGAAGAAGATATACATATTGCAAGTAAACACATGAAAAGATGCTCAACACCAATAGTCCTTAGGGAAATGCAAATCAAAACACAGAGATGCCATTTCACACCTGCTAGGATGGCTGTAATAAAGACAGACAGTAACAAGTGTTGTAAGGATGTGGAGCAACCAGAATCTTCATCCGCTGCCGTTAAATGTAAAACACTATGACAGTTTCTTAAACAGAAAAACATATACTTAACTATATTATTCGGCAATTCCACTCCTAGGAACTCACGCGAGAGAAGTGGAAACATCTGTCCATACAAGGACTTGTATAAGAATGTTCCTAGCAGCATTGTTTATGATAGCTCCAAACTGGAAACAACTCAAATGTCCATCTGGTGAACTGGTGAACAGGTAAACAAAACTGGGTATATCTATTCAGTGGAATACTACTCAGCAGTAAAATGGAATGAGACATACCGCAGCATGGATAAAACCTCACAAGCTTCATTCTGAGTGAAAAAAGCCAGGCACAGAAGACTACATGTTGTATATTCCATTTATGTGAAATTTCTCGAAAAGGCAAAACTGTGGAAGCGGAAAGCAGATTACTGGTTGCCTGGGGCTGAGGCTGGAAGCAAGCATTGACTGCAGATGGGCATGAAGGAGCTTCCTGGGGGTGATGGAAGTGTCTGAGGACTGGATAGTCATGATGGTTGCACAACTGTATACATTTCCTAAAACTCAAAGAACTTCACACTTAAAATGGGTGAATGTCTTGGTATATAAATTATACCTCTAGAAAGTTATTAAACGAAATCTTACTGAAGACCATATAGCTTGGCAAATGGCCAAGGTGGAATTCAAACCAAGGCTCACCTCCTGCAGAGCCCTGGCCTCTGGCCCCCCAGTGCCAGGTAGAGATGGAGAGATGAGCCTGGACAGGAGTTGAGAGATGTCTGGTCTCTGCAGTGGAGGGACAGGTGAAGTTACGATTACGTCTGGCGGCTGGTGAAGGGCTGGGAAGTTGGGAAGTGCCATCTGGAAGTCCCAGATTTTCAGGGATGTGTGTGCATGTGGCAGGGATGTGTGAGGGTCTGGATTTAGGGGTGGGGAGCCTGGGGGTGCTGGCTTGGCAGCTCTTGGTCCTCTCTGCGAAGTCTGTTTTGCACGTCCGTTCTCCTCTTCACGGCACCTCCCTCCCATCAAGGTGTCTTTAGTGCTATTGATTGGGCTGGTGGTTTGGCCATCAGTGCACCTGCAGGTTCATTAAGGAAGCCTGTGGCTCCCTGGGCCTCCAGAACGTCTGTTGTATTTTGCTGATGGGCCCTGGACTCCAGAAGCCGCTCTCTCATGCGCCCTGTTTCCATCATTAGCATTCCAAAGTGGAAAACAAGCCTGGTGCTTGCTGCCTAAATATTTATGGAATACTGCGGGGGTCAGAGGACAGAGCAGCAAATGAAATTAAAGATTTACACTGAAATACCAGCCAGGGGAGGGCTTGGGCCACGGCTTGCTTTCTGTGTTGCTTGGAGAAGAGGGTTTTCTTTTTTCCTTCCAAGAAACTTAGTTTTTATAGATTTTTGAAGCAAAATGCATGAAATTTTAATCCATTGCTTCACATTGCATCCTTGATAAGTTGTTAGTTACTAAGGAGCGGGTAAGCTGAGGGTTCAGGCACTTGCGTGTGTTTGGATGCACTGGGGATTTGGGGAAAATCAATTCCTTTGCTTGGCTTTCATTCTTATGGCCCCGCTGGGGAGGAGAGCCCATTATATAGTGCAGAGAGCTGTGCTCCGTGTAAGGTAGATTAGCTGGGAGCAGAAGTGGGGGGTTGGGGGAGTCTCAATAACCCTGAGAGCTGCGTGCTTCTCTTCCTGGGGCTACTTATGACGAAACTACCCATTTTACATTGAGAAGGCAAGGGAGGGCTGGAGCTTTGGTTTCATACCAGTCAAGGGCTGGCAGGAAAGGGAGCGTGTGCTCAAAGGGTAATCGGAGCTAGGTTAATGAACTGAGTGAGTCTCTACAAAAGTGCGGGCAAGGTTAAGGAGACCAACAGATTTGTTAAAGCACCTGGGGTCATGCTACGGGGGAGCTGTTCCCTTCCCTACTCCTTTGGGAGTGGGGGGGGGTGGGGACAGTTTCTAGGCACAGAGGCAGCTATTGCAAGGAGGGAGAGGGGAGAACCCCACCTCTCTCCTCTCACCCTGTCATTTCCTGCCTGGGTCCTCTTGGCCAGATTCCAAAGGAAGCCAGAAGACAAGAAGTCCTGATGATACTACTGTCCTTAGTGGTTTGCCATCCAGAGCACAGGCATGGCTCTGGAGGGAGGTCATGTCATCTCCCCTCAGTCTCCCTGGTTGCAGAGCCTGGGACAGTGGTTGGGGGGTATGGTTTATTGAAAGAAGTAGGTTAGAGAAGGGGAAAGTGCCAAGCAAGGACATGGTGTCATGTAAGGGCAGCCTGACCCTGTTTGGGGACTCTGGGACATAAGGTTGTCCCCTCTAGGGGTGAAGCAGAGGAGGCTTCTCTCCTACCATGACTGTTGGCCACTGGGTGTGAGTTACCCTCAGGTGGGAAGTGAGGCCATCAACTCTAGGCAAGGCGGCTCCCTCAGGCGAGGACGATTTGCTGGGGAAGGGGCAGCTATGACCATCAGAGCCCCAACACTTGGAGCAGGCAGGAACGGGAGGATGGCCCTCTCGAGAATGAACGCCACACCACACTATGATTTGGGGGATGTTAGTGTCAATTAGCAGATGCCTCCAGATTATAGAAACCCAGTGCCTTGCTTCCCAGCCATCTCACATAGGTATTTCTGTTTTGAAGTTTATTTATTTTGAGACAGAGAGTGTGCAAGCAGGGGAGGGGAGAGAGAGAGAGAAAGAGAGCGAGAGCGAGAGAGAGAGAGAGGATCCCAAGCAGGCTCTGCACCATTCACACAGAGCCTGACGTGGGGCTTCAACTCACGAATTCGTGAAATCATGACCTTAATGGGCTGAGCCACCCAGGTACCCCTCACATGGGTATTTAATCTGTCCAATCTTTTCATTAGCTGTGCTGAGCCAGGGTGGATTTGTGACAGCAGAGCCGGAGCCCCATCTGAGGCTGACACAGCTCCCACCCGAACAAGGCTGCTTCGCACTTAGCTGGTCTTGCTTCCTGTCCCCCTGCCACCAACAGACACCATGGTCTCTGCAAAGGTCTGGCTGAAGTGCTCCCTCTGGTTATCCTAAGAAATTATACAGAAGGGTTCCGGCAAGTGAAGAATTTTAGATGAGGATATTTATCAGAGCCGGGCATTAATAATAAATGCTGCATGATTTTTTTATTAGAGGAGCCACATAAATGTGGCTGCTTCAACTTTTTAACTCTCTGAACCCTTGAAGTTGCAGGCCACTCCGCTGTGGGAAAGTGTGGGGCTAATCAGTTCCCATTCATATGCAAAGCACTCCCTTAGCTGAGTTCATCAAAATTCAGTCGTTTCTTAAAAAAAAAAAAAAAATACTTATAGACTTCCCCTCCCTGCAAAGGACTGTGAGGAAGATGGATAGTAAAAAATACAAATTGTTAATACCCTGAAAAGGAAGCCTCACTCTGAGCCCTGCTAAGCATTCTTTATTCTTTGAGAAAAACTTAAAAATGGGCATTTGTACCATAGTGTTCTTCCCTCCACTAAACCCTCCTCCTTGCATTCCAACTGCTTCTCAGTGTTTCTGTCCTTCAGAGGCTGGCCTGATTTGTCCCACTGGTGGTGTAGTGGTGGGGAGGGCAGGACATAGAGTATGTGAGGAGGCTAGGCTGTACCAAGTCCCGCCTTGCCTCACCTCACCTGGTACTGTGCAGACTCCGGGCTTATGAAACATCACTGAGTCTTTACGTCAACTCTGTCCCCATTATAGAGACTGGAAAACCAAGGCTCAGAGAGATGCCAAAAGACTGCCAGCTGGAGAATCCACAGTGTATCAGTTCCCAAAGGAGCAATGTTCCTGTGTTTGGAGGACGAGAGCTGCTCAGCCTTGTGTTTCTCATGGCCCCCATAGGATGGCTGTTCTGTTACTTCAGGCCCCTTTCTGGCCTTCCATTGCTGCATTCTTACAGAGGAGGGGAGTTAGGATTCGGGGTTCCCACGACTTCTTATTCTATCTTTTCTTCCCCTCTCTGATCTCCAAGTGCAGTGAGAACAGTGAGAACAGGGCCCCCCAGTCCTCAGGAGGGAGAAGAGCTGTCCGTGCAGGTGCACATGAGGGTTTGCAGTACGGGTTCAGCCCTCACTCTGTCTCCCATTCCGCAAGCACTTATTGAGTGCCTTCTGTGTGCTGCTCATGGGGAGTTGTGGTAACAGAGGCTCTGAGTGCCTGCTTTCTTGGGGAGGCAGACTGACAAATGCAGATTACTGTGGAGGATTTTGCTGGTGAGTCAGTGAACCGCAGGGGATGGGTACTGGATCGGCATTGGGTGGCTAATGACCCCTGGGGGTGGTTTGTAATAGCTGCTAGCCCTCTGCTGCCTCCCATGGTAGCAAATATGCTTTTGAGACAGAGTTGGAAGTGTTGAAAGGGTATTCTTCCCATTTGTCAGCTGGGAAAACCAAGGCCCTGAGAGACACCAAGACCCAACTATGCCGTTCGTGCAAAACATCAAGTGTGGCCCTGTTTGGACACCTACTGTGATGTGGTCTCTTTGTGGGTGCTTGCGGTGTGAGAGAATGGTTGAACAGTAGGACCCCTGTGCCTGCTGAGGCTCAGTCTGCTCCCGGCTCGAGGCACAAGGGTTTGCAGGGTGGGGCTGGAACAGGGTTATGGGTGGCCTGCTGGTTCAGGGGTCATTAAAGCTGGACTCTCTGTCCTGGGTGCAGGAGGTTAAGAAGTTGTCTCTGACTTTGCAGGAACAGGCCTCAGACCCTCTGCCACCCTCCCAGGAGACACTCTCCTCAGATTTTCAGGCAAATTAATAGGGACTTCAGCAAACCAACCATTTCCATTTAGAATTTTAAATCGATCGTGGACAATTTTCTGACATGCATGTCTCCTGCCATTTGCAAAATGTGCATCACAAGCCCCTTCTGGAAGCCTGACTAGGCAGGTAGCGTTTCCTCTGTCCCCAGCCATCACTACAGGTTTCCAGGCTTGCTGGAGCCAGAGTTGTGTTTAGAGACCTTGGAAAGAGCCCAGTGTTGAGAGACTCGGTCCTCAGGAAAGTCTCAGGGAATCTGGGATGGCAGCTTAGAGGGATGCAGGGCCACTTGGTGCCCATCACTGTCTACACTGCAGGACAGTGGTGAGTGTGCATCGTTCATGTACCCATCCATGGAAGGAGCCCATCTGCCGAAGCTCCTTCCTGCCAGTCCTGGGCAGAGGATGAATAGATAGCTGGGACATGGCCCTGTCTGGAGCAGCTCACAGACCAGAGTGGGAGGCAGCTCTGGGAACACAGAGAAGGACCTAGGAGAAATCAGAAAATACTTCCTGGAGGAGGTGATAATTGAGCAAGTTCTTGAGGTATGAGTAGGAGTTTATAGTGGCCAGGGGAGAATTCCGAGGGTTGAAGTAATAGGGCATGCAAAATGACAAATCTTGAATGGTGAGGTGGTTCAGGTGTGGAGACAGAAGGGAGTGCATACTTCCTTGCTCTGGGCTTGGTGTTGATGGTGGCTCATCCAGAATTGATCAGGAAAAACCATAAGAGATCTGTCTGCTGCTCTTGCATTGTGTATCATGTAACCTGATGGCTTCTGGGGGAGGTGAGGATTTGGGGAGAGGTGGCACAGGGATTCCTCTTGTTCTTTTCCCCACTCAGAGACTCATTTCCTCATCTGTGAAATGGAGATCATGATGAAAACTCCCACCGGTGGCCGTGAGTATGACCAGAGAATAGTGGGGGCCAGTGGGGGCTCTGTCCCCTGTCACTCTTTTGGTGAGGCGAGCAGAGGCTCTGGGATGGGGTGGGAACTGTAGGGCCAGGCCAGGTGGAGTCTGGAGCCAGGTTGAGGAAGGGGGGGCAGGTTGGGCTGTGTGAAGAGGTGGGTGTGCCAGACAGATAGGAGGGCTGAGGCAGGGAGGAGGAGTGTCTTCCATTAACTGGGTCCCAGGAGCTTGGGATGCCCTGGAGGGAGTTGCTCCATAACTTACTAGCAGTCATTTTTCAGTCAACAAACACCCGTAGGGCCTGCTGTGGTGATTGCAAGGTGAACCAGACAGGTATGTCCAGGTGCCGAGAGAGTGCTCTGAGAACAGGGCAGGGTGTGTGGTGGCTACATCCTTACAGAGGACATAGCCTCGACTGGGGGCTGGGGCAGGTCAGGGAAGGCCCCTGGAGAAGAGGTGTCCAGGCCAGACTTGGTGAGGGGGAGGCTGTGGAGGAGCCTACGGCAGGTGCCAAGGCCAGAGTGGGAGGACTGGCCTGGCTATTCAGCCCCCTGGACTTTGCCTTGGCCATGCTTTCAGGGCAGCATTGGGGGTACAGTGCCTGCCTCTGCTGTCCTTTCCAGGAAGCCCTCCTGGAGGGTACAGGGGTTGGGGAATGGGTGGGATGCCTGAGAACTGCAGTCACTCAGCAGAGCATGACTTGGAGCCTCACTGGGGCCCCCACAGTAGAGCAGAATCCAGGAAAATCCCATGACCTCCAGCAGCAGTAGACAGAGGTGTGAGACAGTTGTACAGTTGTGTGTTCCAGGCAGCACTGGGCATGACAGACCTCCTTAGGCATTAAGCTTCCATGGGATGGAATGATGGGAGTCCACTTGCTCCCAGAAGCGCCTCCACTGCCCCCTCCAGATCATAACAAAGTACACGGAGGACACCCTGAGGGTTAGGCTCTGTTCCTAGCCCATCATACTACAAATCTTTGACTTATGACAGGGTTATGTCTTCATAAACCCATCGTAAGTTGAAAATATCTTAAGTTGAAAATGCAGTTAATACAGTTAACCCTCCGAGCATCAGAGCTTAGGCTCGCCTACCTTAAATGTGCTCAGAACACTGACATTAGCTTGTAGATGGTCAAACTCGTCTAACACAAAGCCAATTTTATAACAACATGCTGAGTATCTCCTGTAATTTATTGAATGCTGTACTGAAAGTGAAAAACAGAATGGTTGTAAATGCGTTGCTTTTTTACCCTCGTGATTATGTGGCTGACCGGGAGCTGAGGCTCCAGGCCACTGCCAGCGTCACAAGAGAGTATCATACTACATATCGTTAGCCTGGGAAAAGATCAAAATTCAAATACAAAGTACACTTTCTATTGAATGCTTATTGCTTTCACACCGTTGTAAAATTTAAAAATTGTTAAGTCCGATCACTGTAAATCGGGGACTATCAATATTTACTCACTTAGCCCTGTGAATGTGGGTCTACTATTAGCCCATTTTGTTGGTGTGGAAATTAGGCACAGAGAAGTTATGTGTCTTGCCCAAGGTCACACAGCTCACGAAGTGGCAGAGCTTGGCTTTGAACTTGGCAGCCTGACTCCCTGTCCTTACTCAGAACCCTACCCCCTCTTTGAGTGGTCCCTGGTGTTTTGGGGGCCTCCCTTTTGCCCAAGGAGGTGGGGCACTGTCCATGCTGGCCCTGTGCACTTGCTGGGGCTGAGTGGCTGGGGTTATTGTGGGAGGCATGGAAGGTATATGACTGGAGAGACCGAGGGGTTAGGGGACCGGGAGGCATGGTTACAAAGTAAAAGTCCGAGAGGAGGTCACAAGGGGCCCCTTTCCTGAGTTTCACATAGTCCCTATTTTGAAGGCACAGAAGCCCCTTCTGGACCAAGGTGGCCCCTCCCCACTGGGGGTGCCAGTTGCCTCCATACTGCCCACCCTTGTTTGGGGCACCCTTGGGCAAGTAGAGGATCTGGAGGGGATTACCCCTCTCCTTCATTCCCTTGCATTATCGTTTTTTGGTGTTGAAGACACTCCATATTCCAATACCTGAAGCCCTTAAAAATCCTGCCTCGAGGTACCAACTCTTTAAAGGCATGAATTGTGCTGGGAATATGAGAGGAGAGCGGCCGGGGCAGAAGGGGAACACGTTTGTTTCCTGAGGCTGACCTAGTTCCCTTGGGGGTATACGATCTCCTGAGGTCTCTGAGCTCGGCTGTGGGCCGCAGCTCATGAATACTGTTGTCCCTATAGGACACTGGGGACCCAGGAGGGTGACTTTGCTCTGGCCTTGGCTGAGCATATCCAGCCCCTGCGATCCTTCATATGGGGCCGACACCTGGCGGCTTCGAGGTTCCCGGCCAGGGTGTCAGGTGGAATTAACTGGCAGCGGGGACAGGTGGGTGTTGATTGAGGCTGATTGCTGGGAGGCAGCGTCTGCAGGCTGCACAGAGCTATTTCCAGCCGCTCCAATTGTATCAAGGAGGCTTAATCCTTCTAAGTGCCTTTGTGCTCTGGCAGTGTGGAGTGAGGGTGGGGGGCCAAGGCCGGAGCAAGGTCAGACTTCCCCTGGTTGTCTGCATTTTCCCTCCTTTTTATCCACCCATCTACCTGTCCACCAATCCATCCATCCATCTACCTCCCATCCATCCACCAATCCATCCATCCATCCTTCTATTGTCATTCATTCCTTGCCTCCTTCAGTGTTCACTGAACTATATGCCAGGCACTGTGCTGGGACCCCAAATCCTAGGCCCTGCAGTGGCTCATGGTCTAGTGGTGGGGATGATCCACTGAGGCCCCGTGATGGAAGGGAGCACTGGCTTACCTTGGGAGGTGGTCCACAGCTTGAGCTGTGTCTTGGGGACCACGCAGGGACTTCATGGGTGGGACTTGGTCTGACAGCCCTCCCTGCAGAGGGCCAGCATGGATGAGGGCTCAGAGGTGGGAAGAAGGGCAGCAGAGAGCAGGAAGTCGCCTGTGTGATGCAGCATGAGGGTGGGGCAGGTGTTGGGGACAGGAGTGGAGAGCTGGATGAGGCTCAGTTTATGAGGGTGTTGGGCCAGGCCTTGGAGTGGCAGGTCCCATAGGGATGGGGATCCTTGAGGGTTTTAGAAGATTGCCTGGGTGAGGAATGTGCCAGAGGGACAAGGCTGGAGGCAGGAAGATGAAAGGACCATGAGCTCTGCTTCAGAGCCCTTCTCCCTGCCTTGTGCTGGGACCCTCTCTCTTTTCTCAAAGAGTGTAGGCTGAGCCACTGTCCAGCTAGCTCTGCGGGAGTTCTTAATGCTGGGCTTGTGCATTTCCTGAGGTACCTCAGGCCCACCCTCTACCCCAGAAGGAGGGCCTCTTCAAATGGTTAGGGTACCGCTGTCCTGTGACTTCTTTTTCTTGACCACACCTCCCACCGCTAGGTCCCTGCTGTCATTCCTCTCCCCACCAGGAGGTGGACCCACTGCCACCACACTCAGCCCCACGGGCAGCCGGGGGGGGGGGGGGGGCACATCTTGGAGATGACCGCATTCTCCTGGCAGTTCTGTGTGTGTCGTGGGCTGTTTCTATGAGCCGCATAAACACAGCTCAGGGTGGCTCCTGCCCCAGGTGTCTGGTTACGCCGAGAAGGGTGAACTGTGGGCACCGGAGCCTGTGTGGGCGGGGCACACAGCATCAAACCAGGGAAAATGGCAAGGCCAAGGCATGGCGTTTCTCCACATTCGTCTGTCCTGGTGACCTCTGGCCCTCAGTTTCCTAATTAGCGCTGCGGGCTGGCTGGACTCAGGGTGGGCTGTGGGAGAGATGCGGTTGGGTCATCTATCTGCTGAGACCGCTCCTCTGAGCTTCTTCTGAAAGGCAGGAGAGAGGAGGTTGGCTCGGACTCTGGGGTTCCTGCCCAGGGGGGCCTCTTGTTGCTGCAAAGACTCCCACTCCTCTGGGCAGCACAGAGGGTGGGAGGCTTGGGCGGGCTCTGCCTATGGTTCTTCCAATAGTTTCACATATGTGTCAGTTCTGTGTGTGTGTGGGGGGGTATGTGTGTGCTATGGGTGTGTATGGTGCAGGTGTGTGTGTGTGTGTGTGTGTGTGTGTGTGTGTGTGCACGTGCATGCGTTGTGTATGTGTGTTATGTGTGGTGGTCAGGGTTGAGTGGGAAGGAACAGAGTGTTCCCCTCTTTCCAGGTGTACGACCCTGGGAGTCTTCTGGGATGTCTTTGATGTGATTCTTCTCTTTTATCCATACCTTCTCCTTGCTCCTCGTGTTTCGATCTGGGCCCCGTCAGCCCAGCTGCCCAGTTGCAGGTCCGTAGAAAGGGGGTATGAATCTGCGAGTGCTCCCAGCCTGACCCTGGCACACACATACTGAAGGCTTATCTGCTCATTAGCAATGTTCTCAATCAATGGAAACTTAAAGTACAAGTACCTCAGGTCGGAGCCATTTTTGAACTTTAAGAGATGGTCCTGTCACTCAAAGAGGTGTGGATTTCCATGCCGTGAAGGTAGATTCTTAGCAGATCTTCCCGTGTCTCTCTCTGACAACCTAGGGCCCCTCGGCTTTCTTGTCCCTGCTTCAGGCTAGGCCTAGGGTGGGGCTGGGGGCCAGGACAGCAACACCTCTTAAGGCACCTCCAGACACTGCTGTCTCCCGGCCACTGCCAGGTGTCAGGCCTCCTTCCTTGCAAAAAACGTGCTTCAAAGGAGAGTGCAAATTGTGGTGAGCAACGAGATAGTCCTTGTCTGAGTACAGATCTGCCTAAACACTATAAATATATGTAATTCTCAGCCTTGCACGGTGCTTCCCTTGGTGTTATATCCTCGTAAAAACCATTCAAGAAGTCACCCACTTAAGGCAAAAAGGTGTTGCATTTGCTCTGGGCATCCACCTTTGCTGATGCCTCAGCTGCAGAAATGCAGGGAGTGAGTGGAGGCGGTGAGCGCCGCTTGGATCTTAGGTCTGTGGTTTACCTGGGGCCCTAGCCAAGTCTCTGCGCACGTCCAGCTCACTTGCCGGCCTGTGGGAAGGACTGGGAAATGGCATCCCTCCTTCTTCCTCCCCCTGCTTCACACCAGGGCCCTCAGCTGGACAGCTTGAGCCACAGTTCTGTAGGGCAAAATCAATACGTGGTATGTGCTAGTCCTCAGCACCTCCGCTTGATCTAACTCAACAGTTTCATTCATTCCTTCAATAAACATTCCCTGGTCACCTGCACCTTGGGGATCCTGTAGTGGCCTTAACAGTTTGGTGGCAGAGACAGAGGGCGATCATTCAGAATGACAGGTGCCAGACTGAGCTGAACTCTGTGTATGTGTGTGTGTATGTGTGTGTGTGTGTGGGTGGTTGAGAAGGTCCCGGGAAGCTTCATGGAGGGCACACTTGAGGTGAGCTTTGAAGGAGGAGGAGGAGAGGGACAGGGATCTTGGGTGTTGGTGTGACAATGGCCAGTGCTCTGGAAGGCTATGTTGAGGGAGTGCATCTTGGGTGTATTATGGATGTCAGCTGATTGTCTCCCCGGGTGAGGTCAGGGCCCCTGGGGCATGATGGAGGTGCAGGGCTCAGGTGCTATCTGGGAGGAATGGGCTGGGTCTGACCTATTTGTGTGTCCCCCCACATCCCATCATGCCCAGCCTCCATATGGCCCTGTTAGAGCAGAAGCTGCCATACTGGGAAGACACAGGCAAGGCTGGTAGGGTAGGGTGACCGTGGATCTGACCATGGCCAGGATAGGCAGCAGCAACCCAGCGCCCACGTCTTCTTGTATCTCCTTCTGCACATTTCTAGGCTCTGAGCTTTAGGGATCATCTTCCTATTAATTGTGTGGGAGTGTGGGCAGCCGGGGGGGGGGGGGAGTGATACTCTTCTCTGGTAAGCCTCTGCCCAGACAGGTGCTGATGCATAGGCTCACTCAGCTGGTCGGCAGCACTTTCCTTCAACCAATAGTTTAAATAGGTGTAGGAAGTAGTTTTGTGAGTCTGTGTATGTTAGGAGTGTGGAGGGGGCACGAGTGCTTTGGAGTTCTGGGGGTTCGGTAGGATGTGGAGGCCAGTTAGTGGGGATATGTGCTTGGGATGAGAACAGGAAGGTTTTCCTTCTTTCATTTTTCCAGGGGACTTTGCACATCGATCTATTGCCTGTTGGTCCTTGATCTTCACCTGCTGCTTCTCGGTCTTCACCTGTACCACTTGGGAGTGTGGGAATGGCAGGATCTGCAAAATCAGACTTACTTGAGTTTGGACTCAGGCTCCATTGCCTTTTGCTATGTGACCTTAAACGAGTGACTTGGCTCTCTAAGCCTCAGTGTCTTCGTCTGAAAAATGGTGACAATAATCCTTACCTCAGAATTGTCAGGCAAGGGGCGCTTGGGTGGCTCAGTTGGTTAAGCATCTGACTCTTGATGTTGGCTCAGGTCATGATCTCACAGGTTTGTGAGTTTGAGCCTCACATCAGGCTAGGCACTGTCAGTGCTGATTCTCTCTCTCTCTCTCTCTCTCTCTCTCTCTCTCTCTCTCTGTCCCTCCCCTGCTCACACATGCTATCTCTCTCTCAGAATAAAAAAAAAAAACAACTTAAAAAGATTGTAAGGCAAACCAAACAAAAGGAAGGGGAGCTGCTGTGAACAGAGCAGTTTGCTCAGGAAGGTAGGTCTTTCCCTTGGCCCGTTTTGCCCACAGCATCACTGTGTCTCTGTGATGAGACATAGCACATGGTTGTCACTTGCTGCCCGTGCCACCTCAGCCACATGTTGGAGAGCAGTCTCGGGACTGCCTGAGGGGTGCCCACTTTTGTGGGCCTATGGAAGGGCTTGTCCGAAGGGCTGAGCTGGACTGCCCTTCCTTGGGGTGGAGGTCCCTGCAGAGGAGAGACAATGCTGAGGAGGCCGCAGAGTTCAGATATCTCCAGATCTGCCCAGAACCATCCCTGCCAAATCCTGGCAGGGGTCAGTGGGCTGGAGCATGAAGCCGCCCGCACCGCATGGGGAGTCTCAGTGCCACGTGGGTGTGTGTGTGCTCGCTGGTGTGTGGGGCGTGTCCTGCTGTGTGTGCTGGTGGCTGTGTCCTCCCACCCCTTTGCCTCCTTGTCTCTCTCCAGGGAGGGTGTCTGCGCAGAGGAGAGAGGGGCGCTGACTTTCATGGCCAGGGCAGGGCTTGAGCTGGGCTTCACTTCAACCTCTGGAGCTTTCTAGGCCTAGCCATCCAAGTGGAGCCTGCTTCTTAGCAAGAAAATGCCCCGAGGGAGTGCAAATCACAATGAGCGCATACCGTGTTGGGATTCTGGGGGCAGGAGGGTGGTTCTCGTCAGTTTTCAGAGCCTCCCTGCCCTGGTTCGATGTGCCACAGCGCCCTCCAGAAGCAGGCCTGTGGCACGGAACAGGAGTCCCCAGGCTCCTCTTCTGGCCAGTGGAGACTCACACAGGAGGCTGGCGTGCCCCCACCTGGTGATGGTGCTGTTCTGTGCACGTGCCCCTGGCACTGCCAGCTCCTGCCTGGATGATGGTGAGGAAGGGGCGCCCGCTCCCTTCCAGCTGGGCTCCAGGGAAAGGCTCACGTACCGATTGTGCCCACTGTGGCTTGGAGAGTTTCATGACGTGGCTCTGCCCACACTATACCCTCTGTCCCTGTCAGCGGTCTTACACGTGATCAGTCCCGGTGACAGACCCTCTGCACTTAGGGTCTTCCTTCCACTCTCATGCCCTGTGTGGCAGGCCGGCTCTCGTGGAGTGCATCTTTTAGAGGCCTCTCTATGCCATTCAGGAGGCGAGCCTGCCTACTGGGTGCCAGGTGTGCCTGTGTGTCTGCGTCCCTCAGGCTCAGCCCCGGACGTGAATGGCTTCCATAGGGTTTCCTTTAGGGGCAGAGGTGAGTGAGGGTCCTGCTTTTCCTTTCCAACCTCATCCACTCTCCTCCACTGGCTCCCTTCCTGACATACAGTTCTCTCTCTTAGAGCTCTCTCAAGCCTCTGGGGACATCACAGACGCTGACTGCAGGCTGGAGGGCTGGCCTTACTCCCCACAGGGCCGGAAGGCACCAGCTCCTATCCTGCCCTGCCCCTTGGGCCCTCAGCCCAGGTTTGGGGTGGGCAGCTTGTGCCCGAGTTCTTGGCCTCATACTCACTAGCGGGAGGGGGGAGGTGGGTGGTCCACACCTGACAAGAGACCTCACATTGCCAAGCCTCAGCTGTCCCCACTGTAGAGGGGAGGGATGGTGATGCCCTCCTAGGGTTGTGGAGGATGCCAGGCAATGGTGTGTAAGGGAAGCGTGTGCCACTAGGCGACAGGTGCCTCACCCCTAGTCCTGCTGGCTTTGTGGGGGAGCCTGGCTCCTAGGTCTGCCTGACTGCCCGCCCCCCATTCTGTGCATCTAGCTGACTTTGTCCTCTGACCTGCAGTGGCCCTGACTGTCTTCCTTGCCTTCTGCCTCCATACTTCCTGGCCCAGGTCCTGCCAGGACAGGGAGCAGGAGGAGTCAGCTTAGGCCTTTAGTCTTCTTGCTGTGTCCTCACTGGGGCCATTTTTCCATAGGTAAGCTCTGAGCAGGCCTCGCCTGTGCTCAGGAACCCTCCAAGCCTCCTTCATGGGATCAAAACAAAGCCCCTCAGCTGAGCAGGCAAGACCTCCACTCTGAACCCACCTTCCTTGTTTCCCTCTCACCCCAGCATGAGTGGCTCCCTCCTGGCAGATCCCTAGATGCCATTCATGTGCATGCCTCGGCTCATGGCATGCTGCTAGCCTAGTTGCTCTCTTTCTCTTGGTTCCCTTTTCGTCTGTGTTCTGTCCTGGCATCAGCTGCCCCGTCCCCCGTGAAGCCCCCTTGCCATCCCAGGCCTCATGACTACCTACCCACACTCCTCTTGCCTGACATCCCTCCATGGATACGGGACCACAATGTCCCGGCCCATGCCCCAGCTCCCTCTCCAGATGGCGTTTCTAGGACCTGGGGCCATATTTGCATCCTCTGTGTTCCTGGCATGGATCCTGGCTGGGCACATAGTAGGTGCTTGGAGAGATTTGTGGTGGCCTCTGGGGCTCTGGGGGGGGGGGGCAATTGAATTACCTAGTAGGGAGGACCTGGTTCCCAGTCAGTCTTCTCATGCCTGGAAAGGTGCCAATGGGAAGACAGCCCCACTGATCACGTTTCTCTTAAGTTCCTCTCTGGTTTGTGAAGTTTGTTGTATTTTTCAATTTTCTCCAAGCATCTGCTGCTGTGAAATTTTTCATTATCACTGGCAAGGATCCCCTCTCATCCCTGCTGGCTGCAGGAGATTTCTGATTTCTCTCCCTGTCTGCTCCAAAGCACCTGGGAGCCAAGGAAGGTAATGTCCCCAGGCCAGCTGGGCACGTTTTTGCATATCTCAGGAGTGAGCCTCCTCAGAGCTGGGCTCAGCAGGCCTGGCCTGAATGGCCAGGGTGGCATGGGCCATCGTCTGTGTCCTGAGGGCTTTGCCTCCTTTCCCTGGTGATGCAGGGAAAGCTGCCTTCGGGGGCTGGGCCAGTACCCACACCAACCCTGTTACTTGGGAGACTGTCAGGTGGTGGCTGCTGGGAGCTGAGGCAGCTGCCCCCTCTAGACTCATTCTCTAAAAGTGGCACTGTCTCTTCAGTTTTGGAGGCTGTGTGCTGTCATGATGGCTGTTAGGATGATAATGAGATCGGAGGTAGACATCAAGGCCATGTGGAGCCTTGGGGTGAATGAGAAAAGCAGCTGCAGGCTTTGGGAGGTAGAGGCCAGGCTGGGTGCTGCCCCACTCGTCCCTGGCCAGCACAACTGCCCCTGCTGGGGAAATGCACAGGAGGGCCGAGGGTGGCCTTGGGCACTCACAGGCAGCCTGTTTTTGAACCTGGCTGGGCTGCTTTCTTCTCTGGTCTTACTTAGTTCACTCCTTGTGCAGATGATCAGTTAGTTGTACTTCCTGGTGGGGGCTAACTCATTTGAGTCTTGTTAGTATCCTAGGAGGTAGGTGCTGTGGGTCTTGTTTGTGTGTTTGCTTTTGCTTGGTTAAATGCATTTATCTGATTTGAAATCACTGTGGTTAGCCTGTGTTCGAGGTGGGGCATGTTCGAGGAGAGGGTGTGACTTACCCAGAGCCACACGCAGCCTGAGGCACAGAGCGGGGATTGGGGTGCCCGGACAGTTCAGCTCTGGCACCTGTCATCTTACCACTGGGCTGTTATCTCTCTAAGAGGGAAAGAGTGCTTCGTTTCTTTCTGTTTCAGCCCCAGTGGGCTGGACAGCAGCCCGCCACCCTCCCCTTTGTGTCATTGGCTGTCCTCTGCAGCCGTGTGTGCCTAGTTTAAAAGAAGCTGGGAGGGAGGGTACTAAGTACCTGATAAGTGAATGAATGATGGATGAGCGAATGGATCCTTCCCAAGGGGGAAGGAATTAGCATCGTAGAATTGATTCAAGATGTACTTTGTGCCAGAGGCTTTGTTTTCATGTCTTGTGTGTAATGCGAGTGCTGTGACCCATTCCTCCTTGTCCTCCTACTTTAAATTTTTTTTTTTTTAACGTTTATTTGTTTTTGAGACAGAGAGAGACAGAGCATGAACAGGGGAGAGGCAGAGAGAGAGGGAGACTCAGAATCAGAAGCAGGCTCCAGGCTCTGAGCTGTCAGCACAGAGCCCGACGCGGGGCTCGAACCCACGGACCGTGAGATCATGACCTGAGCCGAAGTCAGACGCCTAACCGACTGAGCCACCCAGGCGCCCCTTGTCCTCCTACTTTAAAAGATAACACGTTACCGATATTCTGAAAAGGGACTGGCCCAGGCTCCTGGATGCTAAGTGACAGGATAGGGCTTGGGCTTTGCAATTGCTGCCTCCTGAGAAGAGTAATGGGCTGAATGGAAAGAAGTTCATTTGTAAGACACATGTCAGGAATTTGTGAAGCCCCCCCCGCCCCCCCGCTCGCAATCTGCTGAGGGTTTGGACCGGTTGGTGCGGTAACCGGGGACCCCAGCCTGCTTGGACCGCTCCATGCGTCTCCATGTAAGAAGCATGACAAAGATATGATGAACACAGCAGGGCCTTGGGGTGTAACCAGCCCCATCTGTCACAGCCACCTCTCTGGCTTCGCCCCAGCTCCCCACTCCTGCCCTTACCATGTAGGGTGCTGTGTGGCAGAGAGGTCAGGGAGGCATGAGGGGCTGCCTCTTGTTGTCTGTTTTCCTGGATTTGGCTGCAAGGCATGGGGGCTTGATGGCAGCCAAGGTGGGGGGCATCTAGGCTGGGCAGAGTGAGAGAAGGGGCTGAGCTGTGGAGGGGTGGTGCCTAAGGAGAGAGTGCAAACACCCTGTTTGAGGGACATTGTGCAGGTGGCAGGTGTTGAGCTCAAGACTCCCATCTGGAGGTCAGGCGTGGCCCTCCCAGTGGGAGAGTAAGGGAATGTGGCAGGATGGACTAGTGGCTTATCTGGGTCAGTAAAGCCAGAGGCTGGGGGCTCAGTGCTGGCATCCTGCCCTTGAGAGTAGGCTGTCCCTGCCCATCGGGATGGCTTCGGGCCAGTGCTTCAGTGCTAGTTTTCACCAGATGACAGGCCACAGAGTAGCACAGAGGACTGGATCCATCTGTACCTGACCTGTGCAGGCTGTTGAGGTGTATGTGGGCATCCCTGTGGGCACTCACCCTAGAGACGGACCCACAGAATGGTGACGACCTATTGCCATTAGGTTTGCCCGGTGAGAGCAGCCATCTTGGGCTGCCCCTGTGATGGCGGGTGGACCAGTGCCAGCAGCATACCCATCCCCCATTGTCCTATTGTCCCTGCTGCTCCCCTGAGGCATCTGAGTGTCCAGCCCCAGACTTGGTGCTAGGGACAGAGAGATCCTTAGGGGTCAGTCCAGTATGTGACAGAGATCTACGAACAAACAATGATACTGTTTGAACTGCACTTGTGTGTAAAGCAGGGGGACAGTAGAGGCAGGGCCTCTGTTGTCCTGACTGGGTGAAGAAGGCCCCTGAAGAGGAAGAGCCACTTGACCTGGGTCCAGAATGGTGAGTTGCTTGCAGGGGAATGCAGGTAACAGAGATATGAATGTGACACAGGCAGGATAGCCTCCGAGTCCCTGCTTTGCACCTCAGAGCCTGGAGGTTGCCTCTTGTTTGTCTGTGGGGATTCCAAGTACAGGATTAGTGCAAGATCTTGGAGCTAGAACTCAGAGCTGGAGCTTGGCAGGATGGGGACATTTCTGTGCCCTCCCAGTTTTTTTGGAAGGGGCGCAGGCTGAGAGGTGACACTTGTTCCCGTGACACTAATCCTCTGTGGGTGGAGAGACTGGAGTGCTGAGGGCCTAGTAGCTGGGCATCCACGGGCCAACTTCCAAACCCAGCACGGGGATTGGGAGCTGAAGCGTAGACATGGGGTTGTGTCCCTCCAGGGCAGTCAGTCCTACTGGGGAGAGAGGGCATAGGCTGGTGGGGGAGAGAGATGCACATGCACACACACACACACACACACACACACACACACACACACACCACGTGTGCACTCTGAGGGAGAACTGAGGCTCAGCAAGTGAGAAACAACAGCAGGGAGAATGAGAGAGCGAGCCAGAGAGAGCTAGAAAAGTCAGACATAGGTTGAGATGGGAAGGGAGATCCAGAAGCCTCACTGAGCTTCAATTCCCCGTCTCAGAGGGCTGTGTTGGGCCTGGAAGGACCACAGGCCAGGGGGTGCCTGGTGACTGGATGGCCTTCACTTTTGGAAGAAAAATGCAGGTGGAGGAAGGGGAGAGGCACACATGGAACTGGCTTGGGCAGCCCAGGGCTGTGGGCGGGGCTGAGGTCAGGCTTCGTGATCCGGCCTGTTGGGTACATCCATCCTTGGCCTCTAGCTCATTTATTCCTTGTGGTGGCCCTAGAGATGGGGCTGTTATTAGTCTGTTTATAAGTGAAGGCTGAGGCTCAGCCAGCTTAAGTGACTTGCCTGAGAACACACAGCTGTAGCAGTGGGCCTGCCTGTCTCCTGGGCCCCTGTGTTTAACTTTGGGGTGAGAGGCAGCTCAGGGTTTGAACCCAGGCTCCCCTGTGACTTCAGGCAACACCCTAACTGTGGGTCTCTGCCCCTGTCTAGAGTGAGGTAGTGGTACCCATTTCCCAGGGAGGCTATGGGTTCAGTGATTAGATGGATGGCACCTGGTGGCAATCTGTGGCCAGGCTCCTGTCTTCCCGTTCCACAGTCCAGAGAAGCAGAAGGGCTGTGTCCTTATCCCCAGCCCAGACACTGCCACAGTCTTTTCCTTCTCACTCTTGCTCTAGAGCTGAAAACGCCTTCTTGGGTACTCTGAGGTATGGCCATGCAGGGGTGCCCCATGTCCCTTAGTGCATGTCCCGGGAACACCGAGTTCTCCAGAGACCTCTCTGTGCTGCTAGCTGTCCATTGCTGTTCTCTCGGAGCCAGGCTGCCACCCGGGCTCAGGACCCGAACTGTCCCTCCTCCGGGGCCCATGGAACCGGTGCTCCTCGGATCTGGCTGTGTCTCTCCCTTGCCTCGTCGGCTCCAGAACAGTGCTGTTGCTTCCTCCAAGGTTCCAACTCTCCTCTTCCTCTAAGCAGTCCCTCCGTCTTGGGCAGGATTAGATGAAGTGAGTATCCCATGGCGCCCTGGCTCAGCCATGCAAGGATTGTATTCTGAGCCAAGTCCAGGAGGCCCCAGAGCCCACTCACTGTGCTGCCCAGAGCTAGCCCTGCTCTTTGACAAGGCAGACTTTTCCATTGCATCATTCCTGACATGTTTCCCATCCCACGGATTCTCTGGGTGACTCGTTTACCTTATAGCACTGACATTTCCAGCTTTTCACTCATTCTCTATGCATCTGTGCTTTCACTTACTCATGCCTTCCATGAACATCCCCTGACCATCTCTTTATCAGGCCCTGAGCCTGGAGATACAGAAAGCCATGAAACTCAGTTTCTTTTCTTGGACCCTAGCAATTAAGCATGAAGTTAAATAATACATGCTTGATAGAAGTATGCTAGGATGCAGTACTTTCCTGCAGGGAAAGGGATGATTAATTTTCCTTAGCAAGGGGAAGTCAAGGAAAGTTCCATAGAGAAAGAGGCATTTGGGGTAGGTCTTGGAGAAGTAGGAGTTTGAAGGTCATAGTGGTGGAGGAAGGGCATTTCAAGCAAAAGGAATCTGCATGTGCAAAGTTAGAGATTAGGGTGGGTGTGGTGACCAGCGGAGAGCACAGGGCTTGTGAAGGTTGGTCAACAGATGGGTGCCATGCTGGTATGTGGAGTTGAGGGGTACTGGTGGGATCTCACAAACTGGACTTTGACTCCTAGGCAGTGGGGAGCATGGCAGGTATTTTGGGGCATTCTTGGTTGCTGAGCTTTGGTCTGCAGAGTGGGTTGGAGAAAGAAATGCTGGGAGGCAGGGAGACAAGTAGGCTGATAAGAGATGTGAGCAAGTGTAGGGAGTGGCATTTGGAGGCAGGGTGAGGGGCGTCCGGGAAGCGAGGTCTGGGCTTGGGGTGCAGAGAGAGCCACAGGAGGTTCCTGGGTGCCCGGCTGCTTTCGAGGTTCTCTCAGTCTCCCAGGACTTGTCACTGTCCTGATTTAACTTCCACAGGGTAGGCTTTGTGCGAATCCGGCCCAGGAGCCTGGCGTTCCATTGGCGGAGCAGTAAAAATCATTAACGAGGAGCTGGAGAGCTATAAATAAGCCAGCACGATCCCACCCAGTGTTCCCTGTGTTTCCAATCTGCGGGAGCAGGGAATCAGTTTTGATTCATTAATTGGCATAAGGATGAGGCCCCAGAGATTGGCATGGTGTTGCCAGCTCTACCCCACCCTCTTGGTTGTCTCTGTGCGTCTTGCCTGCCCCAGCTGCCCACCTGCCTCAGGCTACGGTCCAAAATCCAGTGGGACCTTTCGGCCCTGCTGCTGTTGGGCCCCTGGCCTGGGCTGACCGTGAGGCCAGAGGGGTGTGGGATCTCCTACCCTGGGGGTGCTCTGGGGCCTCAGGCCCAGCCAACTTTTCTCCCACTGTCCCCTTGGCACCCTCTGAGCTTTTGGTGAATTAAGAAACTCCCCTTCTCTAAATTTTGGAACATGGCTACCCTTTTGGGAGGACATGAGTATCTGGGGACCTTGGTAGGTTTGAAAACTCTGTGTCACCAATGAAATATGGACCCCCATAGTGCTTCTCTTGCGGAGTTGTTAGGAGTATTAAATAGTTTGTTGCTCTGCTGTGCTGCGCCGGGCGCTGGGCCAGGGGCTCGGAGGGTAAGCGGTATGCAGGCTCTTTTGCTCATGGGCTCATGGTTCAGAGAAAGATGACTGGCGGCGGCTGCTCAAAATAGTCCACAACTGCAAATGTTGGTGGGTGGTGTGCAGGCCAAGTACAGCAAGGGAAAATAAGGGTTGTGGAAAGTTCTCTTTGGGGGGTGACGGTTACCCACAAAAGCACAGAATGAGAGAGCTAGCAGGAGGAGCACTGTAAGCAGAGGGAGTTTGTAGAGACCCAGAAGCGGGAGAAGCAGTGTCTGAGTTACAGCACGACGGCCGCCTGCCTGGGATACAGGGCATGGGTGTGGGTTTTGCAGGGCCTTGCAGGGCCTGTTTGGGGATGTTGATTTTATTTTAAGGCCAGTGGGAAGCTAATGTGGGTATTAAGCAGGGACAACACAGTCTGCTTGGTGTTTCATGAAGGCCATTCCACTGGCATAGATGGTGTGTAGATCCCAGGGGGAGGTTGGATGCATGTGGGTCCAGTAGGGATGTCATAGTGGTTTAGACCAAGGTGGTGGAAGAAAGTTGACAGACCCAAGCATATTTGGGGATAAAACATCCAGGACTTGATGATGGCTTGGATGCAGAGGGTCAGGGAGAGAGAAGGGTCAAGGACAAGTGTGGAGAGGGGTGCCTCTTTTGAAGAGATTGGTGACCAGGAGGGACAAGGTCACACCCCAGGGACCTCAGTGTTGATAAACCAAGTTTGAGTTGCTAGTGAACTCAGCAAGGGAGCCTCCCCTGGCTGGGGGTTGGCAGCCCAGGAGAGGGCTGTGGGCTGGAGCCACAGCTATGGAACCATCCACATGGCTGAGGTTTAACTTGTAAAGGGACAGATCAAATACAAGGAAGGTTGATAATTTCGTAGAGAGAGAGCGTGACTGATGGGTGAGTGATGGGTCTGGTCTGGGAGAAAGCAAGAGGTGGGAGCACCCAGAGCTCATGAGCAGGGCCCGACCTCCGACGGGAGAGGCTGTCTTCTTCAGCTTCTAACACAAATGCAGACAGATGTGAAAATGTGGTGGCAAGAAGTGGAGTGAGTTCCTTTTGATTGCGGCTTCCATTTATCCATGAAGAATGAAGCAAGGTCATCAGCTGAACTTGGGGGAGAAGTTGGGGAGGTCTGAGAGTGGGCAGAGAAGGTGGTGGAGAGGGTGTAAGGTGAATGGCAGGGTGAGGTAGGTGACACAGCTTTGCAAGGGTCACCACGTTGTCGGGCACGTGGGTCTTTCTGACTCTCCACTGTTTGCTCACAGACATGGGGAAGGGGGCTGACCCCAGGTTGGGATTTCACCAGCTGTGCCATGTAAGGAGAGAGAGGGGAGTGAGGTTGTTTGCAGTGGAGTGGCTGTAGTGACAGATGGACAGACACTGAACTGAGCAAGGAGATGGGAGTGAAGGCAGGAGGAAGCCACTGGGAGTGTTATTTAAGCAGGTCTGTAGGACAGGATGCGCAAAAGGGAGGAGGGTAAAGACCCTGGTGACTCTCCCCTTTGTGGGGGTGCCCTTTGATAGTAAGTGGCTAGGGAGGGTCGATGTACTATAGGGACCAGAGCTCTAGCACCTGCCTTTGTCTGGTACTGTCACCCATTTCCCCCCCACCATTTGATGGTATTGTTTACCTTTTAAGTGTCTTAATAAAACATGAAAAAATATTTATTCTTCATAGATCAATAATTTACTATGAGTTATGACAATACTAAATTTGGTCAATTATTCATTGACTATAAAGTATTTATAAATGCTACCTTAATTTAAAGCATTAGCCATTAGAATTCAAATATTAATAAAGCAGTGCCAGCTTAAAGGAGGAAAGGAAGGGCACCAATAATGAGGGTAGCTCAGGGGAGGGTGAGTGCTCATGGCTGTTAAGATGATTACGATAACGAGCTATCACTGGGAGCCCCACTTACGGGGCAGGCAGAGGTGCTAGAGCTCCTGGGGCTGGCCTGCTGGACCCCCACCCGAGAGAGAGACCGTTACTTCTGTAGGGTAGGGCGAAGCCCTGGGCTGCCCAGAGCCTGGCTCTCCCATCTGCTGCCTGCTGAGATGAGCAGAGCCTTGGCAGGCTTCCCCGGGCACCTCTGCTCCTACCCAGGTGGAGTGCCCTCTCTCTTGCCTTGTCCATCTGGAAGAGTCTCGTGATTCTTGAAGGGGCTAGCCAGAGGCCAGTTGGCACGTGAGGTTGAGGGGCCCACGTGGGTGGATCTCACTTATGCCGGGCCACATCTGGTCTTCCGGGAGGAGCAGTGTGGATATGCCAGGGGCACCTGGTGGAGGGGAGGCCTGGGACAGCTGTGGCCATCATTTCTGAGTGGTGGCACCACAAATTGTCTCTTCTAGCCCAAGGCTTCTGGGGTATTGCTTCTCCCAACCAATTTTAGCCTGAGAATTCTCCAGGAATCCTGATGGGGATGGAGAAGACTGGACATGAAACAGGGTAGTACCTGGAGTGACCTCAATGTCTGGGGATACTTCTCTTCTCAACAGTGTCCACCTGCAGGCACCGAATGACTTGATACGGCACGGATTTGCTGTCAGCAGAGAGAGAGGCCTTGTGCCTGCCGGCCAGCTCCTCCCCTGGGGCCTGCCCTGAGTTTGGAGCTGTCCTAGGCGTTTCTGTCCAGGGAAGTGCTGGCTAGCATTAGCCACGGAATCCTGGGCTCTGTCCCCTGCTGGCCACTGTCTCTTCTGGGACTGGCTCTAGAGGCTCCTGGTCGTCTGCTTCTGATGATCTCTTTGCTCTGTGCTCTCTGGCTAGGTGGCCCTGGCTGACCAGCCAGCCCTCTCTGTGCTGCAGTGTTCTCCCCAGATCAGAAAGCTCACACGGGGTGAGAGTTCTAGAGATCCTGTCTGTCCTGTGATGTAGCCAGTGCTGTGCCTGCCACGACCTACCCTCAGAGTCCTATGTCTGGAGAAGCCTGGATCAGCAGGATGCTGGCATCTCAGGGGACACTGGCAGGAACGTGATTGTGAGGCTGTCCCGGAATGCTGGTGGAGCCCATGGGTCCTCTCATTTGGGCCCAAGCTGAGCACCCTCTTTCTCCCAATTCCTGGGACGCTGTTGGGCAGTGCATAGATCTTTGCAGAGACCCTCTGCTCTCCTAGGCCACCAGGCTTGGGGAGGGGGCTTGAAGCTGATCATCACATTCAGCTCTGCTTCTTGCTTTCCCAGCTGATGAGCCACTCTCAGGGTGTCCTTATCAAGCCATCAAGCATGCATTGTTGCAATCAAGAGAGAGATCAGCTTTATGACTACATGATATTGGAGGCAAAGAATTATAACAAAGGCTCTTATCTTGTAGTGAGCTGCGGAAACACGTCTAAGCAGGAGAGGTAATAACAGTGGTGACTTCTGCATCCCTACTGTGTGCCAGGCGGTGCGAATGGCTCTTCACATACCAAGACCTTTCACGGAATGAGCACAACACCCCTGTGAAGTGGGCGCGATCATTGTTACATGACAGAGAAAACACAGAGGCCCGGAGAGGGCCGGCACTTTGCCCAAGGTCCCACAGCATGTTTGTGGCAGGGCCCAGACTCAGACTCAGGCCAGGGGACCCTGTCACTGGGGTTCAGCATCTCTCTCTGCACTGGGGGTATGTCCTGTCCCGGAATGAGCACACAACCTTGATTAAGCTAATAGCTGATTTGGCTTTGATCTGATGTATTTTGATCATATTATTTTTATGTTAGGAGCCTCTAAATAACCATCATTTCAACAGTGCCCCAATTAGCAGGCCATTCACAACGGATTGGAAATTGACTTGCATCGGGCCTCTCCATTAGTGCCTGGGAGAAGCTTCCAGCCTTAATTATCCACCCAGTTTCCGAGGCTGGCAGCTTGAGGAGTTTGCATGATGCTGCAGGTGGCTGTACGAGAGGTGGGGCAGTGGTGCCCACCTCTACGGCGAGGGCTGTCAGCAGCAGGAGTGAGGGCGCTCTCTG
This sequence comes from Herpailurus yagouaroundi, assembly GCF_014898765.1. Classification (NCBI taxonomy): domain Eukaryota; kingdom Metazoa; phylum Chordata; class Mammalia; order Carnivora; family Felidae; genus Herpailurus; species Herpailurus yagouaroundi. The sequence goes on along the minus strand of NW_024412404.1, from coordinate 25,014,619 downwards.
TCTTAACTACTGTTTCTTGGGATCCTGGGCATGACTTGATTGGGGACGTTGATGGGGGAGATGGGGATGCCCAAGAAGAGTGGCAGGAAACTGGCTTCTATTTAACCTCTTTCCTGTACACAGCAAGGGTTGGCACTTGCTGTCCATGTCCTAAGTCCATGTTCCCCTAGCTCTGCTGGGTAGAGATTCTTATCCTCATTTAGAAAATGGAGGCTCACAAAGGACCCATGGGCTCCGTCAGCATTCCGGGACAGTCTCACAATCACAATCCTGCCAGTGTTCCCTGAAATGCCAGCATCCTGCTGATCCAGGCTTCTCCAGACCTGGGACTCTCAGGGTAGGACGTGCCAGGCACAGCACCGGCCACGTCATAGGACAGATGGGATCACTGGAGCTCTCACCCCATGTGACTGGAGGAGCCCAAACCAGAACCTTGGTTAGTGAGATTCTAGGGCTTCTTCTGCTGCCCTGGTGAGCCCAGGCCCAGCCAAGAAGTTGGTGTCCCTGGCTACCAGCAGGACTGGGGCAAAGTGACCAGTCAGGCAATTGTTCCCTGAGCATGCTCTTGCTGCCTGGCCCCTGTGTCTTTGTCATGCTGCATCCCTCTGTCATGCTGTTTTCCTTCATCTCAGCTGGTTTAAATCCTCTTTCTCTGAGACCCTGAGGTCACCCTTCTCTGGGTCCCAAGGAGCTTCATCTCTCCTTCCCCACAGGCTGAATCATGGGGTCTGTCTTCTTGGTGGATCCAAGCTTCTCAGAATTGGGGCTGGTGCCCTTTGCTCCCCCAGTGCTCAGTGCAGGGGTTTGCACACAGTAGGGGGCGCTGAGTATATGTATGAAACACACAGAGGGGAAGGAAGCAGTCTGCAGTGACGGTGGGATGCCTGCCCAGATGGGGAAACTGAGGTTCAGAGAGGTTCAGTGACTTCAGAACCGGTGTATATGGAATGGGCACAGGGTTTGCCATCAGAAGTCAGGTGATGACCTGGGAGGGAGTTGGATGGGGTGGGCAGTGGAGGGCCGGGAGTGAGTGATGGCAGCCAGGAGCACTCTTGTGGGTGTCCTGGGCTGGGTGTCTGGACAGCTTTCCATCCTTGTGATATCCAGTTTATTTTGTATGATTACTTCTTAGAGTTAGAAATTCAGTGTATTGGCATTGAAGAAAGTATGTACCAGAGAATAAAGAGAAATCCATTCAGCATCACCACACCTTGTTCTTTTCTTGCCTTTTGGTGTTTTCTCCTGCCTTTTCCATAAGCAAGCTTTTTATCTAGTTACAGTTCTGGGGTGTGTATAATTTCGTGCCCTGCTGTTGTCACTTAGCTGCCTCTCAGAAGTGTTTTTTAGATTGGATGGCATTTCAGTTCAGCACTGTCTCTTATTGGTTGTGTGGCCTCACAACTTGTTATCTGGAAAATGGACACAATGACACATACATAAAGTACTCAACACACACACACACACACACACACACACACACACACGTATTCAACAGTATTTGGCACAGGGAAAATTCTCAGAAAATAGTCCCTCCTCCTATATAGCTTCACAACTTACCCATTATTGGAAGATTATTTTTCTTTTCTAAAAGAGTGATCTGTTCATGACTCGAAATTTTGGCAAAATATGGAAAAGAAGGAAAATCAGTTCAGGCCTCTTGTAAAAAAATGTACTTTTAGCATTTTGCAATATTTTCTTCTGGTCTTTCATGTGTGTTGAGTTTTATTTAATCGATGTAATAAAAGACATACAATTTTGTATTATTTTCATGACAAGCACTTTCCCATGTTACCTTAGTATCTTCATCAATAATTTTAAAGGCTACATATGCTTTCAACAAATGGAGTGTTTTTCATAACCATTCATCTATCTGCATCTTTTAGATTGTGAGCAATATTTCAACAGCATGGATAAGTATCCTATGAATGTTTTGGGATCCAGAGCCACTCCCATAATTTTGATAGGTGCCTAAAGTGGAATTATTGACCAGAGGGCATGAAAATATCCAGGCTTACTGCATTCTTGCACCAGTCTTTGCCGACTGCCATGTGCTGGACACGGTGTGTGTCTAGGGAAGGATGATGAACAGAACAGGCACATCACATGGCTCCCTGGAGTGTGTGGTCCTAGGAGAGACAGAGAATTACACAAGCCATGCATCATGCCCTGATAGGGAAAGTGTGGGTGTAGGGGGAGCTCAAGACAGGGGGTTGCTGGCCAGTCTGGGGATATAGAGTCTGAGTCTTGAGTATTCACTCAAGTTGAAAGTTGCAAGAGGGAACAGAAAATATGGAGGGTTCCAGGGGCTCAAATGGGGCTGGTTGGCCTGGGCATAGTGGGCAGGGGCATGTGAAGAGCAGGAAGATACAGGCATTGGGAAGCCTACAAGACTCTGTCCCCAAAGCTCTTGGGAGCCACTGAAGGCCTTAACAGGAGCATGACGCAATTGGATTTTTGTTTGGGAGAGAACTGCCATGTGAAGCTTGCATGGGAGTTGGTCAGAGCATTTGGATGGCTGTGTGACTCCCAAGAGACATCAGAGGATCTCATTGCACCATCCCTGCCCCTGCCCCTGCATTATGTATGGGGGTTGAGGGTCCAGCAGGGAGCACTGCGGGCATTTGAGTCACTGTCCTGCTGATGCTCGTGAATGTGCCCAGTGAGCGCCCTTGCGTGGGGAGCAGCCGGCCTTTGGGGTTTGGAGGTGTGGAGGGCCTCCCTCCTCCCTCACCTTCCCAGGCCCCCACTGCCTTCTCCTTGGGGTTGTTTCCTCTGCTCCTGGTCTCCTCTCAGCCTTGTCTGAGACGTTTACATAAACCCAAAGGCTCTCAACCGAAAGAACTGCATTGTCAAAGTTGCTCAAAAGTCTGCTGTCTGCGGCAGATGGCCTGCTGACATTCCCAGGCTGTGTTTTGAAGCTGCATCTGCTCTCCCACATCCCTCCATCACATAAGCATTATTAATAAATGTTTGCTTCAAAACCAGAGCAGTGGGTTGCAGTGTTGGGCGGTGCATGTTTCCATTAATTGGTCTGATGTCCCCCAAAGACGTAAGTCTGTGACTAAAAGGGGCACCCCTCACGGATACCGGATGACTTCAAAAGATGGGCCGCGAGGGCCTCAGCCCAAGTACAGGCTGCTGGTGGCTCCCTCCCTCCCTCTCCTCCTCCACCTAGCTGCCATGCATCTTCCTTTGTTATTATCAACTGGCTTTTGAATAATCTTGGGCTTCTGGAACTGACTGCTTCATCTGGGGTTTGACCCAGTATTTTATGATATAAATTAAGTGGACTTGGCCAGAAGACCTAGGAGTGCTGTCTTTTTTTTTTTTTTTTTTTTGCCTGAAACCTGAGTCCTCTGGGGTAAGTGTCTCCCTGACTTTCTGATGTAATCTATTCCCTTCAGCCTCAATCAGTTCAGTCTAGCCAACAATCATAGCGCACACAGTATATTCATGGCTTATGTCTTGGCCTTGGAGACACACAGATCCACAAAATGACTTCTTGGCTCTTAAAAGGCTCACATCCCAGGTGGGAAACAGGATGGCTAATTTAGCAACCCTGATGGGTGTTTCAAGCAGATGTGCATTGGATTCTCGTCCTACAATCCCTCTTTGAGTAACCTTTGAGCAAATGATTTTGCCTCACCCAGCCTCCATTTCCTCATCTGCTGAATGGGTGTAAGAACATCTGGGTGGCAGGATCCCTGAAAGCCTCAGTGGGACTCTGCATGTGAGAGCTCCTGGCCTGGCCTGGGGTAGTTCTGTCTCTGGAGGCAGGCAGCATTTCTTGGGGCCCCGGGCATGAGCTGCTAGGCATGGGCCATGTGGATCGAAGCCAGTGCAGCATTGTCCCCGTGCTGACCCATCCCTCTCTCTTCCCTCTCTTTCTAGCCTGTGACCTCATGACCCAGGGGATTTTGGCCTTGGTCACGTCCACTGGCTGTGCGTCTGCCAACGCCCTGCAGTCACTCACAGATGCGATGCATATCCCACACCTCTTTGTCCAGCGCAACCCAGGGGGGTCTCCGCGCACTGCCTGCCACCTGAACCCCAGCCCTGACGGTGAGGCCTACACGCTGGCCTCCAGACCGCCCGTGCGCCTCAATGACGTCATGCTCAGGCTGGTGACAGAGCTGCGCTGGCAGAAGTTTGTCATGTTCTACGACAGCGAGTATGGTGAGTTGGGGGCAGGGGTTACTCTGTGGCTCCTGGGAGGCACGTTGGGCATTGGGAGACCCATGAGCCAGGCCATTGGCTGGTGGCTGAGTGCTTCAGAGTGGGCTGGGTGCACATGGTGGTTGGGGGTCTGAGCGGTATGGGTCTCGGGGTGCTAGGGCCTAACCTTGAGCTTTGCCAGTGGGGGAAGAGCTGCAAAAACAGATCTGTAGACAAGCACGAATGTTGCCTAGCAACGACACCTTATCATGACAGCTGAAGTTTGAATCATCTTAGAGTTTTCAATAAAATATTAATAAACTGCTGGCAGGGATCCGAAGGGCTGCATGTAGGTAGAGGCGGAGGCCAGCCAGCACGGTCCTCCCAGAAGACTCCTCTTCAAAGACTGTCCTTCACACTGGACAGTCACCTGGCCCTCCCAGCCCCTTGCCTCCCTCTACCATGGTCTGCCCTTAGTTTCAGAGTCACAGGCTGGGGCATAGGTCAGGAGAGGGGCACCCTAAATGTCATGGGGCCAGGTAAGGTCATGTGGATGTCGCTGAATGTGGCTTTTTTGTAGACCTCCCATATGAAAAAAAAAATCATACTTTGTTAAAAATGCACAAAAATGGGCTTTGGAGAAATAGTTTTAGGTTTTCTTATGGCTGCTCTGTGAAAACAGGCCAGTCCTACTCCCAAGATGAAACGGTTTCTGCATTATGTGTTTTTTTTAAAAAAAGACTTAATTTTGAGATAACTGAGATTCACATGCAATTATGAGAAATAATACAGAGAGATCCCATGCACCCTTCACCCAGTTTCCCCATGGGCAACATGTTGCATAACTCATATCATATCATAAGCAGCATTTGATATTGATGCAATCCAGAGACCTTTTTCATCCTTCTCCAGTTTATAGGCACTTGGGTGTCTGTATTCACTTCTATGCCATTTTATCACCACTAGGTGACCACTAGGGTCAGGACATAGAGTAGTTCCCTCACAGGGATCCCTGTGTCACCCTTTTATAGCTGCTGCCACTCATATTGCATGTCTTTAAAGGGTCTGGGGACTGGTAAGGGTCAGCAGTCCCATCGCTGGGGCCAGGTTGGAATGAATAGGCCCTCGAAAGTCCTGATTTGTCTCTTGGTGAAATAATTCCTTTGCCAAGAATGTAACTAAGAAGAGAAACCAGCATATGTTTGCATTTGCCTAAATACTCTGCTTCTCTAAGACTGGAATGTTGTCCCCAGCTCTTGAGCAAATATGCTGTTTAGAGTCTTCCAGGAGGAATTAGAAGAGCAAACAGTCACTGTGCTGAAGTGAAATGAGGTGGTGATGGAGACAAGGGTGACTCAAGGCTTCAAGCACTTGAACTAGACTGTGTCCAAGGCCTGACCTCTCCCTCCCACCTGCATTCAATCTCTGGCCCTGGGTGGTGGTGGTGGAGGGCATTGGAGGTCATGGCATAGCCCCCCCGGAGCCCACAGGGTGTCTCTCAGAGGCTCAGCCTTCCCTGAGAATGCTTCATACTGATGTTTCAACCCAGGCATCCAGTTTGCTCTGAGGCTGGGCTGTTGGGAGGTGTGGACACCGCCAGGGCTGGAGGATGCTGTGGGGTAGGGTCTGCAAGCCCCCTAGCCCCCCTTATTCCAACATCTTTGTTCCCTTTGTGCTGTAGCCTACAGGAACTTTTCAAGCCTTGGTTTTCCCCAAGGCCTGGGAGGTGGGAACTTCCAAAGAAAGGGGCCCTGATCCCTACCTGTCTGAAGGCTCCTCTCTTTCCTATGGAGCTGGCTCGTTGGTTACATCTGTGAGGTACACATCTCACTCTCTTGGCCTGCTATTAGCTTGTCCTGACAAACTATTGAGGGTTAATTGTTGATGGACACTGACTCTCACACCAGGCTGTAAGCTCCGGGGGAGCAGGCCAGGTGCTATTCACTACTGTGTCCCTGCTGCTTAGTACCATGCCTGGCACAGAGTTGGCCCCAAGAAATTATCAGTGTGTAAATGAAGCATCTAATTTATGAGGACATGGATATTTCAAGCAATTTTCACAGAAGACAAAGGAAAAAATGGGAAGAAAGACAAGGCACCGGGTAGTCTGACCTCTGAAGTGGAGGAGGTGGGCTAGGATATTTCATTCTGCAAACACACTTCCCTGCCCCTCACCTCTCCCCTCCTACCCAACACCTCCAATCAAGCCTAAAGATGTGCCTCTTTTTCTGACTTGGATACTTTTGCTACCTTTGGTGAGGTTTGAAGTTAGTTTTCAACCAGACTGGCCTTTGTCAGTGATTCCATGAAGACAGGGTAAACCAATAGCTTTCCTCTAATAGACCAGCAACTGGTTGAGCCTTGAATGCTGTATTGGGAAGGATTCAGAAGGATTCTGAGGCTGTATGTGGGCTCACCATAGAAAATGCCATGACTGCTCCATGAGGTTTGCATGGTGCAGGGGAGGGATTGGCGGCAACCTGCTATGTTTGCTGATTCTGATCTGGATGGTGGGGGTGAATGCGATGTCTCAGTGCTGCCATACATTTGATTGTCGCTGTCCTGGGTGCTGATCTGTTTGGCTTTAGGCGTTCTGGAGACCAAAGCTCTTTCACTGGATTCTGTGCAACACCTCCTACCTTTGTGGGCCCTGGACGTCGGTCCGCTGATTTGACAGCCTCTGAGGCCAGGTTTCTGCTCCAAAATATTCTCTGTAAACTGTAACCACTTTGACTTCCACTGCTTGTCCTGGCTGTGCTGCTCATGCAACAGTCTAGTCTCTGGTCTGTTTTGCAACCCATGTGCTGTTTGATGCGGTATCTCCAGCTCATGAGTGCAGGTTGTGAGTGCTTTCTCAGCATGGCTGGCATTGGCCTGTCTGAGAGTAGTAGGTGGGCTTACACTGCTGATATGCCCAAGACAAATGGTGCCTCCAGAGCTCTTTAGGTCCCCTCCTCCACCCCACCACTGCAGCACTAGCTGCAGATGAGCCCAATTAAAAAGCAAATTGAGTGTAAAGACTGTTTTATTCCTTCCAAAGTCAAACAGAAGTGGTTTGGGGATATGGCAACTTTTTTTTTAAATGCTGATCTGCAAGTATCTTTATGCATATTAAACGTATATTATATATATATATTTATGCCATTCAATAACTCTCTGAGGTGGGATTATTGTTGTGTTTTACAGATAAAGAACATGACGTCCAGAGAGGTTCTTTTTGACCTTAATGCCCACGCCCTTAGCCAAGGCACCATCCTATTTCTGTAATCTGGGGTTTGCTAGGCTCCAGCTTCCTTTTCCTGTCCCCAGCTGGGCAAGTTGATGCCAAGAAGGAAGGAAAAGTGATTTGGAATGGACTTGGCATTCCTAGGCTGGTGTGCTCAGGGCTTTAGTGAATGTCACACAGAAGCTCCCCCTGTTGCTTAAGGAGGCCTGATGCTTCCTCATTTGCCCCCTGGCCTCCCTTTAAGCCCAGGAATAACCTGCTCTGGGTGGAACCTTAGGACTGGGCATTTGAGTCAGGAGATGAGGGTCAAAGAAGCAAAATCACTGGGCCCTGAGACAGAACTTGGCAGAGGGGCAAGAAGAGGAGTGTGCATGTATATAGTTTACAAAATGTAAGATGTGCCATTTGGTAAAATTCCATTGAAAATACTTGTATGCTTGTTGTGACAGTGAAAGGAAAAATAGAAGAGAAGCTGACATTTGGGAGAGAAAATCTGTAACATTAAAATACCAAAAGTTTGGATCGAACAGAACAGAGAACTTTCTGATGTGCCACTTCAAATTCTGGGATATTCATTTGTGCGTGTGGGGAGGTGGGTGCTAGAAGCTGTAGCCACAATTTCCCCCTCAGGAATACATTTGGATGAGGGTGGTAGTTACGATGGAATCTTGGATGTCTTGACTCATTCATTCAACAAACATTCACCGTGTCCCTACCACGGACAATGATTTTGCTAAGAACTCTTCACAGATAAAGAAACAGAGGAAGTTGGCTAAAGCTACACAGGGCTGGGATGTGAAGTCGGGACACCAGAGCTCTTTTCTCTATAGCGTCTCCAGTGTGCAGTAGCTTGCTCTTGGCCCCTGGACCAGCCTGCAGGCTGGGGGTGGGTCAGGATCTGCGTGAGTGGCCACTGTCTATTTGTGCTCTTATGTATTTATGTATGTATATACATACATAAAGGTTATTTATTTATTTTGAGAGAGAGAGAGAGCAAGCGAGTGAGCACGTGCAAGTATGATCCGGGAAGGGGCAGAGAAAGAGAGAGGAAAGAGAGAATCTCAAGCAGGTTCTGTGCTGTCAGCTCAGAGCCCAACACGGGGCTCGATCTCACAGACTACGATATCATGAACTGAACCGAAATCAAGAGTCAGACACTCAACCGACTGAGCCGCCCAGGCACCCCTTGTGCTAGTTTTTAAATTATTAAAAACAACTAAAAGTCACACATGGTAACAATGTATATGCCAAGTTACAAGAATGATAATAAATAAACTCCCATGAATCCATACCAGTTTAAAAAATGTAAAGGAACCATGTGCGTCCCTTTCCTATCATGTCCTCCTTTACTGAGGGGACATAACCACTAACCTGATAGTGTGCTAGCCAGTTCCCTGCTTTTCTTGATAGTTTATCATACAGGTATGGATCCTGAAATGCATATTGCTTAGGTTTGGCCTGTTTGTGAACTTTAAATATATGAAATAGCACTTCTATACACTTTTGTGACTGCCTTTTTCACTCAAAATTAGGTTTTTGAGGGCCATTCATCCAATTCAGGTGTATTCAGTCATTTTCTATGGTTGCATAGTATCATCTGATTTATTATCCATTTTATTGTTATGGGCATTTGAGTTATTTCCAGGTTTTTGCTATTACATATAATGCTAATTAGAACATTCTTATACTTTTGATGTTTGTGCAAGAGGCTTTTTTTTTTTACTTATTCACATTTTAATTTATTTCTTAAAGTTTAAAGTTTTAAATATTCTCAATATTTCTTTTTTTTAAAGTTTTTATTTTAATCAGCCAGTGCTCATCACAACAAATGCACTCCTTAATCCCCATCACCTATTTAACCCATCTGTCTACCCACCTCCCCTCTGATAACCCATCAGTTCATTCTGTACAGTTAAGAGTCTATTTCTTGGTTTGTCTCTCTCTTTTTTCCTCCGTTTGCTCATTTGTTTTGCTTCTCAAATTCCACATAAGAGTGAAATCGTGTGGTATTTGTCTTTCTCTGACTTGTTTCACTTAGCATAATACTCTGTAACTCCTTCTATGTCATTGCAAATGGCAAGATTTCATTCTTTTTTATGGCTGAGTAGTATTCCATTGTATAATATAGCAGATTTTCTTTATCCGTTTGTCAGTCAGTGGACACTTGGGCTGTTTCCATATCTAGGCTATTGTAATTAATGCTGCTTTAACATTGGGGTGCTTGTAGACCTCTGAATTAGTGTTTTTGTATTCTTTGGGTAAATACTCAGTAGTGTGATTATAGCATCGTAGGGTAGTTCCATTTTTAACTTTTTGAGGAACCTCCATACTGTTTTCTAGAGTAGCTGCACTAGTTTGTGAAAGAGTTTTTTGAAAGTCCATCCTGAGGAGCAGAATTGCTGGAATATTTTATCCAGGCATGTTTCAATTTATTAGGTTATTTCACATTGTTTTGCAAAGCATCTCTACCTGTTTACACTGCTGTCTGTAACGTTCCAGAATTCTCAAAGCTCCCCAACCTCACTGACACCTGGTATTCTTTTTACTTTTAAGATTTTCATGTGACATGGTATCTTAGTATGATTTAAATTTACATTTTCTTGATAACAGATGAAATTGAGCATTTTTTCCTATCTTTATAAACTATTTTTGTTTTCTATGAAATGCCTGTTTACCATTTAAAATTTTTGCCCATTTCAAAACACTGAGACTTTTCTTTTTTAAGTATGGGAGATAACTTCTGTCAGTTAGTTGTCTTAATGCACAGAAGTTCTATATTATATTGTTGTTAGATTTATTCACCTTTTATACAGTTAGCTCTTTTTCTTCTCACTTAAGGAGTCTTACCCTGCCCAAATGTCATATTCTCCTTCCAAAAACTCACTCTCTGCACTGAGGACAGATGTTGCCCTCCTGGCTGGGTACCCACAGTTAGGTCCCAGCATAAGACACATGTGGCTCCTGATGCTAGACTGCCTCTTTCCCTGAAGCCGTGGCCTGACATTCCTCCATGACTCTGCCATGGCCCAGGGCCAATCTTGTTCTTGGTGGTGATTGCACAGCCTGTGGCAAGGTGGTTAAGGAGAGCTTTCTGCAGGAGGTGACATGTAAGCAATGACTTAAGGACTATTAGGAGTTGGGTAAACAAAGGGCTTGGGAGCAAAAGGGAGTAGGAAGAGTGTCCCAGGAAGAGGGAAGAGCACACTGGAAGGCCTGGAAGCAGTGAAGAAGAGACAGATCATATGCCTGGATTGTGGTTAGTGGCCAGGGGTGAGGCTGGACTATAGTCCAGGCAGGCCTTAGAGGCTCACAGTGAGCTTAGGACCCCCAGAAATCCCTGGGAGCTGTACCTTGCTACCTCGGGTGGTGCCGTTGGGCCTATTTTTCATGCCCATTCAGAGGCCTGAGGGCAGATAGAGGACATGGGAGTCTTCATCTCTGGATGGCCCCAGTCCTTCAGCTCTTGTGTCCAGACTCACTGGCTGCTCATGAAAGAGAAGGAAGTAACGCATAGAGAGGAACTGTGATTAGATTGAGGACAAGCCCCAGGCCTGGAGTCCAAGCTGCAGGCAGGACCTGAATGCCCCAGCTGACTTAGGTGTCAGTGAGTAACAGCTCCTGTGTCTCCAGCCCTCGCTCTGCGCCAAGCACGATGCAGGCACTTTAACAGCGCCAGCTTACATCATTTCATGGCAACACTTCCAGGTGGGTTCGCACCATTCCTGTTTTACGGGGAAACTGAGGCTCAGAGAAGTAAAGAGGCTCACTCTAGGTCATACAGCTGAGGAACAGGGGGCTGGCCATGTCTGATTCCCAAAGCTGGGTATCACGGCTGTGCTCACCGCCTCTGGGTCCGCATGGCAAACACTGCAGGTAGACTCTCTTTTTAATACACAAAGATTTATTGTAGCATTGTTGGTAACAGCAGAAATTGCCAACAACCTAAATGCTCATCTTCAGCAAGTTGGTTAATCTATTAGGAGATATATATATATATATATATATATATATATATAGTTGAATACTCGTTCTTTATGTACTGTGAGGCAAGAGTTCGAACATGTGACGCTGTTAGCTGACAATAGCCAAGTGAGAACAAAGGTGTGGAGGGTTGCTCGGTGTAAAAGCAAGCTTGTGTATATGTATTTGAGTACACACACCATCCGTGTGGTGAAATGTTGTTTTAGAGAGAGAAACACAATGACTTGGGACAGGCACGGGAGATCTGCTTTTCACAGCACTTAAAAAAATACCTTTTGAGTTTTGTATCAAGTACAAAAAATAAGTAAACAGAAAAAAAACGTGGCTTGCCACCCCTCCCTCCTTCTTACTGCCCATGGAGACCTTCTCGGAGCTTCAGTTTCCTCACCTCTGGAATGGGATGGGAATTCATAGGCTATGAGAGCAAGCACTCAGCGGAGTTTGTGGCACAAAGCAGGTGGTCTGTGTGATAATAGCAAACTGTGTGTGGGAACCGGGAGTGGAGGTACTTGGCGCTCTTCCATCGGAGGACTGGGTATGGCCACAGGGCCTCTGCAGAGGGTTGCTGTGAGAGGTCCAGCTCTTTGCCTCTCCACTCTGGCTCAGGATTACCTTGAGTGTAGCGGTTAGGGGCATGGGCTCAAGAACAGTCTGCCGGGGTTGAATCCCAGTTCTGCTTCTATAGCTGTGACACTGGGCATATCCCCCAAGTCGTGCCATAGTCTCTTTGTTTATAAAGTGGGGATAAAATAACGATCCCTGCTTGTAGGGTCAGTGTAGGGATTAATTTAGTTAATACATGCAAAGGGCTCAGACCAGCTCCTGGCACATGCTTAAGTGCTCGGTCAGACTTATTTACTCAGGAATTGTGGCCAGTGCGGGGCCCCATTGCTGCTTCTTTTCTCTTGGCCTCTGAGCTGGTGAATCTCTGCTGTGGCTTGTTCTGAGGCCTGGACCACATCTTGGTTGTGTTCTTGGTACATAGGGAGACAGAGTTTGGGGGTCAGGTGTCTCACCTGCAGGGGACATTCACTACATGGTCACAGGTGGCTCTGGTGAGCCATCACACCTCCTCAGCTGGACAGTCTGACTGGTTCTCATAGCAAACATCCGTCAGCCATTGGACCTTACCCCTGAGTCTTCTTGAAGTGAAACTCCCCAGAAGAAAGAATCATTTGGGCTAAATGCTATTTTTTAAAAAAAAGTTTATTTATTTATTTTGAGAGAGAGTTGTGATGAGGGAGAGAGAGAGGGAGAGAGAGAATCCCAAGCAGGCTCTGCACTGTCAGCACACAGCCCAGTGTGGGGCTGGATCTGAAAAACTGTGAGATCATGACCTGAGCGGAAATCAAGACTCCAATGCTTAACTGACTGAGCCACCCAGACGCCCCAGACCAAATGCTGTTTTAATGCTCTGCACCAACAGCATCTTCTTTCTGGCCCCTGGCAAAGCAGGCCAGACAACTGAGGATCTCATTAGTAACACACATTGTATCATTATGGCATTAGTTTAAATTGAAGTAATAAATGCTTTTTCTAGATGAAATGAGTAAGTGAGTTTAATTGCTAGGAAACCTACCAAGAAGTTCGACAATAACTTTACCAGGACGAGTGTTTTGGGTTTTGTTCTTCCATCTAATTACAAAGCAACTATACTTCAGGGCATGTTAATTGTAGCATTCCCTAGAAGATTAAAGTTCATTAAGTCTGAAGTTCCCTCACCCCTCTGCCAGATTCCAGAGTGCATCTGGGGATGGGAGGAAAGGCCTGATACAGGCATGGATAAAGAAAGGGAAGACAAGCCTGCACTGGCCCCCACATATGCCCCCTTGTGCAGCTGGAGGCCACAGTAGCCGCCACAGCAAGACCTTGGCCAGACCTTCTGTGCTTTCCTCTTCTACACCATGCCAGAAGACATGGTGTACACCTTGGAAGACAGATATGGCCCCATTGTCAACCCTCTCCTGCTGGTCCTGATTGCTTTGATCCCATTGACCCCAGCACAGAAGAGGAAGTAGGTTTTGTTGTTAAATGCCAAAATTCCAGGAAGAGTACCATGTGATGTGGCCCCAACGTCTGGGAAGACCATTGGCTCAGATTGGATCTGTCCCCCGCCCCTTGGTGAAATGAAATACCGTGTCCTCTTCAAGGCCTCAGTTAAATCACCTCCTACCATTCTGTCAGGGAAAACATGGCTGTTTCCTAACAGGACCCAGCAACGTCACGAGAGCGCCTTCATTTTTTGTAATGAACTATATTGAGGTGTAACTGACATGCAATAACATATACTCCTTAGGTGTGTGATAGGTGATGGGTTTGACAAATGTATGCACCGGAGTAACTACCAGCCCAATGAAGGGGTAGAATATTGCCAGATATAGCAACATATGTTTTAAAGAAAGAGAACTGTAGGTCACCTGTCCTTGTCCCCAGTCACTTCAGCACTGGTTGGGTGGCCACAGGCCCTGGGCCTGGGGCCCATGTGCAGCCTCCCTGTAGCTGCCTTTCTCTTCCTAAAGAGGGTTCTTAGGGACCTAGAGTGTCAGTGTGGCTGGCCAGGAGAGAGGGAGTGGGACTGGGAGGTGTGGAAGGCAGGGGAGGGGCAAGGGGAGACAGGGAAGCCCTTTGGCAACCGTGGCTGGCACTCAGGCCAAAGCCGTCTCCAGCCAGGATGAGAGCTCTGACATCTGGTCACTGGACAGAGAAGCCTTCTCATTGGGGTGTTGTGAACACAGGCTGTAGTGTCAGAAAGAACTAGGTTCAAGTCCCTGCTGCACTGTTTACTGCATCCTGGGGGAGCCGTGTACCCTTTGAAGCCTTGGTTTTCCTGGTCTGTAAGATGCGTGTCACAGCACTTCCCTCCTAGGCTGGTGGTGGAACCTGGCCTTTAGCATGTGCTTGGCACACAGTAGTGGGGTTGGGACCTTATGCTTTAAAAGTTTTCCTTTGCAAGGGGATCTCAGCTGAGGCCTGGGAAGTGGGTTTCTCTTGCCTGGTGCTCAGCGCTGACCTGGCTGGCTGGAGGCTACAGCAGGGTTCTGTGGGAGGGCGGCTGGTGGGACTGGCTTGGCTTGCATCCAGACAGGATCTCTGAAACAGTTTTCGGAACATCCTTCCCCTTGGGAGTCTCAGGAGGCAGGAAGGTGCTGGGGCACCCGAAGGTGTGAAGGTGTAAAGTGTCTTGTGGGAACCTCGGATGTTAACCCAAACGTCCACTGTGGCCACTGGAGCTTTCCATTTTGTATGGGAGTAACAGCCACTGCCCTGCCTTCATGTCCTGCCCACTGTCATGGCCCCTTTCCCCCCAATCCTATCTATTCCCCTCTAGTCCTTGCTGCTATGTGAACATACCAGGTGCAGTCTGGCCTCAGAACCTTTGTGCTGGCTGTTTCCTCTGCTGGGACACTCTTCCCACCAAGAAGTTAGATATCTTCAGGCTGTTTCCTCACCTTCAGGGCCTGGCTTTAATCCCATCTGCCTTCCCTCACTAACTCTTTTGAAGATGAACTCTTTTTCCTCTTGGCACCCCATTTCCCTTCCTGCCTTATTTGTTTTCATTAAATCCACTGCCATTTATTTATTTTTTGATGTGTGTCTTACCCCAACTAGAATGTGAGTTCCGTACAGGCAGGGATTTGGTCTGTTTTGCTGAATGATGCTGCATAGCCAGCATTTAGAACAGCAGCTGGAACATAGTAGGTGCTCATTAAATATTCGACGAGTGAGTGAATGAAGGAATCTGTATTTTGGGACATTTCATTGCCCATTTATTCTTCTAGGAAGCATTTGTTTATTTGAGATTTAAAAAAAATTTTAATGTTTATTACTGAGAAAGAAGAGAGAGAGAGAGAGAGAGAGAGAGAGAGAGAGGGTGGGGAGGGACAGAGAGAGAGGGAGACAGAATCTGAAGCAAGCTCCAGGCTCCGAGCTGTCAGCACAGAGCCTGATGTGGGGCTCGAACTCATGAACGGTGAGATCATGACCTGAGCTGAAGTCAGATGCCAACTGACTGAGCCACCCAGGCACCCCATTTGAGATTTTTTAAAAGATTTTTTAAGGTTTATTTTATTTATTTATTTTTGAGAGAGAGAGAGTGAGCGAGGGGAAGACAGAGAGGCAGAGAGAGAATCCCAAGCAGGCTCCACACTGTCAGCCCAGAGCCCCATGTGGGGCTCGAACTCACAAACCGTGAGATTATAATCTGAGCTGAAATCAAGAGTCAGACACTTAACCGACTGAGCCAGCCAGGTGTCCCTACTTGAGATTTTTTTAAATTGAAGTATAGTTGACTCACAATGTTACATTAGTTTCAGGTACACCATAGTGTGATTGGACAAGGCTGTATGTTATGCTGTGTTCGCCACAAATGTAGCAGCATTCTGTCAAGGTATAACGTTATTACAAATTATATTCCTTGTGCTGTACCTTTCATCTCCTGATTTACTCATTCCATAACTGGAAGTCTGTCTAAAATTTCCAGTTACAACAGTGATACATAATGTCTATGGAGTCCAAAGATGTACAAAGCCAAAGACTCGCCCTCCTCCAGTCCCAGCAGTGAACCAGTGTGTTCAGCCCACTGAATTTCTGCCTATATTTTCCTCCTTTGGCAGGTGTGTAGGGAGATTCTGTGTATCTGGAGGCCAGGGCCCGACGAGAGTTCAAACAGGCTCAGTTCACCTGAAAGTTCTCTCCACAGTTTCCCAGGAGGAACAAATGTTCATATCACGATGAAGGCTGTAGTGTCTGCCTTGGTTTTGTGGGGAGCCTGCTGGAGGACTTGGGTGTCATTCCTGCCTCAGCCTTCTTCAGACTTATTTCTGGGCACGTGGACAAATCTTTTTCATCTTTAGTTTTCTCCCTTCGGTAATGGGGATAATAAAGATGCCTACCTCAGGGGTTCTGGGGAAGTCGAAATGAAATGCTGGGTCTGAAGGATGGAGCTCCCGGTGACCCCAGGCCACTTTTCACTGTTCCTGTTCCTCTTCAGTACCCAGGACAGCACCAGCTTATTGGCCTCTGAGCCTAGTGCTGAACAAACTGCCCAGGGAGATGGTGGAGTTTGAATTATAGCTGGGAGCAAGGAGGTTTCGGGCAGAGGAGGGGGCAAGGAAATCCCAGGAACAATCAGGATGTGAAATGGCGTGTTCAACAGGAGGGAGGTTTGGGGGGGCCGGCAGTTTACATGACCAGGTGCTGGGAAGTGAGGCATCCATGGGAAGGGTGGGCGGGGCTGGGACATGCAGACTCAGGTGGCCCGGCCAGGGGTGACTCGTGTCCGTGGTCGGCTTTCCCCTCTTCTGATGTGAGATGTGTGCTGTGACACGGAGGCCTGCCCTCCTGTGGGAACTCTCCTGCCCAGCGGCAATGCTTGAGAACGGAAGCCTGACCTCCTTGGTTGCCTCATCCTGGAACGTGAAAAAGCTGAAATTGCACGAAATTGCACAAAATTGCATTGTATGGCCATTCTCCATTGTAAGAAGAAGACTGGGAGTTTTGATTTTGGTGGCAGCTGTCCACCTCACTGGAGGCTCTGGGAGTGGTGACAAGCCCACTCAGAACCAGAAGCTAGGGTCACACCTGACACACTGCTTTCCCTGTGGGTTTCTGTTTATCCAATTCCTTGCTGGAAGTCATCTTCCAAGTGGCCTGATGTCGTGCCCGTGAGGACTTGCCTGCTGTCCTTACCTACCTTCTCACGTCGGCCTGGCATGCTGTCTTTTAATTTTTTGGTTTAATTGTTTTGGGTTGCCTTGTCTGCCTGTTGGCTTGTTTGTTTGTTTCTTTCCTGTGCACATCCGGAGAGGGTTTGCAGAGGCTTCTAATGAGGCTCACAGATGCTGAGGTTAAGAAAGTGGCAGTTAGAAAATCAAGACAGGGCCACCGTGGTTGTGCTGGCTGGGAGGGTGGCAGGGACCCCCGCTACCACCTTCTCTTGGCAGCAAGGAAGGGAGGCTTGCAGGGCTCTGAGTCTTCCGGAAGAAAGAAGCCGGGTGGCTGGCTCCTCAGAGGGACGAGGCTTCTGCAGCACTTCAAAGGATTCCCCCAGAGCAACCGGATCTATGCCATAGGGACCGAGGACAGATGGGCGGTAGCTCTGGCTCACTTTATTTATTTATTTTTTTAGTTTTTATTTACTTATTTTGGGAGAGAGACAGGGAGAGTGAGTGGGGGAGGGGCAGAGAGACAGGGTGAGAGAGAGAGTCCCAAGCAGGCTCCACGCTGTCAGCATGAAGCCTGATGCGGGGCTCAAACTCACGAATCATGAGATCATGACCTGCGCTGAAACCAAGAGTTGGAGACTTAACTGACTGAGCCACCCTGGTGCCCTGGCTCACCTTAAAGCATGTGCAGAGGTGGGCTTTGTTTGGCTGTTTCTCAGTCGAGCCCAGTTCGCTGACTGTTCAGAGTATAGCCCTCTCATGGTCTGGTGGGTCCCTAGCAGGTCCCATTTTTGCAGGACCAGGAGAGCCCCAGAGGGCAGGGGCCGGACTGCCCTATGGGAGCTTCCTGCAGGCTGGCTTTGAAAGAGGTCATGGAATCTGTGGATGCCTGTTCTGGCGTTCTTGGTTGTCCAGAGTGGGGCCTCCTGTACCCAGTCAGTCTGGCTCCATCGGACAGATGCCCATTGAACTCCAGGTGCTGTGTGAGGCCCAGGTGCTGTGTGGAGAGCTGGAGGTGAGTGAGGCGGGTGCAGCCTTTGCCTCCTTGGCCCCAAGGGTAACTGCCATGAGCGGGGACAAGGCTTGTGATGGAGGTCGAGCTATGAGGGCCATTTGAGCTGTAGGGGGTGAGCTCTGCCCGCCTGGCAGAGCCTGGGGAGGCCTGCTGGAGCTGAGTTGAGTCCTGGTGGAGTGAGGAGGCCTGGGCAGGGGGTGGAGGGCAGGTGTGGGGCCCAGACTGAGAGAAAACAGAGATGTTCTGGGCTGGCCTAGGTTTATGCCTGGCTGGAGTCTAGTCTCTGGGATCAAGGACTGACATGGAGTGCCCAACCAGGTGGCTGAGGGGCTGTGTATCCTAAGGGTGGTGAGGAAACATGGAAAGGTAGACCACTCTGCTTTCTTTTCCTTGAAGATACTTTTAATTCTTTAAGTAACACAGGGAATGAACCTGTTCTTGTTGAAAAAACGCAAACGACATGGGCATCAAGGAAAACTATACGCCCTCCACGCTCCCTCTTCTCCCTCTCCTACATACCTGCTCTCCTCTTGAGAGGTAATTAGAGGACTTTCCTGGTCACGTCACACATACGTGCAGACGTTCGCATTCATGCACGTGGCTCTTTTCAAAAGCAGAAGCAGGACCACGCTTCATGTATTGTTTTGTGTCGAGCTTTCCGCTTGGGGTGCTTTGGAGCTTTTCACTCCGTGCCGGCCCACTTGGCTCTCACTTGCTCTCGTCACCTGCCGCCCAGCATTCCGCAGGGTGGACTGTGGGCTTTATTGATCCGTTTCCTCATTTAGGTGGTTTCTAGTTACTGTGCACTTGCAGGCGGCTCTGTGTGGAACGTACAGCTTTGTGCACGTGTCTGCGTATTTCTGTGGGATGTATTGCTAGAAAGCAGGGTTGCCGAGTTCCAGGGGACTCTGTTTTCTAATTAGGAATCTAGAAGGATGGTGGTGAGCTGCCAGGTACCAAAATAAGGCACACAGGGAGAGAAGTGTTTTGGAGGAGAACAGACCTTGTCCTGGTCCCCGGCTTTTTGATGGCTTGGAGGAAGATAAATTCTTGGCTGCGATGTTACTGAGGAGAAATGTGATTAGGCAGAAGTTCAGGGCCAAAATCCAAAATCAGAGAACCAGATGAAATGGAGCAGGGGCCCTCTGAGGTCAGCATGTATGTGTCACTCATCAGTGCTCTTTGAGGATCTGTCTCCTGGGCCTGCAAAAGATGGGCAGGACAGGGCAGGGCAAAAGCCTGGAGACCCTCGTCTCCACCCAGATCCACCATCACCAATCAGTGGACTGTGGGCAGATCTCTTCTTCTTAGTTCCCTACCACTAGTAGGACTGTGGTGGTTCCTATGGCTCTGGCATCTCTACTTGCACGTCTTAGGTAGCAGGTGCAGAGTAGAAGCTCTTAGAAATGGGTGGTGGGCGCTTCTTGAATTAATTCTTCCATGAAGCTGCCATATGGAAATGAATCAATAATAGTCAATTCCAGGTGCAAATCAGCTCGAGGCTCAGCTCAGCCCGAGCAGACGTGGTGCCTCCTGCAGTGTAAATATCTCCACTGGAACAAGAGCAGCCCCAAGAGTGGCCCCAGTGCATCTCCCCACCTGTGCAGCTGCCGCGAATGTCACCTGTTCTGCCTGTGGCTCCCCGGTCCTCTGGTTCCTCCCGGGATCTCACATTTCCTGGCCTTGTTCAGTGTTGGGCCCCTTGGATATGTTCATTAAATCTCACGAAACCCTGGGAGGATAGTGTAATTAGCAGCAGTGGATGGTGGTTTAGCACTTGGGCTCTGGTGCAGACTGTCTGAGGCCACCCTTTGTAGCGAATGCAAACTTGGGTAAGGTACTCCATCTATGTCTCGGATTTTGCCGGTGATGGAAGTTGAGCCTCAGGAAGATTAAGTAACTAGTCTGAGGTCACAGATCCAGACCATATTTTCCCTACTACAATCCATAAAGATCTGTGCTCTCTGAGGATTGTTTTTAAAGTTTATTTATTCATTTTGAGAAGGGGGGAGGGGCAGACAGAGAGGGAGAGAGAGAGAATCCCAAGCAGGCTTTGCACTGTCAGTGCAGAGCCCGATGCAGGGCTCGAACCCACTAACTGAGATCATGACCCGTGTCACAGTTGGAGGCTTACCCGACTGAACCACCCAGGCACCCCTCTCTGAGGATTTTTAATTGAAGGTTTAAATGCTAAGGTGAGTTGAAAGGGCCTAGGGATACCTTTTCTTGGTTATTCTCTGGGATGCCCACAAAGCCCATCGGTGTCATGGAACGTTGTCTTTGGGTTTCTGGTTGTACCTCTAAAGTTAATTCACAGGAACAGGTGGTTTTGTTTGGGAGTTGGTTTCTGCACTCTCTGAATGAATAGATCAGGTCTGCTGGACTTTTGTGACTGCATCAATTTCTGTATCTGTGGCTGTGGGGTACTTATATGCCCTTAGGTGTCACCCAAGGAGGTGATGGGGATGATTGCTTGTGATAGGAAGGTAAGAAGCACATATTGAAGAATTACTGTGCTAGTATTGGATTTAAAATTTGGTCCTGGGTTTGAAATTCTATCTCAACGAATTCTCATAACAGCTTTAAATGGTACGTACTTCCGGGGCACCTGGATAGCGCAGTCAGTTGAGTGTCTGACTTTGGCTCAGGTCATGATATCATGGTGTGAGTTCAAGCCTCACATTGAACTCTTTCCTGACAGTGCAGAGCCTGCTTGGGATTCTCTCTCTCCCTCTCCCTTTGCCCCTCCTCCACTTGTGCACACACTCTCTCTCAAAATAAATAAATAAACTTTAAAAAAAGGTAGGTACTTTTGCTCCCATTTCCAGACGATAAAACTGAAGTTCAGACATGTTATTTTAACTAGACTAAGGTTATGTAGCCAAAAAGTTACAAAAACTGATGTCTATGTGGCTTCAAGTTCTTTTGCCTCTTAGAAAGGCAGAAAGGTCTCAAATCAATGATCTCACCTTCCACTTAAGAAACTAGAAATAGAATAGCAAATGAAATTTGAATAAGTAGCAGAAAAAAAAAAGATCAGAGTGGAAAGCAAAGAAATAGAACACAGAAAAACAATAGAGAAAATATATGAAACCAAATGCTGGTTCTTCCTGAAGATAAAATTGATAAACCTCTAGACAGACTGGTCAGGAAAAAAGAGAAAGCACAAATTACCAACATCAGGAATGAGAGAAGTGGCATTACTACAGATTCTACAGGCATTAAAAGAATAATAAGGGATTATTGTGAAAAACTTTACACCAACAGATTTGACAAGCAAGCTGAAATGTACTAATTTCTTAAAAGACACGAACTACTAAAACACCCTCAAGAAGAAATGGGAAATTTGAACAGTCCTATATCTGATAAAGAAATTGAATAGCTAGTTAAAAAATCTGTGAGAAGGAAAACTCCAGACCAGGCTGGATTCACTCTTGAATTCTGCCATATAGTTGAGGAATAAATATTATCAATTTTATATGGTCTTCCAGAAAATTGAAGAGAAGGGAATGCTATGAGATTGGTATTACTCTGATACTAAAACTGACATTACCAAAAAACCAAACCATTATCTTTTATAAACACAGACCCATAAAAACCTCAACAAAATGTTATCAACAGCATATAAAAGGGATAATGTATTATGACCAAGTGGGGCTTACTTAGTCCAGTGATGCAAGCTTGCTTTAGCACTAAAAATTCAATTGATGTGATTCCCCCATGAGTACAGATTTAAAAAGAAAAACCATATGATTGTGCTTCAGAAAAAAAGCAGTTGACAAAATCCAACATCTGGTTCTATTAAAACCCTCAGCAAACTAGGGATATATGGGAACTTCTCTATCTTATAAAGGGCATGTATGAACAACCTCCAACTAACCTCCTACTTAATGATGAAGACAGCACTTTCTCCTTAAGATCAGGAACAAAACAAAAAGTTTCACTCTCACTGTATCGGTTCAACATTGTATCTGAGGTTTTAGCCAGTGCAATTAGGCCAAAAAACAAAACAAAACAAAACATCTAGATTAGGAAGGAAAAATTAAAACTTTTTATTTACAGATGACATGATCATCTAGGTGAAAAATTCAATGCGATCTATAAAAAAGCTACTAGAATTAACAAGTTTAGCAATATTACAATGTAAAAAATATCAATAAACATAAATCAATTATATCTATATGCTAGGAATCGATGACTGCAGTCAAAAACAATACTATTTAAAATGGCATAAAAATGTGAAATCCTTAGGGATCAATCTGACAAAAATCAGCAAGACCTGTACACTGAGAACTATATAACATTACTGAAAGAAATGAAGACGTATATCAATGGAGAGATACACCATGTTTACAGATTGGAAGACTCATTAGTATTGAAATATCAATTCTTCTCAAATTACTCTATGGATTCAATGCATCCCAATAAAGATCCCAGTGTGCTTTTGTGTGGAGTAGAAATTGACACACTGATTTTAATATTCATAAGGAAATGCAAAGTACCCCAAATAGCCAAAACCACTTTGAAAAGGAAGAATAAATTTGCAGAACTAACTTCATGACTTCAGAATATTAAAAAGCTACATTAATGAAGACAGTGTGTTTTTGCTGTAAACATAGACAGGTGGACCACTGGAACAGAATAGAGAACCCCAAAATAGACTCCCACATATATGGATGATTGATTTTCAACAGAGGCACAAAGGTAATTCAGTAGAGAAAGTATATATTTTTTTCAACAAATGGTGCTTGAACAAGCAAATATCTTTGTGCAAAGAAAGAAACTTCAATCCCTACCTTGTACTATAAATAAAAAATAAGTGAAGAATGGATCACAGATGTGAAAAGTCTGAAACTATAAAGCTTCTATGAGAAAGCACAATAGAAAATTGTCGTGGCCTTAGGTTAGGCAAAGGTTTCTTAGATAAAACACCAAAAGCACAATCCTTAAAAAAAAATTGACAGGCTGGATTTCATGAAAATTAAGACCTCTTTAAGAATTAAGCTCTTTGAAGGGCACTGTTAAGAGAATAAAAAGACAAACCGCAGCCTGGGAGAAAATATTTACAAATCACATATCTGATAAAGGATTCACATATAGAAGGTAGAAAACTCTTAACATTCAGTGGTAACAAACACCATAATGAAGGATGAGCAAAATATTTGAATACAACTTTACAAACAAAGATATATGGATGGCAAATAGGCACATGGAAAGATGCTTCTTAGTGATTAGGGAAATGCAAATTAAAACTGCACCTAAAGTAGCTCCCAGGTGGCTCAGTCAGTTAAGCATCTGACTCTTGATTTCGGCTCAGGTCATCATCTCACAGATTCCTGGGTTCCAGCCCTGTGTCGGGTTCCACTCTAACAGTGTGGAGCCTGCTTGGGATTCCCACCCCCCCACCTCTCTCCCCACCCCCCATCCCTGCTTATGTACATGCACTTTCTCTCTCTCAAAATAAATAAATAAACTAAAAAAATTTGCAACTAAAAGCTGCCACGTACCTATTAGAGTGGCTGAGATTAAAGAAGGAGGATAATACCAGGCATTAGTGAGGTTCAGAGCAACTGTAATTCTTATACACTGCTGCTAGGAATATAAAATAGCACTGCCCCTTTGGAGAAGGGGCTTGACGGTTTTTTTTCCTTTTCTTTCTTTCTTTCTTTTTTTTTTTTTTTGAGAGAGAGAGAGAGAGAGAGAGAGAGTGAGAGCACGTGTGTGTGCGCGAAAGTGTGCGTAAGCTGCGGAGGGGTAGAGGGGGAGAGAGAGAGAATCTCAAGCAGGCTCCATGCTCAGCACAGAGCCCGACATGGGGCTCAATCCTTCAACCCTGGGATCGTGACCTGCGCCAAAATCAAGAGTTGGATGCTCAACCAACTGAGCCACCCAGGCATTTCAAAGTTCCTTAAATAGTTACCTATTATACAAGCCACACACCTATCATATTAGTCATTCTATTTGTACGAATGAAAGCCTATGCCCACACAAAAACTTCTTTAAAAAAAATTTAAAAATGTTTATTTATTTTTGAGAGAGAAAGAGAGAGCATTAGAGAGAGAGAGAGAGAGAGAGAGAGAGAGAGAGAGAGAGAGCATGAGCAGGGGAGGGGCAGCGAGAGGAGGAGACACAGAATCTGAAGCAGGCTCCAGTCTCTGAGCTGTCAGCACAGAGCCTGAGGCAGGGCTTGAACTCATGAACCGCGAGATCATGACCTGAGTCAAAGTCAGATGCTTAACTGACTGAGCCACCCAGCTGCCCCTGTCCACACAAAAACCTATATAGCAGCTGAATTTGTAATAGCCCCCAATAGGAAACAACTGAAGTGTTCATCAACAAGTGAATGGATAAATTGTGGTGCATCTGTGCAGTGGAATACTACTCAGCAATAAAATGGAGACAATTATTGGTAAAAGCAACAGCATGGATGAATTTAAAAACAATTAGACTAAGTGAAAGAAGACCAAAAAGAATATATACTGAATGGTTCCATTTATATTGAACTCTAGAATTATAGTGATAATTATAGTGATAATTCTATAGTGACAGAAGCAGATCAGTGGTTGCTTGGGGACAGGGTGTGTGTAGGAAGGAACAGAGAGGGGCATAAGGACAACTTGGGGGGGGTCATGAATATGTTCACCATCCTGACTGTGGTGATACGTATGTCAAAAATATTTTAAATTGTACACTGTGGTATTTGTAATTTTTAAAAAATGTTTTTTTAACGTTTATTTATTTTTGAGACAGAGAGAGACAGAGCATGAACGGGGGAGGGTCAGAGAGAGGGAGACACAGAATCTGAAACAGGCTCCAGGCTCTGAGAGGTCAGCACAGAGCCTGATGTGGGGCTCGAACTCACGGACCGCGAGATCATGACCTGAGCCGAAGTCGGACGCTCAACCGACTGAGCCACCCAGGCGCCCCTGTGGTATTTGTAATTTATTGCATATCAATTATACTTCCATAAAGCTGTTAAACAAATTCCAATTGCCTTTTCCAGATACCCTGCTGCCCATCACAGGGGTTGTGTTTCCATGCTAAGAAAATGATCATGCCTGAATTCGTTCAAACAATTGCATACCCTTTATGCTTTCCAAAGGTGTGTTAGTTTGATAATCCACCTGTATGACGTCCACTACACAAGTGTGTCATGCTGGCTTGCTGGAATTCTGTCACACATGGGAAAGAAAGAGTGGAACAGCCAGGATTATATCTGGGGACCTGAATGCAATGAGCGATTTCAGCTAATAGTCCTTGAAATGCACTACAAAGGAAGCTAAGTGAATCACGATCTTCTAGGAGCTGACATCACGGTGTTTAATCTCAGGGTTATAATTTTCTTCCTTTCTCAACTGTCCACATTAGGGTTGATTAGTAGGTCCCCGGCCTGCTTGGAAGCCATCAGGTGGGGACAGATTAGCATGTCGGTTATGGAACAGTGGTGGGGGAGGCTGATCAGATGTACTCAGACAGTGCAGTAATTAGCATGCCCGAGACACCAGCCTGCACGCTGGGGCGGCCTTGGCCAGTCTCACTGTGGAGCAGTTTGTTCCTTTCCACAAAGAAATTCATTAGTGGATATCAATGGTGAGCAGTGTGGAACCCCCACCACTGCCTTGCAATACCAAGGCCCAGAGGCAGAGGTACACATGCTAGGCTCCAGGGCCAGTGGGCAGTGTCCTCAGGGCAAGGCTTCCAGGCAGCACCTGCAGACCCTGGAATTCTGCATGCCCTACCGTCTCAGCCTAGACTCCCAACCGGAAGGGCTAGTGCTTGGCTCCAGGGCTGTCTGCTTCTGAGGAGGCTGATGTGGAATTGATGCCAGGGTCTAGTTCTGGTGCCAGAGAGTCTGAAGTTGCTGAGTCCAGCTCATAAAGAAGTTCACATCTTTTCTGTGGTTAGCCCCACGCCACTTTGGTGATTAATGAGAGCAAGGCCATAGCGGCTTCTGAGTGCGCAAGTGGAGAGTTCTAGATCTGTTTATTCAACCAGCAAGTATTTATTATGTGCCTTCTGTATGCCAAGTTCTGTTTTAGGTACTGGGGATTCAGAGAATGACAGAGTCCAGGTTTCTGCTCTCATGGAACTTATAGTCTAGCCTAGGAGACAGAAAATCAATAAGTAAGGAAGCAAAAAGTGATTAATAATACTTGTTCTTATTAATGCACAAAATACATCTGACGTCCTCTCTTCAGGGGCTGTCTTCTTGGGTTCATAGGCTCCAGAAGCTCCATGAGGTTGTTGGAAAAGCGTGCCTGTGTATGTGTGCGCAAGTATGTGTGTGCCCATGTGTTTTCTACTTTTTCTCTGGGAAAAGTCCATAGTCTTCAAATGCTTGAAGTGGCCACATTCCAAGGAAGAGGAAGCTTGTGGCTCTAGTTCACCAGCCGCCCTCATATCCATGGGCACAGGTGTGTCTATTCCTCACTGTCTCCTGGGTCCACCATGACCATTTCCTCACTGTCTTTCTATCTCAGCTCACTCCCAGAGAGACCTGTGTTCGCTTCTCCTCGTGGGGCTTTGAGCTTTGAGCTGTTGCCACCCTCTCCCGGTTCACATCGGTGTATGTTTGGAAGCTGCTTCTTATCTGGCTTCCTGAGGGACCGTGCCCAGGGCTCCACAGGCAGCCTGGTTGCCTGGCTCTGTAGGGTGCAGCGTGGGGCCTCGAGTGCTGGCCATATAGGCAGGTGCAGGTAACGAAGCACATCTTGGGGGTCTGGGTGAGGGCTTCAAAAGTAAACCCACCTGGCGCTGAGACTTGGGGCATATTAGGGAATGTGTCCTGCTCCTGCATCTCTGTTGGGAGATGACATGGACACTACGGGAATCATTCTAGGTGTCTTGTGGGTCATTTGAGCCCCATTCTGGGTGTTGCACACCAGCCTCTGGGGCTCTCTGCAGTTGCACCACCAGTGCCAGCCTCTCTCTCTTCTCCCTACCCACCTGGGCAGCCCGGGCAGAGAACTGTGCCATATGCAGAGGGCCAGGCCCTCAATGCTGAACCTCTTGCCAATGCCTGGCACACATTTCTCAGAGCTGCAGGGCAGATGTCTGTGACCATTAGTTCATCACTCTTTGGTGGTGTTGGTTGTGGATGACCTTGATGTACTAGGCTCCTGTCTGCCTCCCCTGGAAGCCTCCCCAAATCTTCAGGCCCCCAAGTCCAGGGCACTTTTCACCTGTGTGGGTTGCAGTCAGAATGTCTTTTGGCTGGAGGGTCCCAGGAAGCCATGGAATGTCTACTGCCATCTGGTGCTGAGCATCTCGGGACATCTGCTGTCGAACAAAATGGTCAGAAGACCTGAGAGATGATGAAGAACATTTTACTTAATTTAAATAGAGCACTGGTACTGGTTGGAACCAGGGTGTGTGGGCCTGCAGGTGTCAATGGTCACCTGGGAGGGGGCAGGAAATGGGTCATGCTCAGAAACCTTTGCATTCCTGGGCTGGTCCAGTTCAACAAAGGCTGGTCAGGAGCCCCCTGGGCACCAAGTCTGAAAGATTGTCCTGCTCATGACCCATGTGCCTGAGGGGGCCTCAAGTTCTGGGCCTTGCTGCCTTCCACATGGCTAACGTCCAAACAGGGACTCCCACCCTGCCTGCCCTTGGTCCCAGCGCCATCTTGGATCCTCCAGATTAGCCTGCCCTGAGCTCAACCAGGTCTCTGCCAGGGCCCATGGCCTCTCTGGTCTGGCCCCAATTTCCCTAGGCCCTTCTCAGGAGGATGCTGCATGCACCCTTGGGAGCACCAATTGTGATTCTCATTCTCAGTCTCAGAGGACTTTCACTGCCCAGTTTCAGGGCCTGTCCTTAGGTGTTAGAGAAGGCTCTGATAGCTGCCTTACTCCTGCCTCTAGCCCAGAAGGAGATGGGGCCTTTTCTGGAGTATTCAGGGGAACACTTAGGAGTAGGTGCACTTGGGTTTTCTCCTGCAAGGCTTCCTGCTGCCTGTGCCTTTGCCCCAGCCCAGCTTGGAGCAGGGAGCACATGGTGTTAACACCATTGGTCCCTCAAATGGTCCTTGCCCTTGACCCTAGGACCTGACCTATGTGCTCAGCAGACCAGAGGTTCTGACTGTGGTTGGTATGTGGTCAGTATGAGGCACTCTGAGGACAACCTTTGGGATCTCAGAGTCACTTTCCCTACAGAGAGTATAAGGCCAAGCATACCCTGGGCAGCCATTTGATCACCGGGAGGCTCCATGCCATTTGTCAGTAAAATGGGGAAAGGGATACCTGCTCGTGTGGTTGAGGAGAGAAGTAATTGAGGTGATCCCTGCAAGACCCCTCACATGGTGCTGGCCATGTGTTCCCTGGATCTCCTTCCTAGGTACCAGCTGGAGCCTCCCTTTCACAGGCTTGCTGGTGGGTGACCTCACCTTTGGCCGCCATCTGAGGCACCCTTCCTTTGTCTAGTCCTGCTCTTGCTGTGCCTTGCCCTAGTGGGCCCCACACTGCTCTGCCTGTTTTGGGTTGATGGCACTCCATTTTATTAGTGATGCCCTAGGTCTTGAAGAGTGATATAGACCCTGCTGGGAGTCTTCTTGGACTCAGAGCCTGGGACTCTCCCATGTGCAGCAGAGTAATCTGGGCAGGGGTGGCTGATGAATAATATGAGTCCCCTTCTCTCCCTTTGTGGGAAGCTGGCTTTTTTAGGGGGGAGATGGGCTTCCTCATGATCCCCTGGAGGATTGTATGGGGATGGTCATGTGGTGACTTTTTACTGTCAAATCTGTCTTGGTTAAGGTGGCTGAAATCCTAGCCAACATTTATTAAGACATGATTCACTGGTTTGGGCCAGCAGGGTCATCTGGGGCTGTTGATGATGGATGGGCCTGGGACAGGGCAGAGTTTATGTGAGCCACGGCTCCATGCTTCATAAAGATGTTCCCATAGATGGAAGGACACTGTCCCAAGGCCAGTTGGAGCGGTGACTGGGGGAGCCAAGACGAAGAAGGGGCTTTGGGGCTCCACAAAATACCATCATCTGTCAGGGAAAGTGAAATCCAAAACTACATTGTGGCTCTGTACCTGCAAATTGTGTGACCTCCAGCAAGGGAGGGATACTTTTTGAGCTGGTTTCCTCCCTTGAAAACTAAGCAGGGAAGTGACCTCCTGCTTGTGCTATGGTAAGAATTAGAGGATGTAGCCTTGGTGAAGATGCCTGGCACATCGTCAGGGACAGCCTGAGTGAGTTTGAATGGCTAAGTGTTCCACTGGGTCCCAGGAGAGTGAGAAGGATGGAGGGGAAGGGGTCAGAGCTGCTGGAGACTGGTAGGCGCCCATCTCGATCTGATGACCTGAACCCTTGTGCTTTCCATTACTTTCTCTGCTCTGGCCAGGCTATGACCCTGGACTGGCCTGAGGAGAATGGGGCTGGAGTAAGGCCCGAGGATGAACTAGACCCTACAGCCTCTGCAGTGCCTGCCTGCCCAAAGTCAAAGCCCTCAGCTCAAAACTGAAGACCTCCCCATCAGAAAACTTTTTGAGGCCTTCCTTGTCATGGCCCAGACTTTAAGGGTCTCTGGGATAGAAGATCCTACTCAGAATTAAGCTGGGATGCTGGGGAGGAGGTGTCTGCTGCAAGGAAGGTGGGTTAGGGAGGGGAGAGAAAATAGTCTCTTAAAGTCAGAGAGGCCTGGGAAATGCCTGGTTGTGGCTCCCAGGCTCCAAAGGTGGATCGAGGGGCTGCTTCATTTAAGGACCGCTGGTTCACCATGTGCAGCAGGTGGTTCTGAGGAAGAAGTTACATGTTGGTCACCTGGAGGACGGCGCGTGGGAGCGAGGTCTCTAATGGGTCTGTCCTCCGTGGCAGTTGTCTGAAACCCTTCGTGGGGCCCACCAGCGGCAGCCACACGGCCCATGGATGTGGATGGGCACGCCCTGGATGTTCTCACCAGTGGCCCTGCACCCATTTGCCAAAAGTCAGGCAATGTTCCCTTAGAGCCAGTCACTGAATAACCAGTTTGCTGAGAGCTTGAAGGTGTTTTTCAAATTTTGCTTTCACCTCAGCCCTTGCCTCTGCCTTGGATGTCTTCTCCCGCCTGCCCCTCCCTCTCATCCTGGTTTATATGCAAATGATGGGTGGGAGGAGGGGCAAGATGAGGACAGAACTTCGGGAAAAATCCTGGCTACTGCCATTTGGCATTTGAGAGACAGGGGATGTTTGGCTTCTGGTGAGTTGGCTACTAAAACTAGTCGTTTGATCTTGTCATGTGGGGAACTGACTTCGGAGATTTGGTTTTTGTTGCGTTCACCTGATTTCTGAAGTGAAACGTCAGGAAATTTTACAGGAAGCCAGAGGCCTCCTACCTGGAAAACATACTCACATGTTGTGCCCCTCAAGGCTGAGACTCAGTCTCTTCCTGGAGGCAGCATGTTCCGCCCTGTATGGACTGAGGTCCTCCCTCTCTCTGTCTGTCTCTGTCTCTCTTTCACGCACACACACTTCTGCCTGAAGCCACCAGAGGAATAAGTTGGAGGCTGGGCAGGATTTTCCCAGGGGTGGCTCAGAAAACAACCATAGTTGGAGGGAGTAGGGAAAAGACAATGCACTATAATTGGTCTAAATAACCCTTCTCACTGAGTGTTAAAAACAAATAAGTTCTCCAGGAGCAGACACAGCAGTTTCCTTCCTTGGATTTTCTTAGTATTTTGGAAGTGCTTGTTCCTGGAGGACTTGCTCCTCTCTCCCCGCTCAGGGTGGGTGGGGGAGAGAGGAGCTGTTGGTATTTCCTGCTTGTACGATCAGATCACCAGACAGTGACATGATAGAGGCCGTCCAGTATGTGCCTGGGGCTGTCTCACAGACGCAGTGTCTGAACTCACCATTTCTGCTCCAGATCTGATCCCCGCCCTGGCTTGGCTGGTGGCACCACTTTCACCCAGGTGATATTTCTTGCTTTCCCTCGTGGCACTCTGCCGATTGATCCCCAGCTCTTTCTGAGCATTCTTGAATCTACCTATTCTCCTTCCCCACCATTGCAGACCGTCATCGTTTCTTACCTAGATTAGTGTGACAGTGACCTCAACTGGTATCTTTTCTTCCTTCCTCTTCCTCCTCCTCCTCCTCCTCCTCCTCCTCCTTCTCCTTCTTCTTCTTCTTCTTCTTCTTCTTCTTCTTCTTCTTCTTCTTCTTCTTCTTCTTCTTCTTCTTTTTTCTCAATCATATTTTCTTTCTGATCCACTCCTTTGGCCAAGAGAGGGGAGTTGGGAACATAAATCTGATTGGTCAGATCTGAGCCTGAAAATCTTTGATGGCTCTCCCTTGACTCAGGATCCAGTTCAGGTTTGCAGCATGACACCTGGGACCCTTCCTAACCCAGTTTTCCCTTCCTCCTTGATATTGTCTCTCCATACTCCCTATTTTTGCTGGTATTCTCCAGCAGCCTGCAGTGTTTGAGTTCTCAGAATACTTGTACACTGCTCCCTACTCATGCCTCCACCTTTCTATGTCTCAGTGCCTTTGCACATGCTCATCTTCCTGCCTAGGAAAGCCTTCCTTTCACTTTATAATCCAGTGAATTTAACAGCCCTTCAAGACCCAGCTCAAGGAACATCTCTGTTCTTCTTTTCTTCTTCCAACTTTTTTTTTTGATAACTCCTACATTGCTTCTAACACTGTGCTATATTTAATTTGTTTCCATATTCTATCCTCTTACTCCCATCCTCCAGAGAGTGATGTTTGAAGGCAGGAACCATGCTATGTCTACTTCTGTATCCCCAGCATCTGGCCCAGGACTGGACACATGCTAGTCCTCAACAATGGTGGTCCAGTCTCCCCGAATGAGCTCATTTCACAGATGTTTATCAAACATACGCCAGGCACAGGTCTAGGCACTGTGAATATGGTAACGAACATGACCTCATGGAGACTCTATTCTAGTGCAGAAAGGTGGATAGTAGACAAATAAACAGATAAATGTGTGAGATGATGCCCCCAAAAATCAGTGAAGGGGACTGAGAAGAAGCAGCCAAGAAAGTTGGGAGGATAAAATCCTATGATATTTGTCTTTCTCTCATTGAGTTATTTCACTTAGCATAATACACTCTAGTTCCATCCATGTTGTTTCAAATGGCAAGATTTCATTCTTTTTGATTGCCAAATAATATTCCATTATATATATCTGTAAATATACATATATATCTGTAAATATACGTATATTTACATATACATATATTTACAGATATATATGTATATTTACAGATATATATATATATACATACAGATATATATACACACACATATATATATACATATATATATGTATATATATATATATAGTTCATCCATTTGTTCAGATGAACGAACATCCATTCGTTCATCCATTCATCAGATGAACACTGAACATAGGGGAAGGGAAGGCAAAATAAAATAAGAAAAATGTAGGGGGGCACCTGAGTGGCTCAGTCGGTTAAGCGTCTGACTTCGGCTCAGGTCATGATCTCACGGTTTGTGAGTTCGAGCCCCACGTCGCGCTCTGGGCTGACAGAGCCTGGAGCCCGCTTCAGATGCTGTGTCTCCCTCTGTCTGCCCCTCTGCTGCTTGCACTCTGTCTCTCGCATTGTCTCAAAAATAAATAAACATTAATAAAATAAGAAAAATGTAGAGGGAGGCAAACCATAAGAGACTCTTAAATATAGAGAGCAAACTGAGGGCTGCTGGAGGGAATGTGGTTGGGGGGATGGGCTAAATGGGTGATGGGCATTAAGGAGGGCACTTGTTGGGATGGCATTGGGTGCTATACATAAGTGATGAATCACTAAATTCTACTGCTGCAACCATCGCTACACTCTGTTAACTAATATGAATTTAAATTAAAAACCAAAGAAAGTAGGAGGATAACCAGGAGGAGAGGTCAAGAGGCATTTTGGGAGAGAGTGGAATGAGCATCACCCAGTGGTTCAGATGGGTTGTGGAGGAAGATGCGTGAGTGTTGACTGTTGGATTTACAACAGAGTTGTCCTTGAGGTCCTTGGCAAGAGCTGTTGTGGGGTGGTGGTGGGATCAAAGCTGACAGGAGTGGGTTCTAGAGGGAATTGGAAGACAGGGAGTGGGGCCAGCAGGTGTAGACAACCTTTTGTAGACATCTCATTGTAAAGGGAGGCAAAATCTTGGAGGGGTGGTGGTGTTGGGGAGGGATGATTTTATAAAGACAGGAGGAATGACAGTGTGCCTGTGTGGTCTGGCTCTCAGCCTCTGCAGAGAGCACGCTGCCTACAAGAGAGAAGGGACAATTGGCTGTATGATGCCCTTAAGTTGGCTGCAGGGGATGAGATCTGGTACTCAAGATGCATAAGTCATAAGTGAGATGAGCCTCGTCTGGCCTCTCCTGGCACCATTAACCAGCTGGCCGCCAATGAGCTCCGCACTGGAGAAATCTGCAGGGCTGTCCTTTCCCCACTGTCTGAGTGTCATGGTCATGACTGCCAGGACTCCCAGCATGAGCAGGGGTGGGGTGGAGCAGTGCTGGCTCCAGGGATGTGGCAGCGTAGCTCTGGTAACAGGACAGTCAGAGCAGGCAAGAAGGTGGATGAGCGGCACTGGAGGCAGATTTGGCTGTGGTTCGCTTGAGAAGAAATGGTTTGCGTGGTGTCTGAGAGGTGGTTGCATTTGGAGTGGGGTGCACCCATGTCCAGGCTGGTGGGGACACTAGAAGAGAGCAGTCCATAGGCTGAGACCAAGGCTACATTCAGGCTACCAACGGCTGTTGAAGAAGGTTGAAAGTAACTAGGGACAAGTCAGAGCCAAGTTCAGGAGCTAGTCAGCAGTGTGTGGGCCAAGGTGGGAGCTAGGCAGAGCAAGGCAGGGTGGATGTCCTGTCATGGGAGGTGGGGGCAGTGTGGGGATCAGGGCAGAGCCCACTTAGCAGGGTTTCACACAATATCTATGCCAGATCAGCTGGGAAAGGGAGCTCACAACTATTAGTTTAATGTGCTGTGCTCTTGGGTAGATTATTTACCCATCCACCCATTCATTCAACAAGGATTTCTCACATCTAGTCTGTTTTTCATTTAGGAAGGAATTATTGTACCCATATTACAGATGAGGAACCGAGGCTTAGCAGAATTATATAATGTTCCCAAGGTCCCAGCTATTTAATGGCAAAACATTCAGGCTTCTGTTATAGTATGATGCTCCATGCCAGGAAGACCTGATCCAGGGGCCCAGGTGGCTTGAGGGTCCTTGAATCCCCACAGGGTGGGTTCTTAGTCCTGCAAAGGTATGTGTGTGTGTGTGTGTGTGTGTGTGTGTGTGTGTGTATGTGTGTGTGTTGGGGTGTCACATGGCTTCAGCCAGGGCACAGGAGGGGTGCAAAGGCTGGCAGCTAGGGAGGGTGTGAGTTAGTATCCCTATCTTGTATCTGGTCTTTGGTCATGCAGGTTGCACCAGGACCTCACCTGGCAGCCTGCTGCCTTTGTTGCTGATGGTCAGAGCTCAGGGTGCGGGGGCGGGGGGCAGGTTTGGGCTCCTGATGGCTGAAGCTCTTTGCTATATCTGAGGTTGCTTCTTCCTGGCATGACAGCTGGGGACGTCCCTGATGTATTTGACACAGGGCTGCTCTTCAGGAAACACTTATTGATCACCTACTGGGTGGAAAATACTGTGCCGGAAACCTTTCATTCTTCATCTGGTTTCATGCTCATGGCAATATCATCACCTGATTTTACAGTTGAGAAAACTGTGGCACAGGAGGGATGAGAAACTCGTCCAAGACCACATAATTCGTGCATGAGAGGCAGCTCTGGTGCAGGAAGCAGGTCTGCCTGACAACCCCAAATTTCCAGAACCTTCATTGCTGACCATTAAGCCATTAGCTCCTATTAGGGTTGGGATCGATGTGTCTAAATTCATTGGTGTGTTCATTTATGGACAAAGTAAAGACTGTTCTTGACAGTTTCAGGCAGTGTAGTGGGATGACAGCTAGTTGAAGAGGGGGGCAGGGTCTAGAAGGGCCCCCTGGAGTCTGAGGTGGAGAGGACAGGAGGCATGGTGAGGGGTGTTTGTGGCAGAGTGAACAGCATGAATCAAAGCCCAGAGTCATGCGGGTGGGGGTGGGTGCCCTGGACAGGAAGTGGCTCTAGGCATTCCCCTCCCCCCGCCCCACTGGGCCCAGGGTACTCAGCATCTGTGCCTCTAGTTCTTTTTGTATCTAGCAGCTAGTTTGTGCACGTGCATACATACATGTACGTGAGTGCGTGTGTGGGCAGCAATCTGGAAAGTGGGCATCCTTCCGTCCGTCTGTATCTGTTGGTGTATTGATTTGTCCATCTATATCCACCATTTGCTTATCTCTGTATCTCCAGTGTTTGGCAGAGAAGGGTAGGTGCTTAATCAGTGTTTGTTCAGATGATGCCTGTCTCCATCTCCATGTCAGTTCATGCTCTTATGTTCTGTGTAATGGGGGCAATATGGCCACCACTGCCCCTGCTAATAGCTCCTGTCTACCTTGGGCAGGGCCTATGGCCCTCCTGGTGCCCCATTCCCAGACCCTTATCCTCTGGGGGGCGGTCTCTCAAGTGTGTAGGATGGGGGCACCTGGGTGGCTCAGTTGGTTAAGTGTCCAACTTCGGCTCAGGTTATGATCTCACAGTTCATGGGTTTGAGCCTGCGTTGGGCTCTGTGCCGACAACTCAGAGCCTGGAGCCTACTTCAGATTCTGTGTCTGCCTCTCTTTGATTCTCTCCCACTTGCACTCTGTCTCTCCCTCTCTTTCAAAAATAAACATTAAAAAAAAGTGTACAGGATGGCTGAAGGATGGGTGGCCTGTGGGTGGCAAACCAGGGGGGAGAGGGAAGCCTGGCTTTGTGGGCCTCTCCAAATCTCTTTCTCTTTCCTGTTCCCTCTTACCAAAAGTTTTCTCTGATCCTCTATTCCCCTCTTTCCAGTTGGCTTTTTTTAGTTGCATTTGGCATTTGCTCACTCTCTCCCAAGCTGGATCCATCTAGAATTTCAGAAGTGAGAAATGAAAGACTAGCCCTGAATCTTCTCAAATTTAAGGGCAGCAATTTCCTTGAGGTTTTTTTTTTCCTGCCCCCCCCCTGCTTTGGTGGGGGTAGGGAAATGGAGGAAATGCCCCCTGGGAGTCAGGAAGTAAGAATAGGGGGAGAGAAAAACAGAGGGCATAACCAGATCAGATACTGTATCTGTATCTATATTGACATCTTTATCTACATATGTGCATCCATACACACATCCACGTGCACGTCTTTATAGAACTTCTCATGATTCTCAAAGGCCCCGGGGAACATTGGTGTGCTGCTGTAGAGGACAAAAGCAGACAGAGGAGGCAAAGTAGAGACTGAAGTGACCCAAGATACACGAGATACATGCACCAATTGGCCATATGTCATGGACTTTATCAAGATCCTGATTTGAAAAAAAACATACAAATACTGCTTATGGAAAGTTTGAATACTGCCTGCATATTGGAACATGTTGAGGGGATTCTTCACTTTTTCAGGTGTACTCATGATATGGTGTTTATGTATTTTAAAGAAATCCCTTGTCTTTTAGAGATACAATTGAAATGTTTGCAAATGAAGGATATGGTGTTGGAGATTTCTTTGAATGTATACGTGGTAGGACTTGACACTGAGAGGTACCTGGGGGTTCCTTACACATTTTCAATGTTTGAAATTTCCTATAATATACAGTAAAATAAAAGCGTATGATGGCAATCCTTCTGTAGTTATGCAAAGAATATTGTTTGTCTTTATTTTAGGTTTTATGTCTTAACTTTCCTGGAATCTTAGGTGGTGTTATTACTTGCCTGCTAGAGAGTAGCAGATGGCAGGCAGGATGAATGGATAAGTAACGAACAACTATTAATGAGAACAGGAAACTATCAATCGGGTTTCCTAGACAGCTTGCTTTTATCTCTGGATACTTCTGCAAAATTACATGCATATAATATAGTCATATTATGTTTTGCAGGAAAATGAGTCATACTGTGGGCTTAAATAGGCCAGCACTTTATGGTGGGGGGGGGGGGGTCATGGTGGCTTAAGGGTAGGCTCTGGAGGCAGACTCCTGGCTGTGCACGTACTCATCCTCTGCCCTTGGGTAGCTCTGCATCTGCAAAGTGAGGGTTATGCTAGCAACCACTATATACACATACAGTGGAGCATTATTCAGCCACAATAAGGAATAAAGTACTGGAAAATGCTACAATGTGGACGAACCTCAAACACATTAAGTGAAAGAAGACAGTCATGAAAGACCACCTATTGGGTGATTCCATTTATACCAAATGCCCAAAATAGCAAAATCTATAGAGACAGAGAGTGCTAGGGGCTGTGTGGGGATGAGGGGTATAAGGGGTATCCCAGTCAATTCAGGCCGCTATAAAAAAAATGTCATAGACTGGGTGGCTTATTAACAACAAACATTTACTTCTCACAGTTCTGGAAGCTGGCGGACCCAGGATCCTGGTGCCAGCAAATTCGTTGTCTGAAGGCTCTCTTCTGGGTTGGAGACTACCAACTTCTGGCTTTGTCCTCACGTGGTAGACAGGGGTATGGGGCTCTGTGGGGTCTCACCTCATAAGAGGGTTCCAGCCTCATGACTGAGGGACCTCCCAATACTGATCTTATAGGAAGGCACCACCCTAATGACCTAAACACCTCCCAATACCATCACATTAGGATTGTGTGGGGGAGGGGAGCACAGACGTTTAGATTATAGCAGGGGGTGGCTGCTAATGGACTTGAGGTTTCTTTTTAAGATGATGGGATGTTCTAAAATTAGATTGTGGTAATAGCTGCCCAACTCTGAATGAAATTAAAAAAAAACATTGACTTGTACACATATAATGGATGAGTTTTGTGGCATGTAAATTATATATCAATAAAGCTGTTTGAAAAAAAAATGCACCCACATCATAGAATTAAGGGTGAAATAATATACCATGTGCAACGTGTTTAGAAGAGGGCCCAGCACATCATTCAGGGTTAATAATTGTAGGTGCTTTACTGAAATCATTGGGGGGGCATTTTCCTCCAGCATTTACTTTCTGAAGTGTTTAATACGTATCATGCTATGATTACTCTGGAAGTCAGTGGTTTAGGCAGTATTACCATCTCAGGGTTTTAATGATCATACTCTGGTCTGGAATTAAAAGCCTTCTAAGCAGGGGTGAGTGGGTGGCTCTGTCCGTTAAGTGTCCGATTTCAGCACAGGTCATGATCTTACAGTTTGTGAGTTCAAGCCCCGCATTGAGCCTCGCATCAGGCTTCAAACTGACAGCGTGGAGCCTGCTTGGGAATCTGTCTCCTTCTCCGCCTCTCTCTCTCAAAATAAATAAATAAACTTAAAAAAAAAGCCTACTAAGTATCCCTAAAATATATTGTTCATTTCTCCACAGTTTTGGTCTTTAAAAAAATGTCTCTTAAAGAAGCTTGAGAATTTTTTGGGCAGTATTTGGGCAGCGTGGTATTTTTTTGTATTGTTCTCCTTCATACCTTTGTCCTTAGACTGTCCTGTATTTCCCAGCAGTGGTTTTTAGGTCATAGAACTTAGGGGAACATCTGAATCTCAGTACAGCTTCACCCTTTAGATTCTCGCCTCCATTAACGGGTATGGAGCCAATAGTAATTAATCTAATTGATTCACCATCTCCTAATTTATCTCTCTCCCTTCAGTAATTCCTTACTTGATTAAACTGTGGTGAGAGACAGAGAGAGACCTGACCTGCAGAATTGGCTTTGATGTTGGGGTTTCAGGCTTGCTGACCAAAGCCCTGGGCTCAGGGTGAAAGGTCTAAGCAGCTTCTGCTGCCCCAGGTCCCTTACGCAAAGGAGTACTGTCCCTTCAGTATAAACTTTGGCTGCCCTGGCAGGGCCAAAGCCCGCTTCCAGTAGTGGTTGCATGTCAGAATCACTTGGGGGTTTTAAAAGAACACCGGGGTGCCTGGGTGGCTCATTTGGTTAAGCGTCCAACTTCAGCTCAGGCCATGATCTCGCAGTTTGTGAGTTTGAGCCCCGTATTGGGCTCTGTGCTGACTGCTTAGAGCCTGGAGCCTGCTTCGGATTCTGTGTCTCCCCCTCTCCCTGCCTCTCCCCTGCTCGTGTGCTCTCTCTCTCTCAAAAATAAATAAGCATTAAAAAAAAAAAAATTAAAGGACGTCAGTGCCTGAGCCCTGCCTCTGGGTGCTCTGATGTAATTGGTACAGGGTACGGAGACTAGTGAAAGTTTCTGGGTGATTCAGATATGCCGCAGAGTTTGAGAACCACTGCCTCAGAGAGAAGACACGCCAAATGGGAGGTCTGAAGGCAGGGAAATCAAGAGCACTTAATTAGTAGGGGGCGGAAGGATGGAGAGTAAACATTTCTCCTGACTTGTGTGAAGAGCAAAACCTGTGAGTAAACATGCTGTTTATAACTGGGTTTCTACTGAAAATAGAAGGAAGCTCGGGTCCAGTAATCCATTCAGCTTTTAGAACATGGACAAAAATAGCTTCCCTTCTGCTCTGACACATCCTCGGGCAGGACTCTTCCTTCTTTGTCAACCAAACATGTCAGTGGGGTTGTCCTCTGGTGCTCGGAGCGTGTGCGCACAGAGGACAGTGGGAAGGTTTTGCTCAGCCCTGGGCCCTTTGCTGATTGCTTCTCTGTGGCTCCCCTGGCCCTGGGGTTGCAGAGGTGTGTATCCTTCTGGAGAAGAGCTGCCTGCCAGGGAGGAGAGTGGGCCCATTCATCAAAGGGCAGGATGTGGGCGTCTCTTGAGGTAGGGACCTCTGGAGGCAGGCAGTGTGCTGGGTCACTCACACTCTGGAGAGGAGGGCTGTCATTTCCACATTATAGGGGAGTAAACTGAAACTGGGCGATGTGCGCAAGGACTTCCAGATCGTGGGTGGTAGAGCCCAGGTCAGAACCGCACTCTCTGCGGGCAGCAGTGAGGTGGGGTGAGTGCTTGCGGAGCAGATGCCCACCGCTGCTCTGGCTGAGTTGGTGCAGGAGCCCAGTCCCGGGCACTGGGTGCTGGCTTGCACGTCACTGCCTGCTGGCTTCCTGATTCCCTTGAGTCCTAGCCTTGCCTGGGGACTTCCTGGTAGAGCCTTGAGGAATTTGCTTTTCATTAAGGATGGTGGGAAAGGGGTGCCTGCCCAGAGCCCCAGCACTGCTCTTAGCAGCGGAGGGCCAGGTGGCTGCTCTGTGCATGGGCCCCTCCTCGCCTCTCTCCTCTCCTGCCAGCTCTCACCAACAGCGCCCTGAGCAAACAGGACAAGTGAGGTGACTGTACCCTGAAGAAGATGTGCTCTCAGAGCCCCAGGCTGAGTTGCATGGGTGGCCACTGGGCTATTTCTTTTGGGATGTGGCATCTGCACGATGTGGTGGC
This sequence comes from Herpailurus yagouaroundi, assembly GCF_014898765.1. NCBI lineage: Eukaryota > Metazoa > Chordata > Mammalia > Carnivora > Felidae > Herpailurus > Herpailurus yagouaroundi. The sequence goes on along the minus strand of NW_024412404.1, from coordinate 24,974,238 downwards.
ACTTTGACTCTAGAATGGGAACCTTTCCTCAGTGTGGGAGGGGCTATGTTTCTGAAACCGCAGCCTGGGTCTCTGCTGGGAAACTTAAGGAGGAATTTGGCTTTTCTCTGACTTGCTTGACTCACCAGGCCTTGCCAACTGCTCTTTAGCGTCCCCTGGGGTCTCTCTGGTTTCCAATCCTGTTTTCTCCTTGGTGGCTTCTGCTCCGCACCTCTGAAATAGAACCAGGCACAAGCGGATACACCCCCCCGGACGCCCCCACCAGGCAGGAGTGCGCAGGAAGTGGCTCCCACCAGCTGGCTTCCTAACTCTGTGCTTGGCGATGTCACTGGTAGCTTGAAATTGATCATAATAGAAGCATTTACACCAAGGAAGTCTGCAAACACTGCGAATCAAGGACTTGTTATCTATCAATCGATCGATCGATCTATCGATCTATCAATCTATCACCTATCTATCTTTTTATTCACTTGCAGAGAGCCCGTGGTTAAACCTTCACCAGTTCACCACTGCCCCTGCTGCTTTCCCTGGGTTTGCTGGGGCTGCCTCGGGGCTGGAGTATGTGAGGGGGATGCCGCCTCAGCAGCTGTGTGAACAGTAGGCTCTTTGGGTGCTGGCAATTATCTTGGGACCAGTGGTGGGGTATCTCATTCCCAGGCTCAGGTGCACCCTAGGGGAACACAGACTTCCGCTGAGGCAGGGCCTGCCCATCTCTACGTGATGGACAAAGGCAGGAACAACTTGCTTTACCGAGACTGCATTGTCTCACTGGCTCTGCACACCTGCCTGGTGAGGTACGTGTCATTGTGCCCATTTCTCGGAAGTGGAAACCGAGGCTCGGCGTAGTTCAGTTTCGGTCCAAAGTCACACAGCCCATAAATGCCAGGGGAAAGATTTGTCTTGGACTCGAGGGCCCATGTTCTTTTTCTGTAGTCACCACACTGCCTGAGGCAGTGACACCAAGGCCCAGCCACGTGCAGGCTGATCTTGCCCTTTGGTGCCTGTTGTGGAGTCTGGACCTCTTGGGCTGCACTCATGCCTGTGAGGAATTGCAAACCACTGATGCCTATGTCTGCCTCCTTCAGGCAGCCTGCCCTGAGTGCTCTCTTCTTCTCTTGCCCTCACCATACTCAGACAGCTCGTGCCCCGGAACGGTGTGCTCAGAAGCTATGGGGTCCATGTGGCTTCTTTTGCCGCTTCCTTCCCTGAAAACCCCTACTTCCCTTTGGTCCCAGTGTTGCAGTCCTGAATCTTTCCTCCCCTTGAAGGTAGCGTCTTCTGTCTCACAGATGCCCCAGCTGCTCAGGCAGGATGCCCAGATTGTAGTTGGCCCAAACCATTGTTCAGTCAGCCCTCTTTTGTGTCCCAAAACCTCAGGCTGAGGAATAGATTGGGGAGGATTGACCCCACAGTGACTGTGAGGAGGAGAAGTTAGGAGATCCTTAGCTTCCTTATCTGGAAAACAGGTACAATGCTGTGGAACCTGCCTGGCCTTGGTGAGGACTAAACGGGATGGTCCAGGCCCAGCCTGTTGGTCAGAACTGAGGATGCTCTGGAGAAGCCCTCCCTTCTGCCACCCCTGTGGCAGTTCCTCTCTCTCCACAGGACCTTGGGTCCATTTGCCTGGTTCTGGTGTCCTTGGCGAGAGCCAGGGACAGGGGTGTGTGTGACCTATGGGAGCTATTCTCTGCATCTTGGGGAGAGGCATGGTTCTCTTCCAGAGGGGACAAGTACTCTTTGTGGGGCTGCCTTAGAGATTCCGAAGATATGAAGGCATGTAGGTTGCCTATGTGGCCCCCTCTCCACTGCCCATCCCCAGGAAAACAGAGCAGGGAGGGGGGGGATCTCTCCAGATTCCAACTGGCTAGCAGTCTGCCTCCACCCGTAGCTGGATTCACTCCCAGGGCCAGGTCCTCTGTTCCTCCTCACTGGAAGCCCCATGTTGGTTCTCTGACCAACCAGCACTCAGACGGTGGAATGACTGTGGGCTGCCTGACAATATGGCTCTGGGGGTTGTGGGTAAGATTGCAGTGCCGTAATGGGGGAGGGGTCTTCTCCTTCTGCCCCACTTGCCTGGGCCTTTTCTGGGCTGGCAGGGGGTACTCTTCCTTCAGCCTCCCTCCTTGCCAGCAGAACCCCAGCATCCTTCCTGCAGTAGGCAGGTGGAGGCACCCATAGGTTCCCAACACAAAGGCAGGTTGGGAGCCTGAGAACATAGGACTTTGGGTTTGAGGCATGGCTCAGACTTACCTGGGAAGTGAGGAGGTGCTGGGGGTAGGATCCAAGCAGACCTACTACCACAGACAACGTGGAAATAGAGACTTCCCAGCAAAAAACTTTGCTATGGCTGTGGGGACAGATAGAAACTGCATTCTGGTCACACTTAACCTTCAGGGTTGAGAAAGCAGAGATAGCGTATTTGTTCTTACCTAAACTTCAAATGTCGGTCAAGCCAACTTCTTGGGCCAGCCATTGGCCATCCTTGCTGCAGGGCCTGCTTTGACACTTCCCAGCTGTGGGACTACACAAAGTGACATATGCTCTCCAAACCTCAGGGTGCTCATCTGCAGAATGGGACAGTCATGTGGACCTTCCAGAGCTCTCGTGAGAACTAAGTGAAGAACTGTATGTAAAGTGCCAGCGGAGTTGGCCTTGGGGCTCAGTGAATGGTGCTACATGATGAGAGTGACAAAAAAGCACAGTTGAGAACGATACATCTCCCGTTATGGAGGCCAGTCCGGGGGTTGGAGGTTACTCCGTGGTTGGCTTGGGCATAATGAGCTCTGAAATGTTTTCTTGTGTCTTCAGCATTCTGGTATTTCCCTGGGCTCTGATGTCCAACAGTGTGACTCAGACCTCATCTGAGTGTGGTGGGAGCCACCACACTGCTCAGGCTTTCTGGGGGTGTGAGCAGGGAGGTGAGTCTCACCTCCCAAATCCCAGGGGCCTGCTTGGGTATCACTTCCCAGGACTACCAGAAACTCATAGCTGTACCTGCCCTGCCTTAGAACCTCCCCTCTGCATCAGAACTCCCCCCACCCCATGCTTCCTCCTCCAATTCACCCCTAGTACAAGGAGGTCTATGCGATGGACTCTCACTTAACATTTGGGAATAAAGGAAGGGATTCCATTCACCTTGCTGAATCCCAGCTCCAACACTCATCCTACCCCTATCCTCAGACTGACCGCAGTCCTAACTCCCATCTTTAGCCACAGTCCCAACCTTACCTAACCCCGATCTCAAAATTGTGTCCATCTCTTTGTAAACTATTCCAGCCCCAGGCACCTCCTCAGCCCCCGGGCTCCAGCAGGTTCTGACTCTTAGTCCTTGCCTGTCACGGTCTATCCAGATGCTCTGTGTCTCCCCCCTTCTCCCAGCCCGCTGTCTCCAGGAAGCCAGCAAACAGTGCCACAGTTCTGCCTCTTGGTCCTGCACAGCCCATGAACTCTGTTTTTCTTCCTCCTTGGTGCAGCCTGGGCCTCTGTTCTTCACAGAGAACTAGAGCTCCTCAGGCATTTCCTTAACGAAGCTTGAGCATGAGTGACACAGCACGAGTTGCCAATGTGACACGATCGCTTCTCTTTACCTTGTTCCAGGGTTCGCGGCCCATCTTGGGGGCCCTCACCCCCAGGACGTAATAAAGGAGAGCAGGAAATGTGCACTGAGAGCAATCCTCTAGGACCATGCACAGCCATGCTTTACCACTGCCTATGTGGCCTCCCTGTGCTGCTGATGTGCAAGGAGGAAGGCCGCACACCCACCTTTATCCTCTACCCCTCGGGGCCCCGGGGGAGTGGCTGGATAATGTGGATCCCGGGGGTTGGAGGAAGGGGCTTTTCTCAGGTCCTCGAGGAGACTGAGCTCACAGCCTCTGTTCTTACTCTTCTATCTGCCTGAATGCTGTTCCCTCGCATACCCCTCCTCCAAGCGTCATCTTAAAGTCATTTCTCTGGAAGCCTTCCCTGACCCTTCTGACCAGCAGACTTTGCTCTCGTTTGATAGTAGTCGTGCAGTTATCAGGTTCATTACATATCTTGTCTCTTCCGCTGTGCTGGGTGAGGGCAGGGACTGCCCTCTGTGCCTGTGTTGAGCGGGCTGCCTGGAACGCAGGGGCCACTCAGTACGTATTTGTCCCAAGCTGAGGGTCCAGGGCCGGGTCTCAGCACCGGCTTTTCTATTTTCTGCTACAGGGGGCTGGTGGAGGTGGGCCCACCTAGGTTCTGGCAGCTTGGGAGTTCCTTCTCCTCCCAGTTCTAAGACTTTTTCCTCCTGGTTCCTGGGCTGCTGTTCCAGGTCGCTGGGCTGGAGCCTCCCCCAGATTTTGTCCTTTAAAACTCATTGATTTTTGTGCTGACTTTTACAGTACAAATGTCATCGTTAGATAAAATAATTGAAGCGGGTAATCTATTCGCTGAGCTCACACGGCCCCTCCCTCTCTGCCTGGCCTGGTGCGTCCACAAAAGTGCTGCTGGGGTTTGTCTCCAAAAAGGCCCCCACTGGGCTGGCGTGGTGGTGCAGGGGCCTCAGGCTGGAGACCCTTCCCTGCCACACCAGCACCCTCTGAGATGGACAGTGTGGTGACACCGAAGGCAGTCACTCAGCAGCTGCTTATCCCCTCTGCGCTTCATCCCCTCATCCCGTGCAGCTGAGTTGATCGTACTTCCGCAGAAAGAAGATTAAATAAGAGACCACAGACGGGTGACCCCCGCAGTCCCTGCCACTGAGCAGGGATTCAGCGGGTGTGGCACCCACTTCGCCCTCTCCTGCGTGAGTCCTCCAGGTGTGGACACGACCAGGTAACCAGCAGCCAGCAGACTGCGTATCACTTGAAAACAAAGGGTAGTTGGATGCCCCCAGAGAAAAGAGCTGTAGCACACAAACGTAACCCTGCCAACTTTTTTTGTTTTCAGGAGCTTACTTTAGGTAAGGCCTATGGTGGTGCAACCCCAGTTTCCATTCCCAGCTCTGCAAATCCAGCCTTTGGAAACAGAGGGATTCTTTTGCATGAGAAGGGCCTTGGGGACCATTTTTTCAAAAGCATAAAACTGTCGAGTGTTTGGACATGGAGCTGGGCATGTGTTGGTGGGTGGGCGAGGGTGTGGGGGGCTGTGGAGAAGTGAATCACCCCTGGGTCCTGGAGAGGGTGAGGATGGGTCTGGGTGATGGGGAAGTAAGGGCCTTTGCTTGGACGCTGTATTTTATGGGAAGGACCGATGACAGAAGAAAGCTGGTTTGGAGCTCTGGGTCCATGGGGCAGCACCCGGTTCTGCCTGCATGTCAGCAGGGAAGCTCTAAGGCAGCACCTGCCTGCCTACTGTGACTTCAAATTCTGTCACACTCCAGGCTGAGGGGCATGGGGCACACCACTTTACTGTTCTGAAACCACCTCCCCGGTCTTTGAAAGGTTGCCCACCTGTGGAGCAGTGCAGATTAAGAAGTATGGAGTAGGAAGGCTTGGGGCAAGGCAGGTGCTGGCTTGGGGCCCCCACCCGCCTAGCAGAGCATATGGGTTTCCTCGGTGCTGGGCTTCCTGGCAGAGCAGGGGCATGGTGGCCTTGGAGCCTGGGAGTGGGGAGGAGCAGATGAGATAAGGTTGACCCCTGGCAGGGAGAGGTGGCTGAGCCCCAAAGGCAGACTGAGCAGGTATGCTGGGAGAAGCATGGAGACCCTGCAAGCCAGAGCAGGGCTGTGGCTGTGGCTGGAAGAGCAGAACAGGACGTCCAGGGCCCCAAAGGAAGCTGTCAGGCCTGTGGGCCGAGATACCATGAGTGTATTGGGAAAGTGGCAATCTCTCCCTTGAGATGCAGAATCCACATTCCTCCTGATCTCAGTCCCCACCCTCCATTCACCCTGGACAGACTGAGGGGCCTGGGGAGGGCAGGCCTCAGACTTGGGGCAGTGGAGAGTGACTCCTTCTGCACCCCTGCCCTGCACGGAACAGCCTGGGCCTGTGTGGGAGCTCTGTGAGGTTTAGTCAGCCCTGGCCGGCCTGGGGCTTTCTGGCTATCCCTGCTGATGCCTGTAGGACAGTTGAGAAGGAACATTGAGGGGGGGGTGTGCTCAACACTGCCATCCTATCTCGCCTTGTAGACACTCCTGGTTTCATGGCTTCTTGAAGGGGCCGTGGCTGGAAACTGGCAGACTGGGCTCTTAGTCAGTCACCCGTTGCAGGTACATCAGTGCCTCCTCCTGGGTCCAGGAAAGGTAAGGGTTCCCGGGCCCTCTTCAGGGACACAGTGAAGACGGCCTGTTCTCGTGTCTCTGTTCCTGGGTCAGTCCCTCCCTGTGATGGCCACACTCTCTTCCCTTTTATCTCCTTGGGCCTTGCTGCCCAGGACCCTGGGAGCCATCTGCATCAATTGCTAATACCAGCACCCTTCCATTTATTTAACACTTAATTTCAATTAGAAGTGCTAATTGCACCCTCAAAAAACTCATCCAGGCCCAGCCCCACTGCTCGTTCTATGTCTTGCCATCCTCAGAACAGGTCTGGTTTCAGCCAGCTGCCCTGAGTGCTGCCTGTGTGGCCACCAGCATTTTCCTTCTGTAAACAGAGTGTGACAATTGGACGTTCGTAGAAAATAAAACACACTTGTTTTTCTGCCTTCTCTATTGATTTGGTTTTAGCAGGAAGGGGCTGGATGTAATTTCTGTTTCATTTTCCTCTTGGTTTCTGAGTGGATAGAGATGTTGTTATCAATCCCTCCCACCCCTGGCCCTTTCTGCTATTCGTTTTCCTTCGTGACCACCAGGACCCGTTCACGAGCCTCTCCACTGAGAGGTCTGCGGTACATTTGGGAAGGTGAATTCTGGCCGATGCAGAGACAAGCCCTCCTGGAGACCCCCTCAAGCACTTGTGCCCTAGAACGACCCTCCCTCAAGGTCCCAGCCTCAGCTGTAGAGGTTATTTCCTGGCTCAGTGTACTGTCTCAGCCTCAGTGTTCTCGTGTGTGTGGTGTGATGGGCTTTAGGGCATTTCTCATGGGAACCAGGAGTGCTCAGTGGGTAAACACATGTCAACTACTTGCCCCCACACCTGGCACAGAGTAAGTTTCACAAATGCCGTCCCTTCCTATAAGCTGCCGGTCCTGGCTCAACTTCTCAGACCGAGTCACTTCTCCAAGTGTTCCTACTCCCCTCTTCCAAGGGGCACATGTACCCCAACATTTATAGCAGCACTATCAATAATAGCCAAATTATGGAAATAGCCCAAAATGTCCATTGACTGACGAATGGATAAAGGAGATGTGATACACACACACACACACACACACACACACACACACACACACGCTGGAATACTGCTTGGCAATGAAAAAGAATGAAATCCTGCCATTTGCAACAATGTGGATTACACTAGAGTGTATTATGCTAAGTGAAATAAGTCAGAGAAAGACAAATATATGATTTCACTCATATGTGGAATTTGAGAAACACGACAGATGCGCATAGGGGAAGGGAAGGAAAAATAAGATAAAAACAGAGAGGGAGGTAAACCATAAGAGACTTTAAAATACAGAGAACAAACTGAGGGTTGCTGGAGGGGGAGTGGGGGATGGGCTAAATGAGTGATGGGTATTAAAGAGGGCACTTGTTGGGATGAGCTCTGGGTGTTATATGTAAGTGATGAATCACTAAATTCTACTCCTGAAACCGTTATTACATGATATGTTAACTAACTTGGATTTAAATTTTTAAAAATCTGATGGAAAAAAAAAGAAATCTGAGCATAAAAATCTTCACATTTCCAGAGCCACCTGAATGTGGTAGGATCTCAGACTGTGGCCCAGAATTTGTTTTTCTCTCCTGACACTCCCTGGCATTAGCTTATTTTCTCATGCCATCTCTTACTGCAAGGGGCATGGCTCACACCAGGTTCTCTGGGTTACTAGTTCAGGTGGCCAGGGGAAGAGGGCTTTGTGTGGTTGTAGCTTTTTTCAGGTTTCATGCAGTCAGACTGTCTGTCATTGCTGGTAGTGATAGCTGAGAAGTGGCAGGCTGGTGATGGAGGCACAGCTTTCCTGAGAGCCAGCTGGGCAAACACTTCTTAACGAGCACTCCCTGGATCTTGAGCATTGGGAAGAACTTCCAAACAGATGCTGAGAAATCGCTGAAGGCTTTGGCCTCTAAGAATAAGAGGCTTTGATTCTCAGTGTGTGAATGTGTACTTCGACAATAGACTACATGATTCTAAGAGAAAAGCTTATGAGCTGGACTCCTCTAAATTCCATTCCTTGCTTTCTCACTTATGCCCTGTGTGAGCCTGGGCGAGTTACTTCACCTCTCTGAGCCTCAGGCTACTGATCTAAAAAATGAGGGTGCTTATTCCCACCTGGAAGGATTTTGTTTTGAAGGCTAAGTGGGTAGGGCATGGCTCCTGGCACATAGCAGGCCCTTAATGCACGCAGATGGCTTTTTTCTCCCTGTAATGCTGGGGGCTGCTACTGGTGAGCTTCTCACTGCTCAGGATGTCTGGAGCAGAGCTTTGGGCAGGCGCTCAGGCTTGAGAGTGGTGACCATTAGCAGGTTGCTAGCTTCTGGCCACTCTGTCTTCACACGTTTTGTTGACTATGTCTTATTCTTTCCTTCCCTCTGAATGGCAGAAGGTACACATCAAACTTCCTTCCTCGTGGCATGGTTGTAACTCGTAAGCCATTGATGTCAGCTTTCCCAAAGGGTAGCTGCAGAGTGGTAGTGCTAGGGTTGGCCTGCAGAAGGCATGGCAGCCGGGAGAGCAGGGGCAGAGTAGGTGATCTGGACCAAGCTGGGAATTCCACATGGTTGAGACAGAATGTATGCTTTGGAGAAGTTTGCTTAACAGGGATAGAGGATAGGCACACAGTGGCATATGCAGGGTACCCTTGCCCTCACTCGGGGACTGCAGCAAGAACTGGGCTTAGTATATACCTATGAATGGGCCCTCAGGATGGAAATCAGACCCAACCTGACCAATACCCTAGTTTAGAGATTGAAGTCCATATGGGATGGACAGGTGTGCTTTGGCACACATGGTGTGGTGCTGGTGATGGTGGTGATGGTGATGGTGATGGTGGTGATGGTGGTGATGATGATGGTGATGGTGGTGGTGATGGTGATAGCAGTGGTGATGATGGTGGTGATGATGATGGTCGTGATTATAGTGATGATTATGGTGGTGATGGTGATGATGGTGGTGATGGTGGTGATGATGGTGATGGTGTTGATGGTGATGGTGGTGATGGTGATGATAGTGATGGTAGTGGTGATGGTGATGATAGTGGTGATGATGGTGGTGATGGTGGTGGTGATGATGGTGATGATGATGGTGGTGATTATAGTGATGATTACGGTGGTGATGGTGATGGTGGTGGTAATGGTGATGGTGGTG
>NW_024412404.1:24949630-24964860 GCF_014898765.1 Herpailurus yagouaroundi | reverse complement strand
ATGGTGATGGTGGTGGTAATGGTGATGGTGGTGATGGTGGTGGTGGCAAGGGTGATGGTGATGATGGTGGTGATGGTGGTCCTGGCAGTGGTGATGGTGATGGTGGTGATGGTGACGGTGATGGTGATGGTGATGGTGAGGATGGTGGTGATGCTGGTGATGTTGATGATGGGGATTGTGGTAGTGTTAATAGAGCCAGTTCAGGACTTAGGACATGCTAGTTACTTATCTGCTTGATTTACATGGGTATTAATTCATTGAGTTCTTTTAAGAATCCTATGAGCTTACTATTTTATTACTTTCACTTCATAGTTGAAGAACAGAGGCAGAGAGAGATTCAGCGAAGTGTCTAATGTCAAGGGGTGGAGTGCGATATTGAACCCTGGCTGACTTAATTACTGTACCAGCCTGCCTCTCTTCCAAGCATGCCGACCAGCGATGCTGAGCAAGATAGTGTCCTGTGGGGCAGACAAGGCTCTGGCCTAAGGATGTCTGACAGAAATATAATGTGAACCACATGTATAATTTAAAATTTAAGAAGTAAGAAGATCCCGGTGAAATTTATTTAAGATATTTCATTTAGCTCAATGTATTCATTTAGTTCATTAATGTTGCTCCAACATGTAATCAACAGAAAAAAGTATTAATGAAATCATTTATATTCTTTGCTTTGTACTAAGCCTTTGTAATTTGATGTCTGTTTTACACTTACAGCCGTTCTCAGTTGGATTAGCCATGGTTTAAGTGCTCAGTGGCCACTTGTGGCTTGTGGCTATCTATGGAACACCCATTCCCTGTCCTCTTGTGGCTCACAGCCTGACTGGGAGACAGATCCCCCTGATTTTTGCTTTGCATTTGATCGAATAGCTTCCCACCTTTGTTGTATCTCTGAGCACTTCACATGCTCCTTTGTATCATTTCAGGAGGGGATGGAACTGAGTCCTGCAGCTCAGAGAGAATTTGGAAAGGTTAGGACTGGGGGTGTCTTTGAAGGCCAAAGCAGGCAGGGGCAAATCATACGTGTTGCTTTCTGGGGGGTCAGGAGGTGGGTGAGTCTGGGGCGGGGAATTTCTGGTGATGGTCATTGTAGCTGCCATTTGTACATCTTGGCATTTTCCACTTAATTTTCACAATAACCCCGGAGAGTAATTTGCTCTTTTATTGTAATCAGTGGATTTACTGGCAGGAAAACTGAGTCTCAGAGAGGTTAGAGGCACCTCAGCCACTGGATGGGGAAGCCAAGATTGAGGCCCAGGGCTGTCGGACTCCCAAGGCTAGGCCTTTCTTTGGTCAGCACACTCAGGCTCAGTTCAGGTCAAGGATTGGGGATTATTCTCGAAAGGAACCAGGGGGCCCTTGGGGCTTGTGAACATATTTGCCCAGGGGACAAATATGGCAGAGGGAGGACTGGTGAGGCAGCATTTTCTTTAGCTCACTGGATAAATTGGGGGTGGCCTGACATGACACAGTAAAAGTCCCAGGAATGCTCTCAGCTTGGATGGGACCCTTGAAATAACTGTTAACTATTAGACTGTTGGGGTCCATGCTCCAGGGCTACAGTATCCCTCTGGGGGAGACACTCAGCCAGCTTGTGGGTGCAGCTGGGAGTCAGACAGAGACAGGCTGCCCCGATGGTCAGGATGCACCACCCCTGTAAGCCTGTCCACAGCGGGCAGTCCCCCTGATATTCACCACTGATACTGATGGAGAGGATGATGGACACCTTCACTGACTGCCTGCTATCAACTAGTGTTTATAAATTGGGCAGATTCCAGCTTTTCCCAGGGTAACCTCACTTTCAGTCCCTGCTTTTTTTGCCAGCTTTCTTCCATGGGGATGGCAGAAGTGGCCCAAGGACTTAAGTCACTGGCAAGTGTCCCCACTCTGAGCTGCCTTTGGGAGGAAGTCATGCAGGTGGAAAGCCACCAGTTGTGCTTTGAGGAGAAAAAGGTTGGTCATGGCAGGCCTTGGTCATCTCCCTGCCCCATGGCCTCTACACTGGGATACTGGGTTTCTTGAAGGACCTACTGTGTGTCTGTGTTGTCTGACAGAGGGACCCCGCAGAGCATGGAGTCCTGCTCAGATCTGTGCTGAGTGCTTCCTCTTTAGGAGAGATTTCAGAGGCTCCAGGGCCCTGGGCCTCAGGGCAAAATTCCTTTTATTCCAGCTCAGCTGGAGAGAAGGCAGAGGGTCTTAGGGCTTCTGTGTAGGCTTCTAGGTGTCCCAACAAGAAGGATACAGTGTTTAGAATCTGCCCCATCCCCTCCTCGTTCCTTCCTGTATCAAGGTCCACAGCCCTGCTTCCTAGAGATGGGACCCTGATTAAGTCACTCAATGTCTCTGGGCTTCCATTTCCTTATCTACAACATTGGGGTGACTGTATATTCTTACAGGGTGTGGTGAGGATTTGGAGCAGATTTATTGTTCCCGCATGTATTTCCATGGTGGGCTGCTTGTGAAGATTTTGGCTGTCACTCTGATGCAGTGGATAATGAGAGACCCCCCCCCCGCCCCCACCCCGGGCTCATCCTCTCTGCTCTGTTCAGGGGCCTTGCCGTCAGATCAGTTTCTCTGTTTCTTGTAATTTCAGTCTTTCCTTGTTTCAGTTCCTTCCTGTTCATTTCCCCCATCCACACAGAGCAAGGAGAAACCTAGCTCCTTTCTCTGCCATCCATCTTGCCTCTTCTCCAAGCTCCCATAGCCCCTCAGACCCAGGTATCTTGAAAGTGTCATCAGTATTTACTGCCCTGACTGCCTCCTCAAAGATATTCTTCCTAACGCCTGCCGTGGTTGGTTTTATGAGTTAACTCGCTGAGGCAATAATACTCAGTTTCTCAGTCAAACTAATCTAGGTGTCTCTGGGAAGGTGTTTTGTAGGTGGACTTAACATCTACCATCAGTTGCCCTTAAATAAAGGAGATGATCTTTGATAGTCTGGGTGGGCCTCGTCCAATCAACTGCAAAGCCCTAAGACCAGAACTTTCCCTGAGGAAGAAGAAATTCTGCTTCAGTACTGCACCTTGCTGCTACATGAGGGTTTTCAGCCTGCAGTCTGCCCTACAGATTTCAGACTTGCAGCCCCCATGGTTACATAAGCCAGTTTTTTTTTGTTTTTTGTTTTTGTTTTTTTTTTTAGGTATGGTCAGGACTTTCTCCCCACCTTTGTTTCTCCATCGGCACACTGGCAACTTCCCTCAGGCTTGCTCTCTCCATCTGGCGAGAAACATGGCAGCTCTCACCCCCTGAGCTCACATGGCGAGTGAGCTTTGTCGTGAGAGTGCTTATCCCTCTTTTCTTCGTTCCACTTAGAGGAAGTCGGGGACAGCTCTTTTGGCTTGGCCTGGATCATGTGCCTGCCGCTGAACCAGCATGTGGGACACAGGGGGCTCTGGATGGCAGCTCCCGTAGAACTGCAGGATTGGGGGATAGTAGGGAGACATTCCCCAGAATAAGGGCAGGAAGGTGTTTCCAGAAGAAGAGGGATCTGTGTGGCAGACCACAAGCTGTGCACCAATGCCTTTCCCTTGCGGCAGGCCTTCCGTAGAGGCGGGGCGTTCCCTGGTGCTCACGCGGCTGCCACGTGTGCCTCCGATGTGGCTATTAATTTGGCCGCGTGACACAGCATTTCCACATCTGGCTTCTCCTCCGGCCCACCGGCTGCTTGAGGGCAGCGTGCATGCGTATTCATCTCTGTGGTTCCCCCCGGGCCAGCAGAGTGGACGCTGGTGGACGTACATGCCTTTCCTTTTTCCCTGCTCACCTGTCAGTTTTCCAATTTCCACTTTCACTCAGGTGTTTTCACATCTGCTGTTATTGGTATGAATAAAAATAGTGACTGTTGGCAAAGTTCATTCCAAACGCCTTACAACTTGCTATCTCATTTAATCCTGGCATCAACTCCTCCAGGTATTGTTATTCTCATTTTATAGATGAGAAAATTGCTGCTTTGAAAGGTTTGAAGTGATGTGTCCAAGGCCACGTGGCCAGGAGGCGCCGAGCTGAGCGGATTTCAAACCCGGAGCAGTCTAGTTCCAAACGTGGGCTCTTCCCACTGCAGCATGCTGCCCCTAGGTTTTACCTGGGCCTTTAGTTAACGGTCCCCAAAGTGCCTGCTCTGTGCCAGGCACTGCTGTGGGTTCTGGGGACACAGTGGAAGATGACACGAGGACTGATCGATGAAGATGATCATTTTAGGGGATGAGAGGTGTTATGAGGAAGAGGGGCAGGGGTATGGCAGAGTCACAGGTAGGGGTGAGAGGGGCCAGCTGGCAGCTCAAGGAAGGTCCCTTTGAGGAAGCGACACGTGAATTGATACCGCGGTGCTTGGAAGGAGGCAGTAAGATAAAAACTGGGCAAGATAAAACTGTTCCCAGCTGAAGGAACAGTAGGTGCGAAATCCCTGAGGTGAACAAGCTCTCAGTGTTCAGAAAGGAAAGGGGTGGGGGTGGTGCTGTGTGGCCGCAAGGCAGGAAAGGGGGTAGAGAAAGGAGAAGGAAGCTGGGTTGGAGATGAGGTCAGGGGCTGTGCCATGTGGAGCCTCTCAGGTCCTGGGTGAGGATCTGGGGTTTCATCCTGAGCACGCTATCGGGCCACTGACGGGTTTTTGAGCAGAGCAGAGACATGTCTTCTTCATGCTTAGAGAAACCACTGTCTGGGTGTAGAGGCAGGGAGGCTGGGTAGGAGGCTGTCAGAATCGTCTCTGGGAGAGGTGCTGGCATGGACCAGCGAGGCAAGGAGAGGTTGGGTTTCAACTATCTTGTGGACTGCAGGTGAGGAGTGAGGAAAGGGGAGGTCTCCAGGAAGATTCCCAGGCTTTTGGCCTGAGCAGCTGGGTGGGTGGTGATATTTATTGGGGTGGAGATTGAAAGTCAGGAGTTCATTCTGGGCTGGATTACATTTGTAATGCCTGTTCCCAAGTGAAGAGGTGAGCTTGGAAATCCTGGCAGAGTCCAGGGTAATGATACAAGTCAGGTGCGGATGGTGTTGGAAGCCATGGGACTGAATGGTATCATCTAGGGGAGAGGAGGGCTGGTCAGGACCCTGGAGAGAAGGTGACTTATGAATTTCAGTAAAACGCAGGCCCCTTGGGCAGCTTCTGTCCCCACTGCTGCAGGTGTTGTGGTTATAACCACATCACCTTAGAGCCCCTCTTTACCTTCTGGGATCCCATGCTGGTCCTGTCCTCTGAAAGCCAGAGGGTCTCTGTAAAGGAGTTAGTAGGCCAGCATATGCATGACATTCTATAGGTTTTGACCTCCTGGCTTTCAGGAGGAGCATGAGATCCAGAGCATGTGTCTGGGGGACTTGGTCCTAGCTTGGTCCTACCCATCAGCAGCTGTGGAAGCACTTGAAGGCCTTGAACTATCCTCATTCGCTGATTATTTCCCCATCTTCCCATCCTCCCCAGGCCAGCATTCTGTGCAGCAGAACCTCAGACCTGCCTCCAGGGCACATAGCAGAGCCCCACAGGAGACAAACGGCTCTCCTCCCTCCCGCAGTCTGCAGCCCCCTCCCACAAGAGACTCCTGGGCACTGTTAACCTGTCCCTCGCTTGTGCTGATGTATGTAGTCAGAGGGAAAGGGCAAGGAGTGCAGATGAGAAGGGGGAGCTTTGCAGGAGCTCTGTCACCTCTGACGGCCCCAGGAACCCATGCCAACCAACAGACAATTGGATCTCTCTTTTCTCCTGGTGACAGGGCTTGTGATAAACTGCAAATATTTCATTCCTAACAGGGTTTTATTGCTATTCCAGAATGCTAGGATTAATTCTAAATGCTTTCTGGGGTGCTCATTTCCTTCTAAACTGAAAATCACTATGATCGCAATGAAAACTCTGACTCAGAATCGGAATGTGCATTTCCAGTTGCCCTTACAAGGTTGGTGGAAAGGCAGCTGTGGGCTGTGAAAGAGCCCATTTGGTGGAGGCTGCCTGGCCCCTGCTGCAGAGAATAGCAGACTGGCAGCTGACCTGGCCCGCTAGAGCCTGATAATGTGGGTGCTGAACCTTCAGCTCAGTCTCGGGGGAGCCAGGTCCTAGGGCCACCGTAGGGCTGTCCCCAGCCTTCAGTGCACTGTACAGCCTGTGGTGCCGGCCTGGGATGAAGACACTGGGCAGAGTGTGGGTTTATTTTTGATTATTGGTTTTCCTGGAAGGCAAAGGAGGCTATCAATAACGGGGGGCTTTTGCATGGCAGAAGTGTC
The DNA here is from genome assembly GCF_014898765.1 of Herpailurus yagouaroundi. NCBI lineage: Eukaryota > Metazoa > Chordata > Mammalia > Carnivora > Felidae > Herpailurus > Herpailurus yagouaroundi. The sequence continues at coordinate 24,958,659 of NW_024412404.1, read as the reverse complement.
CCCATAAAGCCGAAGCTAAGGGCAGGCACTCTTTGGAATCATGGCTCTAGAACTTACCTCTCTTGAGTCTCAGTTTTGCCATCTGGAAAATGGGGATAATGATAGAACTGCCCTTATGGGGTTGCTGGGTGGTCGATGTGATGGGGAGATGTCAGGGCATCCTCTGTGGTTGCTGCTCCTGGAGATGATGCCATAGACAGCCTACAATGGCAACCCTGCCAGTCCTTCTGCATCGGCTTCACAACCCAGCCCCTGCATGGCTTCTGCTGCAATCCAGGGGGATCTTCTTGGGTCTAGCTTCCACCTCTGGACAGAGAATTGCCTTTCATTAGTTAATTCACACATTTTCCCCATGTGGCTTTATTGGGCTGCTCTTATATGCCAGCACTGTGTGTGGTGCTCAGCATATGCAGTGGTGGATGAGACACTCAGAATCCTGGGCCACTGGCCAGAGACACCTCCTGCTGCTGGGATGGACCCCCTTGGGTACTGAGGCCAGTTCACAGTCAGATGGGAGTCACAGGTCTTCCTGGAGAATGGGACTGTGGTCCCTGGGGATCCACGTTCTATTGTGTTTGCTCTCCTGGAGGCAGCAGAGTAGGGTGGAGTCAGATCTGCCTGGATCAGCCTCTATTACTCAGGTGATGGAAGCTCTCTGGGCTCCAGATTTCTCATCTGTAAAGAATAGAGCCTTCACAGGCTGGCTGTGAGGAGAGCACATGGGGATGCACGCGGAAGGTGCTTCTTAACTGGGACTTTGCTCCCCTCCTCTCCATCCAGCACTCCCAGTGGGGAGATATTTACCCTTGGGAAGAGGAGCAGAGTTGGCGTTGAGCCTGGCAGTCGTGTTCCTGTCTCTGTGGCCTGTCCCACTGGCATTGATCATACTATTAGTCTAGTCGTCCCCATCCTCTTTGGAGCTCTCGAGCTGCCGTGGCATTTCCAGAGCCTTCTGGCAGCTGGTGAATGGACGGCCCCACAGTCCAGCCCTTGCTTGTGGCCCCAGCGGGTGTGGATGTGTGATGGACCAGCCTGAGGTTGGTATTTTAGAAGGAAAGTTCAAATTATATTTCAGGATAATACCCTGCTTCCCCTGGCCCCCACCTTTAGTCCCATTTGTAATCTGGCCTGAGAGGCTCTGGTGGGAGTTAATGAGCTGGTGATGGATGGACCGGCAGTCCTATCAGGCCTGCGGATCCTGGCTCTTAATTAATATAGATGTGGGTTTAATTTTGGGATTTAGCAGGCATGTTTTGAAAGTGGAGTTGTGTGGGCTTGTTCCCAGAATGGCCTGGCTGCCTGGGTTGGGGTATCCAGCCATGTCATCCCTCCTTGCAGGGCTCCCAGCCTCCACTGGCCACCGATTATACCATCGACTTATTTGCAATTGCCAAAGTGAGGCACCAGAGTGGGACGCTGAGCCTCTGCTTGCTAGGCAGCCCGAGGAGGGGAGTTGGGTGGAGCATGGACACCTTCTGGGGGAGTCAGCTCCCGGGCCCCGAGGAGGCTGGGGGAGACCGGGGCCAGCAGGATGTGCCGCTCATGATCCTTCATCCCCAGAGCAGCCTCTGGTCTTGCGGGGGTGTGGGTGTGGTTTCCCACCTTCCGCATGAAATTAGGGGAGATGAAATGCTGGTGTGTGTGTAAGGGGGGGGGTGCGTTGTGTGTGTGAATGTGTGTGTGCATGCGTGTGTATATGTGTGCTGAGTGCTGCCATGGGGGTATGTGTTGGTGTGGGCATGAGTGTATGTGTGGATGGGTGAGTGTGGGTGCAGGTATGTGAGCACGCGTGCCAGTGAGTGGGCAGTGACAGTGTGTGAGCTTGGGGAGCAGTGCTGTGCTAGTAGATGCTTAACAAGCAGCTCTCCGAGAAAACAGGAAACCCTGATTTACAGTTTTTGTTGGTTCCTGGGGTGTAAATACTCCCACAGTGGCTGAGTTGGAGCACCATGATGTCACCGGGTGTTGAGTTGGGAAGACGTGCCGTGCCATTACGTGGTATTTCAGGCACAATGGACATTGATAACTTAGATAAGAGTAAAATGCAGCAGAGAATTAGGAAGTGGTGAGCTTGGTGTATTTATCAGTTTGTTTCGTAATATCATTTGTTCAGTTATAAATTTGTATAATGTCATCGACAGGGGCAGTGTTTAATACCTGGCTCACAAAATTGAGAATTTAACAACAGGCTCTCATGAGGTGGCACGAGCTGGTTCCAGCACACCACTGTGTGAGTGAATGTGTGTGTGAGTGCATGAGTGTGCAAGTGAGCCTATGTGTGTGAGCAAGGGTATATGTGAAGGTGTGAGTGCGAACATGAGTGTCTCTGCTTGTGAGTGTGCACATATGTGTGTGTGTGTGTGTGTGGTGCAGGGTGAAGGAGGGGAGGCCCAGCAGGGGCCTGGGCTGTGTGTGGCTCTTTTGCCAGGGCTGAGCCTCCTGCCCCCTCCTCCCACCTCCCTCCTTTCTGTCCTTTGTTCCCCATCCATTGGCCCTGTAGGCATAACCCGCATCTGTCATCCCTTATTCCTTCTTGCCTTCCTTCTCTGCAGCCAAAGGCCCTGTTCTCCATTCTAGTGCTCCCATCCAGGTTTGGGCTCCACTGGGTCCTGCCTGCACTGTGGCCTTGGCTTTCTGTAACCTTTGGGCCTTTGCCCTCCAGGTCATACCCCCTCTTACAGAACTGCCAAATGAAGTTTTCAAACTCAAACCTTTTCTTCCACCCCATGGTGTGTTCCCACTACCCTTTGTGGCCTACCCTGCCCTGGAGTCTGGCCTCATTTGCATGACACCCCAGAACCCCACTCTCTCTACACCAAAGAGGGCCCTGGCAGTGCCATCTGTACACCTGCTGCCCCCTGACTCCAGCACAGCCTGATGCCCAGCTCGGCCCCTTTCCCGGAGCTCCCTGAGCAAAGGACTCCTGCCCTCCTTCTGCCTGGCACTGTCCACACTTCCCTCTGGGGCTGGCATAGACTTGTTTCTGGGACAGGTGTTTATGTGTCTCTCCCGCTTGCTTTGGGGGCAGCGATCCACCCCAACCCGGCATCCTTCTGGCATAGGGAGTGTGAGGCTCTGCATGGTGCCCATGCTTGGGCAGAGCTGGGTACTTCTGCCGAGGTGGCATTTGGAGGCTCCTGGGGAGGGATGATGGCATCCCCGGGCCCCTTGCTGCAATTCACTCCTGGCTCTGGTTGGCACTGCTTCTTCAAAGGCAAGTTCCAAATGAAACAAATGAAATCTGAGTAAATATCAGAGTCATTATGTAAATTAAATACATAAGTAAAAGAACATTTGTCATGAGGTCAACAGAGAGCCGTGAAGACAGAGGCTTCCTATGCCAGGACCGGTGGGGAGCAGGAAGGGTGGGGTGGCAGTGTCGGTGGCAGTGTCCCTGGGAAGGTGAGCTCATTGTGTGCAGCCCTTCCCACACTTGGACTTTGTCTCAGGTGCTTTGTGTGTGTCATCTGCTTTGCTCCTTACAATAGTACCGCGTCAGAGGCATCACTCTGCCCATTTTATGGAGCTGGCAACTGAGGCTCAGAGAGCAGAGGAGACCAGTCAAGGCAAGAGATGGCAACATGGCTGAGTCCATCTCTTGGTGTCAGACCCCAAAGCCCAAATCCTTCTCCCGTGTGGGAGCCACAGCCCTGTTTTGAAAAGACCCCCACGTGAGGGGGCCAGCAGCTGCTCAGGCCATGTGGCTTTGGCCATGAAGGGCACTCAGGTACACACTGGGGCTCTAGACTGACTCCAGAGCACGGACTTTGCTCTCCCTTGGTCCTTTTTGTGCCTCAGAGACTTGGTGTGGAGTGGACAGGAGGGGTGGAGTTGGCATAGCTGGGGCCACGGGCCTTGGCCTCAGCTAGCCTATAGGCCACCCTGCTCCTCCTACTGTCCTGCTGCTTTCTGGCCAGTCCCAAGAGTGCCACCCTGGCCATCCTCCTTGGGGATACAGCAGGCCACATGACTGTCAGGGCCAAACAGAGTCATCTGCAGGTCTCCTAGGTGGGCCGTTGGGTTCTGTGAGGTCTTTGCCTCTGTTGTCCTCTTGGCCTGGAGTAATCTTCCCTCTCTTGTTGACACAGAAAAGACTGCCCCACCCTACAGCCCCCAGCCTCTGTGCCGAGCTCTCTGAAGGTTTTCTGGAGGCCTTAGCTCCCGCAGACGCTGTCTGGGCAAAGAGGCTCCTTCCTGGGTACCTCCCATGGGTCCTAGCACGTCTTTGAGCATCGCTCCTCTATTTCCATTGGGCTGCTTGTCTGTTCCATTTCTCTAGTCCCCACAATTGGCATGGCAAGGTGTGGACACTAGATTCGAGCTTGGAGAAAGCCTGAATGAGTGAGGTGCTTGTGAGGCCAGCTCTACAGCCCTTTCACTGGGCGGTGGGAGGCTGCTGCTGGTCCTGGGGCTGGCCATGAGTAGGGTCAGCAGGCGGCGTCCCTGGGCATCCCCTGAGCAGGTCTGCAGATGCGGAACCCAGCCCAGGGTTGCTCCCAAGTCAGACCGGTTGAGGCTGCTGTTTCCAGGAGTGTGGGTTTTTCCTCAGAGTGATAATTTACAGAATTAATGAAGATGCTGCAGTTCACTGTGTAATGTCAGTTATTAATACTGATTGCAAATTAACAGCTGGTACGGCATGCCATCACATTTTCATTTCTTGCCCTTCATAAAAGCTAGACTCTGGCACTTGACCACATGCTGTGTGGTCTCCCTGGAGCTTTATGTGGAGCTATTCTGTAAGCCTGGGCCGGGGTCAGGGGGAGGCTCTGGCCTCTACCAGTTTAGTCCCATGCCTTGGTGAGGCACAGAGAGCAGAGCCTCTGGCGGTGGGTGAGTCTGGAGTTGAATCTCAGTTATGTTCTGAGCCTGGGATTTATCTGTGAAATGGGCATAATCTGGTAATTCCCTGGGGTGCTCCAGGCTCAGACGAACTATGTGTCAGGCACCTAGCTCAGCATCTGCATGAGGTTGGGGGCACTGACCTGCCTCCTTCTCATCCCTTTCCAGGTGTCTTTGACTGCTTGGTGAATGTGGGGGAAGAGATCTGGATTTGAACCCTAACTGGCTGGATGACTTTGACCAGACATCAGGGGGTCGTGGGGATCAAAAGAGACAATATATGCAAAATGCTTAACGTCGTGCCCTGCACAAAGTCAGACCGTAATCAGCAAGTGCCATTACGTATTTCATCATCCTTATTGTGTGTGGCGTCCATTCTGCCATGCCATGGGGGGAGGCCGTCTGTCTGTGGCATTAACAAAAAGAAACGTCCTTGGATTTGGGGCCCCTTAGAAATTCAAATGGGGCTCTTCTGGGTAAATACTTGGAAGCTACTTTTCTGGATTTGCTTTGGGATCCTACTTAACTTAGAGAAAAGTCCAGGAAAATACCTAGAACTTTCTCAAAGCATGAACATGGGTTGTTCCTCTTGCTGGACATGTGGTGTTGCTGGAGGGTCCCAACTTCCCTGGCTTCTGTTTTCTCATCTGTGAAATGGGATGGTTATGCCTGCTGCACAGGGTATGGAGGAGAAACGACGTGAAGCATCTAATTTTAGTATATGTGCTGCCGAAGCGAGCACAACGACGTGAAGCATCTAAGCGTCCAATACCTCTGGGAGAGGGAGTCTAGCTCTGGGCCAGTCTCGTAGGTCCTAAGGACCTGAAGGTGTGCAGTGGCCTGATGGGGCTGGCAGCCAGTCTCCTGAGGACCTTGTGCTCAGTCCCCTGTGGACATGTCCAGTGGGGTTTTGTTCACTTCCCAACATGCCTGTTGGCCCTGGAAAGAAGCCTGTTGAGAAATACCATCCTGATACCTTATCCTGAAAAGCTGCAGGGGTTTGCAAACCAGTTCTAAAAATCTTGGAGTAGAAGTGCTAAAATCAATACCAAATACCTTGTAAGTAAAAGGTGTCAGGAACATCAAACTTTATTTGTGAAAATTCTAAGAATGATTAGCATATTACAGATTCTTTACGAATATGATCTCACTCGGTTGATGGAAGAGAATTGCAAATCAAAGGCACTATTTATTACAGTGGGGATAAGGGACCTGCCAGATTGAAAAAAAAAATATTGAAGTAGCCAGAGAGTTGAAACATGAAAGACAGTAGCAGATCAGCACCACGGAGTTTTATCCAAATACTGGAACCCAACTTGGAGCAGAAGTTGGTGAAGAATTATTTTATAAACCCATTTTCATCATAACATGTGTAAAATGCAAATTTTGATCATTATGCAAATTAGTTACTTGGTGTAATTTACTTAATTCAAAGCACTTAATGCAGCGTGGTATGTTTTTTCCAAAGTGCCAGAGTAGATGTTTATTTTAAATTGTTTTTAATCTCGATCTTCCAGCCTGATTATTTAAAATGTTTTTCCCTTATATTTGTTTTTCAAATGGAAAGGAACAGAGAAATGGCGAGAAATGAGCATATTCTCATCAGGTGATTCCTTCCATTCCCAGGGCCCAGGCAGGGGCGGTGGGTAAGGCTCACTCATGGATCCCTGTGTCTGAAATACCATGTGTGTGCACACGCCCTGTGAATGCCCTCATGAGGATTTATCCAGAACACTTCTTCCCCTTTGTGGAATCTCCTCTCGTATGGCCTCCTGGCTGGCTCTGAAACCTGTTTGAGTGGAAGTCTTGTGGATATTATGGGCCCCTATTATAGGCAGATATTCGATCTCTTTCTCAGAGAGTTTCCAATGACAGACCGTTTCCTTCAGCCACTTTACAGCTTTGGAATTTCCATTATCGCAGAATGGAGAAGTGACACTTTCTGTCTTCCATTGTGTCATCCGATTGTCAGGATGGCACCTCCCTTCTTGATGAGCCTCTAGAACAAGAGAGATGATTTGTTCCTTTGGGAACCCTTTTTGGAGCGTTCCTGGTGCTGATGAGGAGATTGGAAGGCAGCTGACGGCCACTGAACATCTATTTTGCACTGTGCCAGCAGTAATGTCTGCCCCTCTCGGAAGGACCGTAGTGCTTCTGTGAGGAGGGTGAGCTTTGCTCTGTTTTACAGATGAAGAGATGGGCTCAGACGGGTGGTTGCCCAAGCTCATCTGGCTAGTGCATGGTGGGATTTGAACCCACACCTGTGCTTATTCTGTGTCCCCCACTGGGGGGCCGATGGGGCTGCTTCTATGCGCCTCTCCCCAAACTCTATCCCAGGTCTCCAGGGGGGAGGGTATTTTGTTATCATTCAGGTATGGTGAGACCAACACATAGCATGACAGCCATTGCAAAGATAGTTTGTCACGGTTCCCAGGAGGAGGGGGCATGCCACGCCATGGGGGGCCACCAGGGGAAGCACATGGGCTGGTCAGGAGGCAGAGGGAGATGGGGAACTGTGGGCAAGAGCCCTTAATGTGACCTCTGTGGGAAAGGAAGGGTGAGGTGGAGTAAGTGGGTTTAAGATGACCTAGTTTGAATAATTTCAGGAGGCCCGGGAGCACAGGGGTGTCCCCGATCACCTGGTTCTGGGGTGATTAGAGCACCCCAAGTGTGAGAGCACCCCAAGGTGGTTGTGTGTGGGCTGTGGAGGGGCTGGTTTGCACATGAAAGGGGGGCTCTGGAGTAGGCAGTTTTCCTACTTCTAGAGATTGGCTAATCCTGTGAGGGGTGGTCCCTCTCGGGTCAGCAAGACCCCGGATGTCACAGCATCAGAATATAGAAAATAAAGTCATGGTTAATGCGTTTTGGGGGTTGGGGATGAGATGTCACCTTGGAGGACTCCCAGTGCCAGGGCGGCTGTGGCTGTTGTCTGGGCAGCTGAGACTGTGACCAGGACAGATGGTTCTCCCTCCCAGACGAGACCCTCGGCACGAAGACAGAGCAGTGGCACTATGGCGTGAGGACTGTGGGACACCACGTGACAGTCTTCCTGTTTTACCGAAACTGGCTGGATGTGCCACATCTCTTCCTCCCTTTGCTGAACTCTTGAGAGCCTGCTTTGTGCCCGCCTGACTCCCATAGAGATTTTTTTTTTTTTAAATCACACCTACATAGATTGACTGCAATGAATTAATTCATCCATGAAATGCAGGCTGCAAACGGAACACATTCTGGCGCATAGGAGATGCTCAATACAAGGGGGAGGGGAGCCACTCTGCTTCAGGCTCAGTCTTACCTGCAGGACTGAGTGCTCCTTGAGGACGGGACTGCAAAGTCTTAAAATGCTGCTGCTCTGGTGCCCAGCTCGTGGCCTGGCCCAGGACAGTGCTCAGGAAGTTTTTGAGGAAGGAAGAAAGACTGGATGGAAGGAAGGATGCAGAGAGGGAGGTAGGGTGGGAAGGGGGAGGGAGGAAGGAAAGAAGGAAAGAAGGGAGGATGCAAGGAAGCAAGGAAAGAAGGAAGGAAGGAGTAAAGCAGGAAACGCATAGGTGGGAAACTGAGGTGAGGCACACAATGGATTCTGAGCAAAGGGAAGGTTATTACTTTGATTGGAGCCACAGCGGGTAGGCCTTTGTGATCCTTTCTTTTGGAAATGGTGGATGCTTCCTCACTTGCAGACCCAGATTCCATCCACACCCATTTCTCTAGCTCTTCTGTGCCTGTGACAAAGATGCTGGCATTTTGGGTTGGTGGCGGGGAGAGGGGAGGGCGATGAAGGAGGAGAGGAGCCCCGGCAGGGGTCTTTGGAGTGAGCTTGGATTAAGATAAACTACATCTGGGAAAAATTGTGAAACCTATATTTGGGGGCCAGATAAGAAAGAAGTTTTTTTTTCTTTTAATGTTTATTTATTTTTGAGAGAGAGAGAGAGAGACAGAACATGAGCAGGCAGGGGAAGAGAGACGGAGACACAGAATCTGAAGCAGGCTTCAGGCTCTGAGCTGTCAGCACAGAGCCCGATGCAGGGCTTGAACACACGAACTGTGGAATCATGACCTGAGCTGAAGTCTGATGCTTAACTGACTGAGCCACCCAGACGTCCCAAGAAAAAAGTTTAAAAAAAATGTCCAGGGGCGCCTGGGTGGCACAGTCGGTTAAGCGTCCGACTTCAGCCAGGTCACGATCTCGC
>NW_024412404.1:24803918-24949530 GCF_014898765.1 Herpailurus yagouaroundi | reverse complement strand
GGGTGTGAGGTGGTGGCCTTTATACATATATCTGTATATCACAGATGGTAAAATATTCTTCATAAGTACTCTCAATGCTTGGACCTTTCTCGAAGCTGAAAATAGTAGGAGAAGCAATTTGAAATGTGTTCTTTTGTTTCAGTTACTTTCCAGAATGAAAATATTTAAAGTACCCGTGATTATCTGATTTTTTTTTTCCAGAAGGAGTGGTGGGATAATCACAGCTACAACCTTAGATTTTGAAAAAAAACTTTTGCCCAATTTCAATTCCTTGCCAATGGCTGGGCTTCTACCAAGTACGTGACATTGCGTGGTTGCGGAAGGCATGCGGGGCTTCAGGCTGGTTCTTGCTCTGGGTCAGTTTGATTCCACAAACTTACACTGTCCCTGAGCCTGTGCTAGGCACTGAGCCCGGGGATGGGAGAGAGAAATGGGAAAGCCCTAGTTTCTGCTTCCCATGTCCGTGAGTTTTGAAACTCTGAGGGGAGTATGACTTTCACTAGGTTTGACGGAGGGGTGGGGCTATGTCAATGTGCAATTGGGAGCACCCCAATTGGTAGCAGAGCGTACGCACTCATGAGTGGGGATATGAGTGTGTGTGTGTGTGTGTGTGTGTGTGTGTGTGTGTGTGTGTTTATGGGGAATGTCCAGGGAAGGGCAAAGAGCTTCTTCTCCTGGAGTTTAGGTGCATGGTTTCTGGTGGTGGTGTTGGAAGTAGGTGTTGGTGATACAAAAGCAACACAGACAAAGCTGTTAGGGCCACAGAGTTTTTTATGCACAGGCTAAGGTGTATGGGGTTTCTTTATGTACAATAATAGAGTCTCTAGAAGGCTTTTTGTTTGTTTGTAATTGATTGATGCTTTTGAGGATGTTAATTTCCTGACAACTTTAAAATAAACTTGTGTTATTCATGGAAAGTTTTAGAGGAGGGCTCTTTTGTGAGCAGATGTGAACTTAGAAGCCATCCTGGCATAAGGTATTGGAGGGGAAGACCCCAGGGTTGGGGGAACCTCTTAGGAGGCTGTGGCAGAAGTCCCAGGGGAGGTATTGATGGTACCCGAAACTGGAAAGGGGTTGTGGGGATGGATTGTGTGTCTGGTGTTGATGTTCTCCCACCTAGACTGACCAGTGGGTGATGCCAGAGGGAAGCCGAGGAGTATCTGGGAATGGGGACAGGAGTGTGTGTTGGGGGATGGGACTGGGGAACAGTGGGAGCAGAAGGAGCACACGGTGTCGGGAAGCCCAGGGAGGAGAGGCCTTCACAGACCGGTGCTCCAGGCTGGACACTGTGGAATATGAAGAGAGAGGAGGATCCCCGTTTGCTGATGACATGGGCATGAACTTTAGAGCAGCATGGTGTGGGTGGCACTGGACAGAGAGGTGAGTGGTGGGGAAGTGCCAGAGGGCACATGGGCCTTCAGTTAGGAGGCTGGTCTGTTGAGGGAGGAGGTCCAGGACTCGGGCGCTTGGGACCTGTGTCTCTCCCTCCTCCACTTGTGGGAGGTGCTCCCCGGTGCCCATGGACCCCAGCTTCCTTCCCTTGCAGCTCCACGATTCGGGTTTCTTGGTCCTCCCTATTCCTGGCCCCCATCATGAAGTGAGCAAGGCCCTCTTCCTGTAGTGTCGCAGATGCCTCATTCTGGAACTTTCCATATGCTGTTTCTTCTGTCTGCAGCGTTCTTCTCTGAGAGATTTCCAGAGCTGTCTCCTTTCACTGATATTCCTTGCAGAGGCTTTTCCCACCCCCACCTCCTGCAGTTTCCTCCAGCCCAACATCTATTTTCTTCAGAGCTCTTACCACTGTTGGAAATTATCTATTTAGCATGGTGTTTATTTGTTCCGGTCTGTTCTCCAGCCCCTGAAATGTAAGTTCTTTGACAGCAGGAACACCGTGGGCTCATTCATTCTTGTTTCTCGGCACCTAGGAGAGGGACCAACATGGAGAAAGCTCTTAGTTAATATAGGAGAAAATAAGGGATGAATAAATTTCCACTGGATGGCTTGTTCAGTTTCAGATATTAGAAAGACTTGAGAGCCCGTAGGGCGGGCCAAGGAAGCTGAGGCCTGTGGTGGGGCACCGTCGTATCACATGCCTCATAGGAGTGCACTTGCCTATACTCCCTATACTGTTTCTTTTCTCTGGGGAGCTGGATGCCTCTCCTGGGAGCCTCTCCCCATCCCCATGGGTGACCAATGCCCTCTTTCGTGGTTTATGCCTCTCCTTGTGGCCTTGGACAACTGTGGGCCATTTGCCTCTTCCTGCCCTTTCTGGGCTGGGGCTGGGGCTGGGGATATCCCATCAGCTCCCTGCCCAGTGGGGGTGGGTCTGGTTGGAGGAGGTGCACTAGGAGTGGTGCCTGGGCTGGCCATTATGCACAGGGACCTTGCAGGGGAGGCACTGGGCCAAGGTCCAGAACCCCAGGGGGGCCAAGGGGCTTCTGGGGTGCACACTCTGCTGCCCATGGGAGTAGCCCCAGCTCTGTCCCTAGTCTACCTTCTTGGAGAATTTCCCTTCCTGGGGAGCAGCAGTGGAGAGCTGGATTTCTTGAGGGGATGGGGGTAGGGGGCATTGCAAACCCGGTCTGTTGTAGGGAGGAAAGGACTTGTGTTGGAGAAGTGGGCTTCCTTGGCCCTGTTCCTGGGGAATGTCAGGAGGGCTGCAAAGTTAGCATAAGCTCTCACGTTTCTCTGCTCCCAGCCCTCGCCATGTGCAGTTGAATAAGAGCTTCAGAGGCTGAGAGCTGACCTTTTCAGCCAAGTGGGAGCAGGCGGTTATAGCCAGGGGCTGTGGTCCCTGGGGAGTGTGCCTTCAGCCCTCATCGCTTGTTCCAGGGGTGAGGAGCCAGCTGCTGACAGGGAACTTAAATTCTCTATGATGGCTCAGTCCCAGCCGGGGCTGCCTGGAACAGTAGGCAGAAGCAGAGCAGGTGAAGGTGTGCAGGAGCTCTGACGACTTGTGTTTTCCATGTGTGCATATCCTTGTGTCTACTTAGGGGTCCCAAGACAGTTGCCTGCACACAGTGGCACCTCCTGTTCCCTAAGAAAGTGGAACAGTCCTATAGGTTGAGATGGTTTTAGGCAGGGGGACCTCAGGGAAGGGACCTCAGGGGACTTCGCGCCCAGTTTGGGAGGACTAGCCATGCTGGCATGACGTATGAGGTCCCTAGAGCCCTATTGGACTCATGGACACAAGGACATGGACACAGAGCCATGCTGGAGCCCTCATTGTGCATGTGCTCGTGTACAGGTGCAGAAAGCATGCCTCTGCAGACATGGTTAGTCTCTGCCACTTAAAAATTTTTTTTAAATGTTTACTCAGTTTTTGAGAGAGAGAAAGAGAGAGAGAGAGAATAGGGAAGGGGCAGAGCGAGAGAGGGGGACACAGAATCTGAAGCAGGCTCCAGGCTCTGAGCTGTCAGCACACAGCCCTATGCGAGGCTTGAACCCATGAATTGTGAGATCATGTCCTGAGCCAAAGTTGGATGCCCAACTGACTGAGCCACCCAGGTGCCCCTCTGCCAGTTTAAAGACTTGTGATGGCCTTGCAAGGTGCAGAAGAGGAGTGGGAACTGGTAGATATGGGTCTGAGGGTGCCACCTTCATGCCTGTCCCAGTCAGCCCTCAGTGTCTTGTCAGCTGTGCTCACATCTGGGTCAGATTAAGCCATGGGGGCAGTGAGGCTGTTGGTGTCCAGGTGAAGGGATGGGGCCACAGAGGCTGTGACCTTGCCTGATCTGGCTCACGCTCAGCTCCACGTGGGCAGTGCCGTGGGAAAGCTGTGTTGGAGTTACTTTTAAGACATAAGCCCTGTTCTTTCATTGAAGTTCTCATATGCTATACGAGATAAAGATGTCTGATCAACTCGCTCTGTCAGTATGCATTGCTGAGAAACACACTATCCCAAGATTTAGTGGCTTAGAACAAGTCATTTATTATTTGTTGTGCGTCTGTAGATCAACTGGACAGTTCTGCTCTAGGCTCGCTCGAGTAGCTGGATGCGGTTGACTTGTGACTGAGGGTGGCTGCCTGGGGGCCCACCTGAGTCTCCACGTGTGTCCGCATCCCTTCAGCAGGCCAGCCCCGGGTGTTCTCATGGTGGTGGCAGGCTCCAAGAGCGGAAGCAGAATGCACAAACGCCTATTCAGACCTCTGCTTACACCAAGTCACAGCTGTCTTATAGGTCAGAGCAGGTCGTGTGTCCCAGAGTAGAGGCTCGAAGGGTCTTCAGAGTGACAGGGCACGAGGCACAGGAAGAGGGAGGCCATTACCAGGGGTCTAAATCTCCCATATTTGGGAACATCATTTACACCATGCTGGTTACGAGATAGTTTCTCAGGCAGTACCATGCAATAGAACTTCTGCAGTGATCCATCATAGATGATGGCTATCTGTGGTGCCCGCTATGGTAGCCACCAGCCAGATGTGGTGGGTAAGTACCTAAAATGTGGCTAGTGTGACCGAGGAACTGAGGTATAATGTTATTTAATTTTAATGAATCTAAGTTTAAATTTAAACAGCCCCATGTAGCTAGTGGTTGCTCTATTGAACAGCCCAGATCCAGGGGGAGACCATCCTGGGCACAGATAGAAGGCCGTTGCCTGCCTAGCATGGGAGTGGCTGCTGGACCTGGGTTTCTGCTTGGGCCGGGTGTTCAAGCTTATTATTGGCAGGTGTGAGTTGTGATGTGCTCAGGAGAGGGGGTGGCTGGGGTTGACTGAGTTTTTTAGCTGGGGGTCCCCTCCACCTGTTGCACCTCCACACCCTGAGCCATCTCTGCACCTCTGCCCTGTCATTCCCTCTGTTCGGTTAAGAGGACTTCTTAAAAACCTCTTTTAGCTTCTCTTTCAAGAGGCTTTGGGACTCCAGGTCTCTAAGGACCCAAGCAGGCTGTGAGGACTGCGTGGCCTCCCTGGGAATCTGAGGGGTGTCTATAGCCAGGGGCCTGTGTGTCGGGAGCCTCTGGCGCTGTGGCAGGATCTCTGTTACCTTTTCATACTTCATAGCTTTGGGGGAGGGGGCAAGGCCTTGATGAAGAGAGCCTGACCTGCTGCCTGGTGCCATTTTCCTGTGTGACTCAGTGGGCAGAGCAGCACTGGGACCCCCGTGCATTGCAGGCAAGCAGCTCTGGGTAAGTGTCTGTCCTTCAGGGGCCTGGTTGCCGTTGGGCAAAGCTGGCTGAGGTCATGGCTGGACTTGAATACAGGTGCCACAGGATTGAATATTAGTCCCGCATTTGCCATCCCTAGAAAGGCTCTCAGGGCTCTTATTGGGGCACTGCTGTGCCCTCCCCACGAACCATTAGGAGGTTGGTTCTCTGTGCCTCCTAGGTGCCGGCCCCTGAGACACAAACAACTGGGACCCTGAAGAATTGTGGTTCCTCATAGTCCTGTGAAAATGGAAGTCAGAAATTTACATCCCCAGTTTATAGATGAACAAATTGAGGCACAAGGTGGATGGAAGATTTGCCCATGTGTTTAAGGAACTATCCAAAATTCTAAGTGTCAGAGTCCATGGCAAGTTCCTAGAGCCTATTCCAGGGCTTCCCCCGTGGTGGGAAATTGGGGCCCCCTGCACATTTCCCCCCAGCACCCCAGTCATGACTTCCATGGCGCCCTGGTCTCCTCCCTGACACTGTGTCTTGTTTTCCATAACCACTCTTGTTACGTCTCGCTGGGACTAGACTTACTGGTGAGTCTGTCATCCTGGAAAGGTGGGCAGCTGAGGGTTCACTATAGCAGCTTGCATGGTGCCTGGCAAGCTCAAGAAGTTTGTGGAATGGGCATGAAGGGAAAGTCTGGGAGAGTAATGGGTTGGGAAAGGCGCTCTGGTTGAATTAATACTGTTTACTGTGAATTTGATTCTGGGGGAGTGGATGGGGCAGGGTGTGCCCATGGTGGCCCATGGGCATCCCAGGCTCCGGGAGAGAGCACCTTGTGTGACATGGGCAGGCCCAGAGCATCCTGTGGAGGGGGCAGCTCAGGTGTGGAGGACAGAACTGCTAGAACTTTTGCTCCCATTGGGTGGAAGCAATAGGGAGAGAAAGGGAGGTCATCACAAAGGGTTTTCTGGCCACAGGACCTTTTGGATGGTGGGGCATGCTCCTCACGGTGGGAGACACTCACCCTGGGGCCAAACAGATGTGTGGGTGTTTTCCATCTCTGTTCAGTGGTCACTGTGGCAGACGTGAGCCGTGGCTTGTGGCAGCGGCCTGTACCTGGCGCGGAGCATTGGGGTTAGACCCTTCCTGCTTAAAGCTCATTCTTTCCTCCCCCTTCTCCACTGCTTAGATATCCGTGGGCTCCAAAGCTTTCTGGATCAGGCCTCGCGGCTGGGCCTTGACGTCTCTTTGCAAAAGGTGGACAAGAACATTAGCCACGTGTTCACCAGTCTCTTCACCACGATGAAGACAGAGGAGCTGAACCGCTATCGGGACACACTACGCCGAGCCATCCTTCTGCTCAGCCCGCAGGGGGCCCACTCCTTCATCAATGAGGTAAGTGGTGGGGCCTGGGGCCGCAGGAGCCTCTCCCCGGGGTGCTGTGGGGTGGCCCAGGTGGCTGCCAGGCACAGCCTACTCGTGCAGGAGCAAACTGGATGTGGGGACTCCTGGGTGCTGGGCCCACAGCACATTCCAGAAAGAGACCCCGAGCACAACCTGGCTCCCGACTGATCCCCAGCAGGTGACCCAAGGCCTTCATGGACACTGAGAGGCTGGGGGCAGCTGGCGGGAAGCCTGTTTACAAGTCTCTGCCAGGGATACCTGAGGCCAAACCCAGGCTGTGGTTTGTTTGTGGTGGTGGTGTTTTAATTTTCCTCTCTTTGTTGACAGGTGTAAGCCTCTAGGGATAAAATAAATTTCCAGCTTTCTGTAGAGGTGGGCAGCTCTGCCTTGGTATTTGTTAGCACCTGGAGGAGGTGTTGGTTGCATAATCTCAAATGATACTTGGTGTGCGTGCTTGTATTTTTGGTGCCTGGCTAATCAGTGCATTTTTTTTAAACACCTCTATCAGGGGTTAGGGCCTTCTAATGAAGACAGGGCCCAGCAGCTTAACAAAGAATTTGGTGTCTTGAGAATAGGCAATGAGAAATACTCTCTGAGTTGGCTGATGGTGCCAGCCCTGGCGGTCTGATGGCAGAAAGGTGACGAGCTGGACGCAGCAGGTGCTTCTCTGGCCTGGGTTGGTTTCTAGGGGTGGGGGCTGTGCTGGGGGTGTGGTGTGCCTGGGAGGAGGGGTGGACCAGAGGGGTCGCCCGGTGCCCAAATGCTCCCTGCGATTTCCTTTCCAACCCCAGTCACCTGTTTGGCTGTCTCTGATTGAAAGGAAAATGAAGAGAAAGAATTATACTAATTCCAGTTGATGTACTTTGGTTGCTTATTCCGCTTTCCCCTCTAATTAATTATTACTCAGAATGCTACCTTACGCATCAGGAACCGGCACAGAGCCCACCGCCAGAGAACTTAAAATTCGGAACGCTTAATTTGGTGCAGTTGGCTGCCAGCCCTGCCGCTCTTGGCCTAATCAGTGCCCAGATCACGCTGGTGGTCAGCCAGGCTGTGATGTCCTGTCGGCGCCCGGCATTTTCTCGGGAACACGTTTCCCTGTAGGAAGTGATTCAGGCCAGTAATGGGCAGCCTGGGATCGGCTCTAATGCATCCAGGCTTTCTCAGAATGTTCCCAGCAGCGCATGTGTCGGTGTCTGCTCACAGGAAAGCTTTTGTCCTTGCTAAATTCCCCCGGCCGGAGTCTGCTCTGGTGAAGGTGTCCACTAATTCTGTTGCTGGGCTTCTTCCTGTCTCTTTTTGCCCATATCTTGCCTCCTCTGCTTGCTTCCTTTCTGCCTTGTCACTGCTCTGTTGTTAAGCTTGGGAGTGGGAAGAGTATTGGCTTCGGAGTTCAGCAGATTTGGGGTCAAGTCCCAACTCCTCCACTTAGTATCGTTGTGACCTTGGGTGATTTGCCTCACCGGTGAGACCTCAGTTTCTTCATCTGTAAAGTAGGGATGAAGGAGACTAGAGCGATGGTAAAGCATTTGGTACATAGCTTTTTAGGAAACATCATATTCACTGTTTCCCTTCCAGATGAATTCAGCCCTTGCTCTGTTTCTAGGCCCTGTAGGGATTTAAGATGCAAATAAGACTGGCCTAAAGATATTATTTCCAAGTGGATAATTATGCAAACTTCTGCAGTGTTGGAAATACTTGGCTTGGCTTTGGCCTGTTGCCTTCTTGATCCCCCCCTTGCCCCCCCCCCCTCCTGTGTTTGCAAAGTCTTTGCTTTGCTGGGTGCTGCAGAGCTGGGGACGCCCCAGGAGGGGCTACTCTGAATGCAGGGCAAGAGTGACAAGCCCCTGGGAGTGCTGGCCGGAGACCGTGGGGAAGGAGGGCACCTGGGCTTTTTTGCCTTCAGCTCCAGCTGGTCAGGGTCTTGGTTTTCGATCTCATATGCCTGGGGTGGGGGTGGGGAGGTTTCATTTCCTGGGTACCCACCATGGTCCTGGCCCTTTGTGTGCTTTCCCTAATTGTCATGGTCTGCAAATGGGGCAAGTGAAGCTGAGGAAGTTAAATGATTGGCTTTAGGTCACACAAGTAGCCACCGGTTAATTGGGCAGGAGTCAAATCCAGATTTGACCCACTCCAGGGTCCCCATTTGCCATGTTGTTGGGATGAGAGAATATTATCGTGTCGGTGGTAGGTCAGTGTGGCCATGCTCCGTTCCTGCTGGGGGATATGGCTCAACTGCCTCTGTCCAAGGTCTGGCAGAGGATTTTAGGGTGCTTATGCTCAAAGAATTTTAGGGCATCTACTAAAAACAGTAAGAGAAGGAAGGTGAATGTGACATGTATGGCTGGCTAGTCCAGAAGATCCTCTGGGAGACACCTTGGGAGGCCATCACTGCACAAAACCTTCATTCACTGCCTGGAGGCCTTGCTTGGGCTTTCTGAGCAGACTGAGCCCACCTCTTGTTTGTTATAATGAGGATAGAGGGTGTTCGCAAGGCTGATCCACTGACGGGACAGGTCCTGAATTTTAAGAAACTCAGAACACTGTTATGGGGCAGTAAATGGCCTGAGAGCCCCACAGCTATTGAAGACACATGGATATTATACCCAGTCAGGACTGGTGTGTGCGAGCCACAGTAGTGGTGGGGTATGTCGCTCTCCTGACTGTAATTTCTCCCTTCCCCACTCAAAAAGCCCGGCTGATGGGAGGAGGGAGAAACATGGTTCTGCCTGAATCTTCTACATTTTGCTACATGTGAATCTGTTGGGAAGGCTGGCACTTTCACTATCGCTAGTGACAAATTCTGTATGATGTGGACTTGGCTGCCTGGGACTTGCCAGGCTGTCCACATGCTGTGTTGGGAGCTGTGTCTCTGTCCAGTGTCCAGGATGCGTGCATTCAATGTGGGGGACTCAGCCTGGGGGCCCATGCACCACCGGCATCTCTGTGATCCCACTTTATGAGAAGCCATCCTGGCTGGGAGCCGTGGGGGAGTCTGGCCTTGGTAGCGGGTGGGTGTCAGCAGAACAAGCAGGCCGAGGCCATGGGGGGAGGCACGTGGGCTCATATAACAGGCCCCACCTCAAGATCCCCTCACCTTCCATCACTCAGTCTTGAATCCACATTCCCTCCTCTGGGATCTTTTTATCACAGTCTACACAACCACCACACTAGTGCGTTGTTTTTAAAAGGCCCCCCTTGGGGAAACTGGGCTCAGGGGTGACAGCACTCTGGTCCCTTGGTCCCAGACCTGGAGCCCACTGTGGGGTGCCCTTGGGGACTGCTGAGGGCATAGGCCATAGAGAATCCTTCTTCCTGAAAGGCTTGTTTTGCTCTGGGATTGCCATTGGATCTCTGAGTAAGGGTAGGCAGCACTTTTTAATCACCCTAACTGGGAAGTGAGTTGGACTCATTCTATCCTCAGCTGGGCCTTGATATGTCTGTAGACCACTGACTGCTAAGTGGGGCTTCATTACGCAGTGATACCCACTATGCCGCTGTCTCCATGTAGCCTGTCAGCCTGAACCACCCGCTAGGGGTTTGGGGATGTGAGTGTCCTCTCCTCACTCCAGGGCCGTGGGAGTCCTGAGAGGGGCTGAGGGCAGAGGCTTTGCCTGGGAATCCTGTCTGTAGCTATTGGAACCTTCTTCCTTCTGTCTGTGGGTTCCATCTTTCATTTCTCTAGAATTTAATGAGCCTGAGTGCCATGTCAAGTTTTGTGCTGGGCACTGAGGCTGTTGTCCCTGCTCACATGGAGCTCCCAGTTTGGTGGGGAGGAGAGAGGTGTGAACAGACTCCTTCACCTGTCAGAGCAGAGGTGTGGACCAGGTTCTGTGAGAGTGCCAAGGATGAAGCAATGCCCTCTGGCCAGGGAGAGATGGGGGTGGCCAGACGCTCAGGGATGCTTCCTGGAGTAGGTGACACTGGGGCTGGGTCTACAGGAATGAACCTTCATTAACCTCATGGCCAAAGGGAATGCTGGGGGACAGAAGTCTGGAGAGCCCCAGTGTTTTCAGGGACTTGTGCGTCATGTGGTTTCAGCAATGGATGCACAGGGTGGAGAGTGGATGAGGCTGAGGCTGGGGTATCAGCAGGAAGGGGTCTCTGATCCAAGGTGGGGAGTCTAAACTTCAGGACCAGTTTGTTCTTGGTGTCCTTTTTGGAGTCTTTGAGGCTAACAGTTTACAGTGCACTCCATAACCACAGCCCCAGTGCTGAGAAGGGTATGTATGTCTTATTGTCCCTTCTTCTTGGGCCAGGTTTGATAGGGAGACCTCCAGTGCACACTCAGTTTTGGTCCTGGGCTTCATCTCGTCTTCCTGGAGGTGATTCCATCCATCTGTCCCTCATCTGTCCATGTGTCCGTCTGTTTGTCCGTGCATGCATGCATGCATGCATGCGTGTATCCATCCATCCATCCATCCATCCATCCATCCATCCATCCATTCATCCATCCTTCTGTCCATCTATCCATCCTCCTACCTAAACACCCAACCATTTAGTACAGATTGGGTGCCTACTATGGATGCCTACTTGGGTGCCTACTATGCACTCAGGCTCATATGGACCAGGAGCCATATCAAGTACTGGCTGGGGACACAGAGGTGGTGTCTCCTCCTGGAAACCTACATGACGTTAAATATTGTGGCTACACCACCATGACCATAGTCGTGTTGGGCATTCGCAGTGGCTGGCCTAGGTGGCATACCCCAGAGCTCTCATCCACTGAGGATTCCTCTGGAGGTGGGGGTGGGGTACTCCAGGACTTTGTTCTTTCAGTTCTTTTTTGTCATTTGTGTGCCCCTGCCTCTAGATGGACTTAGGCCTCCCTCTTTCCTATTGTATCCTCCTTGTTTCTTCCTCTCCCTTCCTTCCCTGTCTCTTTCGTTTTTCTAGAAAGAGTAAGAAACAAAGTATTTGAAACATTTGTGCACTCTTGAAGAAGAGTTGCCCAGTTCCTGAGGCAGACAGCAGCCAGCAGGTCCCGGCAGCTCGCACACCATCCAGCTCGGTGTGGCCTGTAGATATTGGGCACCCTGTCCTTCCCACAAGAAAGTGAGCCCCTCATGGACAGGGCTGGGTGGTGTCCACCTTTGTATCTTTCAAGAGCAGCACAAGGCTAGCCCACAATGGCTGCTGAGGGAATAAATGCATGGATATTTTATATTTCTTACCTCTAATAGAAAGAGCTCGAAGTTAGGTTTTCTTGTGTGTACCTTCGTTGCCTTTTCAGCTTGTCTTCAAGTCCTGGGCCAGCCTGTCAGTAAGGGCCTTGGTCTTAAAAGTTCTGCTATTGGGAAGGGTGAATTTTGCTTAAGAACCCTGCCTTAGGCCTGGGTGGGTTGGCAAATGGCAGTGGCTGCCCCTGTGGGTGGGACATTCCCAGGCCCAGCTTTGGCATGGGGTAGGGGGAGCAGTGTGCAGAGAGGTGAGTGTGTTGGGAGAGGACTGACGATAAGCAGCCATGCAGGCCAGTGTGGGAGACTAGACATGTGTGACACAGGCACAAACACACACACGCACACGCACACGCACATAGACACAGGCTGATGCAATGATACGGCTAACCAGCCTCATAGCTGGTACAAGCAGACCCTCAGACGAGCACAGCCTAACAGACAGCCACTCAGCCCCCACACCTATACATAAATATGTGCACACACACACACACACACACACACACACACACACACACCAGGGTAAAGGCATTGCTGGTGGCAGAGCAGTCTGGGGAAGGCATTGCAATGTTGGGAGAGAAATGGCAAGTGATGGTTACAGCAGGTGGCAGTTAGCTTTTGCAGTTAGATATTGGTGATCTCTTTCTGTAGCCAGAAGGATGGGAGAGAAAAACAGTGAGAGGAGTGGCCTATTGGTAGGACAGCTCCCCATTGCTCGGGACTGGGGGTCCCCTTTCACCCAGATTGTGAGGCACAGGTGAATAGAAGGGACAGAGGTGGAAAAGGCCACTCCCCAAATTTCTCCTCAACGCTGCTCAGACTGGCTTCCCAGGCAAGGAGTGTGGCTGGAGGCCAATTTAATCCTTACTAGAAGCACAGGCTGGGTTAACTCCTGGCTTTGAATCAATTGCTTCTCAGAGTTTGCTGCAGCAAGTGAGTTTGCTCCCACAATTTGAATATAAAGACTGTGTTTTTTTAATACATTTATAGCAAAGGAAAATTAAGTAATCTCAGTGTTCTGTTGTCCCACATGATATATGCAAATATTTCTCACTCCAACATGGTAAAGCTTCAGCAGGCGACTTTATCACTCAGAGCTAGGATAATTCTGTGCCATTTAAGTATCATTTACGAGAATATTTTAAATTACTAATTAATTATAGAAGATTAATTTTTAAATGTGGCCCTGCATTTGCATTTAATTATATCCTACTGTTTACGGATTTTAAAGCCTTAGTACTTCAGCAAAAGTGCTATGAGTCTGAGAAATGCTTCCTCGCGGGGGGGGCGCGAAATTCTTAGAAATAAGCTTATGAGGAAAAGATACTGTGTTGAGTTTGTTCTGGTAGGTTTGGAGCTCAGGGATGCTCAAGGCAGCCAGAACTGGCGGCCTGGGGCTGAGATGGGGAAGAGAACAGAGACTCCACATGGCCGCTGTCCCCTTCTTTCTCTGTCCTCACTGCCCTTGATCCTTGTGGACCCCCATGCGTACTGGGGAAGCCGTTGTGGGCTCCCTCCCTGTGGGACCTTCCACATTCCTAGCACACCTCTATCGCCTTTTGTCATCCGGGGGCTTCCACAGTACCCACCACTCTTGCTGTGACTACTTGTCATTTGTACTCCCCTCCCCATGGGGCCTTGGAACGTGTGAGGTCAGGAGGTGGGACATGTTCATCTTTGTGAATCACCTTTTCAAGCCTGTGGATGATGATTGGCACACGGGTGGATGAAGAATCAATCCCAGGAGCTCTGACCTCGGCTGCACGCAAACATTCTCTAGAAGCTGGATTGCCTAGTGGGCAGACAAAACACATTCTTAATACTGTAGCTAAGCAGGGACACCTGAGTAAGATAGTGTTTTGAAAGCATTTAATGTTTGAGTTTTTAATATTTTAAACAGGCGTCCAAGCTCTCATCAAGGGACAATGCTTGAATGTTTCTGGGTCTTCTGGTGTTTGTTTTCTGCTCAAGTGCTGTTTCTATTTTGAGTTGCATCTTGAATCATGCCATCCCATTCCTAGTGCTCAGGAAGGTCTTACTTGGCTGTCTGGGAGACCTTTCTGCCTCTTTTTGGGGTCAAAGAGTGAGATCATGAACCTGAAGTGCAGGTCTGGAGACACCTGGTGTCCTTTCCTTCTTCCTTTGTGGGCCATTAAATAGCCAGAAAACTGTCACTTCCTCCCTGTGGGCGTCTCTCAGCCCCTTCTGGCTGGGGAGGCAGCAAACATGAGAAATAGGCATTTACAAAGGGAAACAGCCTGTAGCAGTGGAATGACTCAATTACCCTTTCTGCTCCTGGATCCCCAAGGGTGTTCTGCCTGGGGGGCCTCCCCTGAGGTGGTGAGTCAGCCCATCTGTTGATTGAAGGGTGGGGTGGGGAGCCCAGAAGGGAAGCGGCAGAATTTCCCCAGCATTGCAGGAAGCCAGAGGAAGGCTGAGCTGTGTTAAGAGAGGCAGAGGTGAAGCCAGGTTATTCCAATTGCCTGGATTCATCTCAGAAAAGCTCTCTGTGCCGTGCAGCCCACAGAGAAACCCACAGAGAAGCTTTCTGTTGCCGTCTTCTGCATTGCTCCCAATGGTGCCTTTGCTTGGTGCCACCAAGAACTTGGCCTCAGACACCCGCCATCTATGTCCAAGCTGCCAGTCAGCTTGGAGGAGAGAAAGCCTCTGCATCAGTTAGCTGGTGCGGTATAACAAACCACCCCAAACTCAGTGTCATGAAACAATAAGCCTTTGTTGTTATTCCTAAGTCTGGCAGTCAGCAGACCTGGGGCAGCCATGCCTGATCTTGTCTGGGCTTGCTGATGCATCTGTGGTCAGCTGGCCATTCAGCTGGGCTTGCCAGTTAGGAGGGCAGTTGTTAGGGTGATGGGGTGACGAGGCCGTAGGTCTCTCATGGTACATGCTCGTCCACATTTACTAATGTGACAGCAGCAGAGTTCCAAGAGAGCAAATGCAAGTGCTCCAGGCTACTTGAGGCCCAGGCTCAGACCTGGTGCCTTATTGCTTTTGTACAATCTCTTGGCCAAAGCAAGCCAAGAGATCAGCCCAGATTTAAGGGGCAGAGGAGGGAGCCTCCTGGGACACTCCTCTTGGGGGAAGTGCAAAGTCATAATGCAAAGAGGGTAGTACACTAAAGGGTAGTGACTTGGGGGCATTTTGTAATCTGTCTTCCATGTCCCAGTGTGCAGATGAGCTTCCTAGGAGCAAGCAGGTGTCCTGCAGGTGTGTGGATGATGAGGACCAGGCACCTCCTTTCTCCTACTTTGTTTCAACCTGGCTCAACTTTGGGGTGAAAGTGGTGAGGAGGGGGATGTGGAACAGAGGGAGAGATGGAACTGGCCTGTATTTATCAAGCTTGCTTATGTAGGACCCACTGATTCACCCAATCTCAGCAAGCTAGGAAGGAAGGGCTATCACAGAGCATTGGAAACTGGTGGTTGTGGGACCTGCTCATGCTCCCAGATTATGTGACAGAGCTGGAATGTGAGCTCAGAACTCCTTGACTCACAGCCCAGCTCTGTTCTACTATGTGCTGTTGGGAGGAGGAGGAAGCTTGTTCTTGACAGATCAAGGGGAAGCCCATTTTCCTCCAAGAACATGACAAAGGGTGGACTTGATGAACATCGCCATTGAGGATCAGGTGGGAAGGGGGAATGTGGACTGGGCACCTTTGAGAGATCATCTGGGGAATGCGGGACACCCCCCTGGATCCCATGGTCCTGTCTCTGCTAACACACCTGCAGGGAGTGTGAGGGGCTGGGCAGGCTGCCTGTGCCTCCCTGCTTGGTAACTGGAAGAGCAACGTCCATAGGACCCCAAGGTCCCCTTAACCCTTCTGTGGTGTGGTCAATGGGGCAGAGTTCCAGACAGACCTGGTTCAGGTCCTGTGTCCCTCACCATGAGGCTTTCTGAGCTTTGCTTCCCTCTCTGTACAGTGGCTTTAAAATGACACTTGACCTACAAGGTTACTGTGATAATTAAGCATGGGGAATATTCTGGGTTGCAGTTCTCTCCTTTTCCTCCCTCATAGGGCTGGGCCCCAGAGGGGCTGTCTAGCGGAGGGCTGGGCACCAGAAGGTACCCAGTGACTGCTGCTTAGACAGGGAAACGGATGAGTCTTAGCCAATGTAAGGATATGGGCCACACAGAGCATTGAGAAAAGTGAAAAATCTGCTGGACTCCAGGCAAGGTCAACATTCTGAATTTTGAAGTGCACTCATCATTGACGTTAGGGGTTCTTATGGTGACCTGCTGCTGGGTCACTTGACCAAAGGAGAGAAGTGGGCATGGTTGATGGCCTGTTAACAGGCATGTCTAATGCTCATTTCTCGGCTGTTTGCTGTGGCATCTCCCTCCTCATAGTGTGTTAGGAATCTTCAGTGTCTGTGTTGGTGAGTGATGTCAGGGAGAAAGCCAGGGACAGGGGCTGTGGTCCGTGGTTGGAGCCATGGAGATTGGGGAGAAAGGAGTTGCTGGGACAGACCCGTGTGACAGTATGAGAGAAGAGAACCAGCTGGAAGTAGGATGTCGAGGAAAACGTGCACCGGGAGAAACATGCATGTATCCCTCCAGCCCCTTATAGAAAGCCCTGGTATGCTGGCAGGTGTGGAGGGGAGGGGTTCAGCTCCTCCCGAGTGGGAGAGGCAGGACAGGAATGACTTTAATTTCAGCAACAGGGGACAGGGCAGACCCCTGAGTGTGTCCCTTTTCTCTGCCTCCTCCTTCCGACACCCCACCTTTTCCCTTCTTTGCAGAAGAAATCTGAGAATCTTTGATGCTTAGCTGGGGGCACGATGGTGCTTCCCCAGGGGTGAGGGCTGCTGACAACACAGAGAGGAAGGGGCATTGCCTTTGGAACACATAGATGCACAGTCAGGTCCCAGCTCACTCTCAGTGCCATCTTTTTGGGCCCATTTACTGGTCTGTCAACTGGAATAGTATTACTTTCCCTGAGGGTTGCTGTGGGATCTGAAATGAGATGAAGCCCACGAGAAGGCCCAGTGCAGGGCTGGTGCTCTGTGAATGGTAGTTTTGTTATTGTGTCTGTAGAAAGTGTTTGGCTGGGATTGTAGAACCAGTTGGGCTGCTGGGGTCAAGGGCACATGTGTTAGTGGCTCAGAGGAGCAGGGCTATGGCCAGTCTGTCAGGATGGCTTCTCACGCATTCTATGTCAGAAAGCACAGCTCCCGGAACCAGGTGAGGAAAACCAGGTGGTAAGGGATGGGATTAGCAAAAAGTGACAGAATGTTCACAGCTCTCAGCTGGTGCAGCTGGGATTGCAGACTGGCCTCTCATCCCAGTGCTCACCTGGAGAGATGTTAGAGTCCATGGGGGGATGGGGGAGGAGAGGACATCTCAGTGCCCCCTCAGGCCCCTTGTGCTGGCTGGGCACCTGCAGTTGGTGCCCAGGAGCAGGTGGGAGCATTCAGGGAATCTCCTCCGGTCTGGGCTCTCCCTTGCCCGGCCAAGCAGGCACAGCTACTAGTAGCTTCTCAGAGCTGCTGCTTGCTGGGCTGATAGAAGGAGAAAGAGCTGCTGGTACTTTCTGCAGAATTACTTTGGGGATGAGAAGCCCTCCTTTAACAGCCTGTTGGGTGGCCAACCACCATCAACACAACGGGCCCCTTTCCCTGGACCCCTTGCACTGGATTCTTTGGTGGAGAAAGACAGGGGCCCTGCCCCTGAAGAGCTAGCAAGCTTAGCTGCTCGGGAAGAACCACAAGCAAGAGAAGTGGGTGCCCAAACCGTGAGCACCCAGTTGGAGACAGCCCCATGGCTAGCACAGCAGAGCGGGCAAGGGAGCTGTGTGTCTGCTGTCCTCTTGCTGCTCGGTGGCAGTCAGGTGGGTCCACCCAGCCCAGGTAACCACATGAACCACTCTTGGGCGCTCTGTAACTTGGGGCCTTTGAAGACAAACAAAGGATTAGATAAGAATAGCTGCAGCCTCCCTTTGGAACGCCAGCCAGGGACAACCAAGTCACAAATCCAAATGCCTGTGACCTCCAGGCAGGAATACTGAAGTGTAGAGCAGGTGGGCTGTAAGAAGGGCCGAGATTGTACCAACCGTGGGTGCCTGGAGGGCACAGCCTTCCCTGAAGGGGACAGTTAGGCTGCCCTTGAGATTCCCACGTGAAGGCCTGGTATGGCCAGTGCTTTCTGTGTCTCAAAAGGAGCCAGAAATCTGGACTTTACTGTGAAATCTCTTAATTTTTATTTTTATTTTTTATTTTTTTATTTTATTTTTTTTTCAATGTTTATTTATTTTTGGGACAGAGAGAGACAGAGCATGAATGGGGGAGGGGCAGAGAGAGAGGGAGACACAGAATCAGAAACAGGCTCCAGGCTCTGAGCCATCAGCCCAGAGCCCGACGCGGGGCTCGAACTCACAGACCGCGAGATCGTGACCTGGCTGAAGTCGGACGCTTAACCGACTGCGCCACCCAGGCGCCCCTGAAATCTCTTAATTTTTAAATGTTGGCAACTAATTACAAAACTTTTAAGCTCTCTGTTGGCCAGCTCTGCCTGTGGCAGGGTTGATAAGGCTTGCAGACCGCTGAGTGGCAACGTCTGATTTATGGCTTATATGCCATCAACGTAAGCATATTAAATACGGGAATGGCGTGAAGTAAGCCCCGTTCTCCTTTCTCAGGCCTTTCTCACTAAGCACCGGCAGTCATCCTTAGTGCACTGTTCCTGAGAATTCCTGCGTCTCCCCTGGATCCTCTAGGTACCACCCTTGTTTTCTGTGCATCCCATACTCTTCTTATCCTTGCTGGCTGGTGCCCGGGTGTTGCTAAACTGCCTTAGGATCCTTCTTTGTATTTGCAAGAAGGTCTTGGTCTTTAAGCATGTGGAGGTCAGCTCTTTAGACAGAGGGTTATCATTGGGTTTTGGTTTGTGCCCCTAATAGTGCTCGACAGTGCTGGTGGTAGTTTCTTGACCCTGGCAGGTAGCTCTGTTCATGGGCGTTGTTATAGCTTTCCAGGGCTCTGGGAGGGCTACTGAGTATGATAAAGGGAACTGGACAATTTTTTAAAGGCCTGGCTGATGCATTTGGGGATATGCTGAGAATTGACTCTGCCTAGCCATTTCTGAGGACTGGGGAGGCACCTGAAAGGTGGGGGTTAGTCTCTTCTTGCAAGTGAGATGTGATTTAGAGAACAGGAAGTGAGCCTACAGTCCCAGGCAATAAATGTCTGAGCCAGCCCAGCCCAGATTTGCCTGGGATGCTGCACCCTACAGACTAGCGCCTCTTCGGGTCTCAGTTTGCTGGTCTTCAAATGGATCAAAAAGTTCATTGAGCAGCTAACATGGATCAGGCCCTATTGTAGGTACTATGGATACAGAGTGACTGAGACAGACAAGGTCCCTGATTTCAAAGGATTGACATTCCAGTGGAGGCAGAGGGTGGTCCCTAAATAAATAAGTAAATGAATAAAGCCACAGTAATTCAGGTAGTGATAACCTCTGTGAAGAAAGACAAAGCAAGGTAAGAAGAGAGTGGTTCTGCAGTGACATCGTTTTAGATGTGGTGATCAGGGATGGTGCTACCACGGAGGAGGTGTTTGTGGAGGGACCAGAAGGGCGTGATGGAACATGTAAAGCAAGATCTGACCGCAGAACAATTTCAGCAGATGGAATGGCACATGCAAAGGTCCTGAGGTTGGAATGAGCTTGGCATGATGGAGGATCCGGGAGGAGGAGGGTATGCCTGGTGCTGGGTGAGTCAGACAAAGAGTGATGGGATGGGTCCAAGCCCAGAAGACTTCTCAGGTCATTGGAGGACTTTGAACTTGGTTTCAATCTAATGGGGAGTCACAGGAGGGTTGTGAGCAGGTCAGCAGCACAATCTGGAAAGGGACCAGGGTGCAGGTGTCCTCTCTGCCATTGTTCGACTCTATAGGAAGTAACTCAGGGACATGGGAAGTCTAAGGAGATAGTAGATCATAGTTGTCAGGCCACAGGGAGCCGATGTTTGTGGAGCTGATTAGGGCTACTCTGGGGGAGGTGTTCCCTCTGCCCCCTCGGCTTGCTGGGGCCATGGGGATGGCACAGGGCCCTGGGTAGGTAGCCTCATTTGGGACTCCCTGCATGGGCCCTTGCTGCAGGAAATCACACAGGCCCCTGCTTCATGTGACAACCCAGCGACTTCTCAGGGGTGAGCACAGCCTCCTGGCAGCCACCCATGGTGGCTTCCTGCGAGGAGCAAGCAATCAGCCTAAAGAGCTTTGCATCTTATTAATGTATGTGAAAATGGGACTGCTTTGCTGCTCCAAGGACTCTTTTTCTGGAAGGGCTGAGAGGACACACCCTTTGCAGAACAGCCTTTCCCCATCCTTTGCCAGGGATTTCAGGCAAGCAGCAACAAGACCTAACCCAACCCACAGCTAACTTTCCGCTACCACTTAATGGGAGTCGGGTAGGACAGCCCCTGAGCCCAGCGCAGGCCTCACCCCCTGTGGGCTTCCGTTTGTTTGCACTTGTGCCAATAGGTAAACAAATCTGTGCTGCCATTGTATGTTTGTGTGCGTATGTTTGTATGAAGAGGGAGAGTTTGCTCACGTCTCCTGCCCTTGTTGACCTGCTTCCACACTGACACTTTGGGGCCTGTGTGACATTCCCCGCCCCCATAGTGGGCCCACCAGTGTAGTGGGAGATAGTACTGTGGGATTCCCTTGCCATCCATCCCACCCATTGCTGCTCCCAACTGCACCCCACCCCCCTGCCAGCTCTCAGCATCACCCATAGGTTCTAGGCCGTGCCTGTGTGGCCACAGCTGTGACCTCTGCTCCTTGGGCTTGGGCTGCAGCATTCCTCTTAGGACAGGATAGACTTACATAGTGCCCCTTCTCATGCTGTGGATTCCAATCCTATTCTTGCCTCTCATTCCACGTCCCAGGGGACCTGGGCTATAGTCATGGCAGAGTGGGAAACCTCAGACATAAATTTTTTTCTGTGTAATGGGGAATGCTATTTGCACATTTCATTTAGTGGGCATTTGTAAAAAATCATGACTTTTTCTTTCTATGAAGGGAGGTATCCTTTCAAATCTGGCAAGTTTCAGCTTCCAAAAGAAGGGAAGTTGCATAATAAGCTAGTTGGGCACTCAGATTGGGTTCTGGAGCCAGGAAGAGGTTGAGCAAGGACAATCTAGCCCAGGGCTGTGCGTCTGTCTCTCTTCCACTTGTCTGGGGTATCTTTCAATGAGAAAAGAGCCATGCCCAAAATGGTCACCTGCCCAGGAAATGCAAAGCAAATATATCCCTGACTCATTAATTGCTCTAAGTCAATGTGCAGAGAAAAACTCTGCTTCTCTGACAGGGTCAGATAGGGGATTTGGCATGTGGCACATGGGACCCATCCTCAAGGTGGAAGGACATTTGGGGCAACAGGAGTAAAGGCTTAGAAGTTATGCAGCTGGGCTTACTCTCTTTATCTGAGCGCACTGACAACATAGGGAAGCTTATCCCTACTTACCCCCGGATTGTGGTGAAGTTAAATGAGACAATGTGTGGGGTGAATGCCCAGTGTTGTCTGACCCAGAGTAGGTCTTTCATAAATGACTTCACCCTGTTCCCTCCCATGGTATGGCGCCCCTCACTCTGGTCTGACACTCTGTCCAGAGCCAGGCTGTTGTCACCACTCCAGATGATGAGACTGAGGCACTGCAAGGTTGTATTTGGGGGCCTGGGGTCTCCACTGGAGTATTTCTAAAGAAACTCTGGGTGAAGAACCATGGAGTGGGCTTGAGGAGAGAGGAGCCAAGGAAAGTAAGATTGCACATGGTGTTTGGAGTTAGTGCATTTGAAGTTAGAATCTCAGCACTGCTCTTAAGGCTGGTGGCTGTGAGCAAATTAAAAACTGCTCCAATCCTTTGTTTTCTCATCTCTAAGGTGGGGATAGTAGCATATAGGGAGGACCACATCATGAGGATGTGATGAGAATTTGACAAGCTAGTATACTTGTGCCTAGGTCAGTTTCCGGTACATAATGAGTACTCAGTACATGTCCCTGTATTACATGGCAGTGGTGGTGATGATGATACTGATGGTTGTGGTGATGGCTGATGATGACAGTGATGCTGATGCTGGTAATGATGACAATGAGTATGATGATGATAGTAATGGTGATGATGATGGATATGGTGGTGGTAATGATGATGATGTTGGCAGTGATGGTGATGATGGTTATTATGGTGATGGTTATGATGATGTTAGTGATGGTGATGATGATGATGAGGGTGGTGGTGGTGATGATGATGGTGATGCTGATGTTGGTGGTGATGGTGATGGTAATGTCTGTGATGACTGTGATGGTGAGGCGGTGATGATGATGGTGATGATTATGATGGTGATGCTGGTGATGATGACAATGGGTATGATGATGACAGTGATTGTGATAGTGATAATGATGATCATGATGGCGATAGTTATAATGGCGATGCTGGTGGTGGTGGCAGTGATGATGATGATGATTATGATGATGATGCAGCTTTGCTTCCCATCAGAACCACTGCCCTTGGAGGTGCCTGAGTGGCTCAGTCAGTTAAGCATCCGACTTTGGTTCAGGTCATGATCTCACAGTTCATGGATTTGAGCCCTATGTCGGGCTCTGTGCTGACAGCTCAGAGCCTGGAGCCTGCTTCAGATTCTGTGTCTCCCTCTCTCTCTGCCTCTCCCCAACTCATGTGCTCTCTCTCTCTCTCTCTCTCTCTCTCTCTCTCTCTCTCTCTCAAAAGTGAATAAATGTTAAAAAAAAAAAAGAACCTCTGCCTTTGGCATTATCTTGATCTTACTTGGAGACCCGAGTAACCCAGAGGTCTCAGCTCGATCATAGCATACTCAAAGGAAATTTTTATTTTGTTTCTGGATTGATGACTGAGATTGAGGTAGGGACAAGGAGTCCTTGCTATGTGGGGTTAAAGGGGCCTGGGGGATCCCAGGCCCTGTGGTTGTGGGGTCTGAATGCCTATTTCAGGGAGATGTTTGTTCCAGGAGCATCAGCACACTGGGGAAAGACAGAGCATCTTTCTCTGTTCACAACAGGACTGGGGCTGTGTAGGAAGCTGAAGTCAAGTTTGGCTCATGCAAGAAGGATCTAAGGGCTATTTGTTCACTACCATGGTTCTGATGTTGGTTGGACCTTTGTTCTGGTTATCTGCTGCTGTGTGATAAACCACCCCAAAACTTAGTGGCTTAAAACAAAAATCATTTTGTTATCTCACCTGTTTCCTTTGGATCGAAATTTTGGTAAGGACTCAGCTTGGTGGTTTTGGCTCAGAGGCTGTCATGAAGTTTCAGTCAGTCGTACAACCCCTGGATCAGGAAGAGTGAGGGATGGGAGAAGCCGGAAGCTGGCTGGGCATCTCTCCCTCTTCATGTGGTCTGTCCGAATTTGCTATTTGAGCTTCCTCAAAGCAAGGTGGCCTTAGGGTGGCAGGATTTCTTACATAGTTGCCCACAGCTCTGGTATAAGCTAAGTGGAAGCTTGGACATATCTGTTCCATAATTCTGGCTAGAACCAGGGTGAGAGAGGGCGTCAGGTGGGATATTGCATCCTGTATTTCGCTTTTGTGGACATTCATAGTCCTACTATGTGAGAGTGGCCTAAAGGTGACTCACAGGAGGCAATGTTTTTGTCAAGGCACAGAATGAAATCATAGTCACTGTAAATTTGGAGCCCCAGCCAGGTGTGTGAGGTGGCTAAGGGAGAGGGCATGCTAGAAGGATGGAATACCAAGGTGGGGCCTTCCTTTTCCACAGCAAGCTTAGCACACCCGGGACTTGGCTGTGCTGTCTCTGCCTTATCACAGCCTCTGAGAGCCCCTTACTCCTTGTGGTTGCTGTTACTTCTTGTTTTGGAGGGAAAAGGAGGTCATGAAGGCATATGTGACTCAGGGACCTCCCAATGGGCCTGGATGATCCCTTGAGAAATTCCTGTGCCTAAGGTCCTCAGTTCCGCCAGAGCAAGGCAAGGTTTGGTGCTCTGCACTGGAGGGTGTGAGAGATGGAGCTCATCACAGGGTCAAGGATGCCGGGAGCCCAACTTCGAGCCAGGAAGGAGATATGCTGCCTCGGGTCCAGTAGCAGCCTGCAAAACAGGTGTTCTACTTGGCATTGCTTCCCTCATGACAAAGGTACTTCTCATCAAAAACTGGTGTTTCTAAGCCCAGTAATCACAGTTAGAGAATAGTTACACTGAAGCCAATATTTAATATTTATGTCCAAACAGGCAATATCTTGACATTAATTATCCTGTTATAATTAAATCTAGTAATCCGTTACATTGCCATATAATGGAATGTAGTTATATAGGACTCTAGTGAGAATAATGGAGTTCTAAAGAGTAGAATTTGTAATTTAATACCTAGGAACAAAAGGTCTGGATTGCTGGTTGTGATTTTTCACTGCATCTTTTTCCTCCAGTGATGTACTCATTATTAAAGAAGCATTTGGTGAGGATTGCACCAGAGATGCATGGTGAGAGCACTGTACCTGTCCTCACGGAAAGAAGGCAACCGTCAACAGTGGGGGATAGATGTAAGTGTAGGCATGATTAGGGTATCCACCAAAGCCAACACATCCATCCCGGAGTGAAGGAAGGCTTTCTGTAGAAAGCAGTGTCTGATCTGAATCTTGAAGGACAGGCACAAGCCAATCAGGGAAAACAGTGGAGAGAAGCCATCCTAGGTGATGGACTAGCAAATGTGGGAACATGGAAGGGAAGCACAGGTGAGCTAGAGGATTAGTTTTTTGGAGAAAAAGCAATAGATATTTTGATATGATACCATCAAGAGAGGCATGTAAAAGCATAGCAAAGGAAACCATCAACAAAACAAAAAAAGGCAGTCTATCAAATGGGAGAAAATATTTGCAAAGGATAGATCTCATAAGGGATTTATATCCAAAACAAAAGAACTTATACAACTTAATACCAAAATCTCCCACAAATAGCCCAATTTAAAAATGGGCAGAGGTCCTGAATAGGCATTTCCAAAGAAGACATCTTCCAGAGAAGACATACAGATGGCCAACAGACACGTGAAAAGATGCTCCACATCACTCATCATCAGGGAAATGCAAATCAAAACTACAATGAAATATCACTTCACACCTGTCAGAATGGCTAGAATCAAAAAGCCCAGAAATAACAAATGTTGGTAAAGATGTGGAGAAAAAGGAACCCTTGTGCATTGTTGATGGGAATGTAAACTGGCGCAGCCACTGTGGAAAATAGTATGGAGGTGCTTCAAAAAAAATTAGAGATAGAAATAATTCTACTACTGGGTATCTACCCAAGGAAAAGAAAAATAATTCAAAGAGATATAGGCACCCCATGCTTGTTGCAGCATTATTTACAATAGCCAAAATATGAAGCAACCAAAGTGTCCATTGATAGATGAATGGATAAAGAAGATGTGGGGTGTGTGTGTGTGTGTGTGTGTGTGTGTGTGTGGGCGCACACACGTGAGTGTGCGATTGCAGGATGGAATATTATTCAGCCACAAATAAGAATGAAGTCCTGCCATTTGTAACAACATGGATGGACTTAGAGGGTATTTTATTAAGTGAAATAAGTCAAACAGAGAAAGACAAATACCATATGATTTCACTTATATGTGGAATGTAAAAGAGAAACAAAGAGCGGAAAAAGACCCCTAAATACAACTGATGGTTACCAGAGGGGAGGGTGGGTTAGGAGGCTGGGCAAAATGGTGAAAGGGAGTGGGAGATGCAGGTTTTGAGTTATGAATATAATCATGGGGATAAAAGCTACAGCATAGGGAATATAATTAATGGTATTATAATAGCATGGTATGGTGACAGATGGTAGCTGCACTTGTGATGAGCACAGCATAACGTATGGAGTTGTTGAATCACTGTGTTGTACACCTGAAACTAATGTAGCATTGTGTGTCAGTTATACCTCAGTTAAAAGAAAAACAATGCTAATAAAAAAAAGAGAGGGAGGTCAAGGAAGAGTAGGGGCAAGGCTGTGAAAGAGTAGGGGCCCCAGATTCCATGCTGGCGATCAGATGCAATCCTGAAGACGGAGGGAGCCATTGCAACACAGGTGTGCCTCATCACATCTGAGTTGTCAAAGCTCTGAGTGGCCTCTGGGAACCTGATAGATTGGATGGGGGGCCTGGGGCCAGGGAGGAAGTGTGTTGCCAATATTTGGGTGAATGTTGACATAGCACTGAGGAAGTCAGAGATAACTGGGGAGAAGGAACACTTTTGAGGACTGTCTTGGAAGCATATTCTACAGAACTCAGGATGAGACTCCAATTCTTAAAAATAAACTTTTAATTTTAGAATAGTTTTTGGGGGCGCCTGGGTGGCGCAGTCGGTTAAGCGTCCGACTTCAGCCAGGTCACGATCTCGCGGTCCGTGAGTTCAAGCCCCGCGTCAGGCTCTGGGCTGATGGCTCAGAGCCTGGAGCCTGTTTCCGATTCTGTGTCTCCCTCTCTCTCTGCCCCTCCCCCGTTCATGCTCTGTCTCTCTCTGTCCCCAAAATAAATAAACGTTGAAAAAAAAATTTAGAATAGTTTTTGATTTACAGATAAATTGCAGAGACGGTACACAGAGTTCTCACATACCCCACGCCCAGTTTCTCCTATTATGAACATCTTATGTTAGTACGGTGCATTTGTCACCTTTAATGACATTATTGATATATATTTTTGTTAGCTGAAGTTCATGCTTTCAGATTTCTTTAGTTTTTACCTGCTGTGCTTTTTTGTCTCCAGGATTCCACCCAGGGTGTCACAATACATTAGTCATCCTGTCACCTTAGGCCCCTCTTGGTTGTGACAATTTCTCT
The DNA here is from genome assembly GCF_014898765.1 of Herpailurus yagouaroundi. Taxonomy (NCBI): domain Eukaryota; kingdom Metazoa; phylum Chordata; class Mammalia; order Carnivora; family Felidae; genus Herpailurus; species Herpailurus yagouaroundi. The sequence goes on along the minus strand of NW_024412404.1, from coordinate 24,923,025 downwards.
GAATTTCCTTGCTTTTGATGACCTTAACAGTTTTGAAGAGTCCTGGTCAGGTATTTTGTAGAATACCCCTCAATTGGGATTTATCTGATATTTTCTCATGATTAGACTGGGATTATAGGTTTGGGGGAGAAAGACCACAGAGGTAAATTGCCATTCTTATCACGTCATACCAAGTGTGCGTGTTATCAACATGACTGATCACTATTGGTGTTGACCTTGACCACCCGGCTGAGGTAGTGTTTGTCATGTTTCTCCGCTCTAAAGTTACTCTTCGTTTCCCCTTTTCTGTACTCCTTGGAAAGATGTCCCTATGTGCAGCCCACACTTAAGGAGTAGGGGGTTATGTTCTACCTCCTTGAGGGTGCAATATCTACATACATTATTTGGAATTCGTTGGCACAGGAGATTCTAATTCTCTTTCTGATGGGAAAATTAGCTAGGTGTGGCCTGTGGGGTTGGTGGTAGACAGGGTAGTGGCAGGAGACTCAAAGTTTCCTTGACGACTCATGCCTTGGGCCAACTGTGCCCCTCCGGGCCTGCCTCTAAGGGACAGTCTGATTGCTGGTGGATGGATGACTTGAGCCACAGCCTGGGTCTCCCAGGTGGGCAAGTCTCAGCCTCTGCTCTGTGAGCCGTAGCCCCTGGCCACATGGCCTGTTTGTGCTCTTCTCCCCACAAAGTAGAGACTTCGTTCCATTTAAGTCAAACCCACAAGCACTTTTACGTGTGTTGAAGTGCTTCTCCCTAAATGCCCTTTTGGGGACAAGGAAAGAGAGCAGCATTGTTGCTTTTGGGCATTTACATGATGGGTTCTGGGGGTGGAGGCATGGCAGACGTGCCTCAGCCTCAACATTCGAAGCTCCGTCCTTTCCATACTCCTATTTGTCATGTTATTTCACTGTGTTTCTAGGAAATAACAGTTTGTGAGCACTTACTGATTATAGCCAAGGAGGGGATGGCTGCATTTAGTTGATTTTTCTGCTATGTATCCTGAAGCTGTTAGAAGATATACACATATTTTGGCCTCCCAGGGTAATACCCTGCAGGCTTCTTCTTCCAGGAGTGGCTGGGATGGGACTGACCCTGTGTGGTGGGGTAGCTGGCTCTGTAAGGTGTTTTTGGCAAGCGAGTTGGATCTCTGCGCAGGTTAGTAGAGTTGTCTAAGCAAAGGAGTCTGGAGCCATCTTCCTGAGTTGGAATTCTGGCTCTACCCTTCACTGATGGTGGGACCTAAGGTCAATGTCTCACCTGCAAATGCAGGTAATGTTATTACCTACATTATCATAGATGGCTGTCAAGATTAAACGAGTTAATATATGCAAAAAGTTGCCTCACCTAGGGCAAACCTTTACCTAGGAAGTGTTAGCTGTGATCATTTCAAACATAGGCAGGAAAGACTTAAAACTTTGTGAGCTAAACAATGGATTTCAGGTTCTCATTCATGTGTTCGTTTATTCATCTCTTTTGAATTTTTTTTAACATGACCAAAACATTTTATTAAATGTATTTGCATATATTTGCAGATTCTTTCATAGTTGAGTACTAAAATAGACATTTATAGTTTCAGAATTTTTGCTCCAAAGATTTTTTTTTTTTAGCAGAGGGTGGTGTGGCAATAGGCTCTTCTATGAGATGAAAAAAGAGCTAAGCTTTTTTGCATGACGAATTCTAAATACATCCAGCACAGTAAGTCATAGGTACTTTCCCAGGAGATGGTGTTTCATTCCTTTGTAATCCAAATGAAACTATAGCGTCTCACATCCCAGTGTCAGTAAAGTCATATTAGGAGGAAAACCAGCAAAAGTAATGCTGTATCTAGCAATTCTTTTCTGGTATCTTTTGAAGACAGTCGGAGGATTCAATTCATAACTCACAGCAACAATGCTTAGAATCTGTGTTCTCTGTCTCTCTCTTCCTCCTTATCTCTTACTAGACAGGGGCTCCCCAAATCTCCAGATATGTCACATGGTCCACATGTGCTCTTGCTTCTGGTCCCCTCCTCTCCTTTCGGCCCCCCCCCCCCCGCTTTTTACCCCCACAAAAGTTCAGGAACCAGCCTAGGAAGCCCAAGGAGGTGGAGAAGACACAGGGGCCTTTGTTGGGTCCTGTTCGTGGGCTGGGAGGGAGGATATTCCGATGTGCCTTTGTCCTGCCATGGTTATTTGGCACATCTGAGCTGAGCACCTCTGTGAGCACCTGTGCCAGGTGATGGGAAGGAGACTGTGGCACGTGCAGGAAGCTCTGCCTGCACATGGCTGGGAGGAGGCGTTGTGGGAACACGCTCATTCAACCAGCTTCCTCTGAATGGGTCTGGGGTTGGATGATTGAACAGGGAGCTGAGTGCAGTTCAGACGGGCTCAACCTGGGGGGGGTATTTGAGGGACCTCAGCTTCCCAGAAGATGGGGAGAGGAAAAGACGGAATGACTTGAGAATGTTTCCGAGGTTGGAAGGTCTGAGATTGGAAGCGAAGTGACTGATCTGGTGGCGGCCAAGTGGCAGGAATGCAGGTTGTGGCATCTGTCAGACCTGAGCTCAACTCCCAGCTCCCTGGATGCACTGTAGGACTTGGACAAGCTGCTTGACCTTTCTGAGCCTTGGTTTCATTGTCTGTGGTATGGAAGTCATGTCACCCCCTCATGGCGGCTGGCAGGAGGACTGATTAAGATAAGCAGTTGGAGTCCAGGTGTTGGCATTCGGTGACTGCCACCTCTTACACCTCCTTCCCTGTTCACTCTCGAGGCTTGTGTCCCTGGAGGAAGGTGGAGGCTCCAAGCTCATTTCTGTCAGCATGGTGCCCACCCCCACCCAGGGCCCCATGGAGTTGGCTCTGCCTAGAACCTCCTGGTTTCACTTACAGAGAGTCAGACACATCTATTCCACTCTGTGTCTGATGGACGTGTGTGTTCCATCCATTAACATGATCCTGCCTGGTGCAAGGTCCTGTGGGGCCATGCCAGAGAGCAAATCTCTGCCATGCTCAGGGGATTGTGATCTGGCAGTGAGAATAAAAGACTAAGATGAAAGAAACCACAGTGGGTGTTGAGGATGGTTCGTGGACTCGGGAATTTAGCAGGATTCTTATCTTTCCAGTACATGGACTCCAGCAGTGGCCTCTGCTTACATACCTCCAGAGATGGGGAGCTCACTATCTACAAAGGAAACCTGTTGTGTCATTGGGCAGCTCAACAGTGAGAGAACTTCTACTTGATGTTAGGAAGAATCTGTCTCGTGGCTTCTCCCTGTTAGTCCTGGATCGGTGTTTTGGGGCTACAGGGTAATTTTACTGTTCTTTCCCCATGTCAGCCCCTCAGTCATCTGAAGATAACATGCATGCACCTTGTGGTCCTTTTGAAAAGCCAGATCCCACCAGCTCCCTCATTGGTCTTGAGTTCCTCAATCCTTATTGAGCACATCCTGTGTGTCAGATACTCTGCAACCCTGTAAGGTGCTGAGGTAGCGGGCGGAGAATAAGACAGGTGAGGTCTTATTCTTCTGGAACCTACTTTGTAAGTGCAATAGGAAGAAACAACAGCAAGATAATATAAAGCTGAAGAGTTCCCTAAGAACAGGACGAGGTGATAGGGGGTGACTGGAGCCACTTTTGACTTTGTGTGGCCATCCTCTCTGCCTTTTGAGTTGAGAACCTGGTTGGTGGAGTCAGGCCTGTGAAGTCCTTTGCTTTCATAAGGGAGACCTTTGCCGTTGTCAGGGTCCCGAGGTGGTAATAAAGGCTGGCTGGTTGGAAGAACAGCAGAAAGAGTATGCCTGTGTGGCTGGAGCTTCACGTGAGGTGGGGAGAGAGAGCTCACGAGGTGAGAGAGGTGGGCGAGGGTATGCCACCTGTGGTCTGCAACCCAGGTGAGGAGCTGCGTTTTTAAATTGGCATCAGCCTTATATTTTATTTATTTTTGATAGAGAGAGACAGAGCAAAAGTGGGGGAGGGGCAGAGAGAGAGGGAGACACAGAATCCGAAGCAGGCTCCAGGCTCTGAGCTGTCAGCACAGAGCCCAACGTGGGGCTAGAACCCACAAACCGTGAGATCATGACCTGAGCCGAAGTTGGACGCTCAACAGACTGAGCCACCCAGGCGCCCCGGAGCTGCGTTTAATTTTAAGTGCAATGGAGAGTCATTAGAGGGTTTTTATAAGGCAGTGACATGACCCGTGTCCCATTTTGTGATTCCTCTGGCTGTTTTGTGGGGACGGGCCTATAAGAATGGGAGGAAAATACATATCACTGCAGACATTCCAGGCATCAATTCCCCTTCAAGACTTGATTTGATAAGTACTGGACAAACCAGAGGCTAAAGGTCTAGTCTCCCGCAAGTCCTGGGGTCAATGAGAGCCTCTGAGTTGTTGTACCTCGAGTACTGAACTCTAGGGGCATTTTCGACTTGTGTAAAAATGTGAGTGTATTTTCCCCCTCCAATTCTGAGTAACCTGAGCCAATGTGAAGCTTGCACACCTCCGCCAAAGGCCTCAAGCTCTGAGCATGGTGGGGACAGAGAAGAATTCTCACGATACCTTCACGTCAGCAGTCCCCGGAGGCACTTCCTTCTGATGATGCATCATTAGAAAACATATCAGTGGAAATTGGTCTTTCATCTCCATCAGCATCACTTTTATGTTGTGGAAAAGGCCCATCCTCATTAGGAGGCAAGGAGGAGGTGAGATTTGAAGCAGGAGCTCTGTGGCAGATCCCACCATCGCGTCCCCCACTCCCGCCCCAACCCAGCCACGGTTGTCATCAATCTGTATTTCACTCCTGCTTTCATCCTTCACTTGCTGTTTGTCATTTTTGGAGAAGGATCCTCTCTGTTAGCACATTTGGAAACCTATTTCATTGCAGAGGAGAAGGGAACAATACAGGTTTTCATCTCAGACTAATTATGCCTCCAATACACTGATGCTAAATAAAACCAAGGGGAAGGTAATTGGAAATTCTTGACGTGACATTCACAGCTTTGAGAAAAACAGATGTTCACTTGAGGAGCTGGGAAGAGAATACATATCCTTGCAACTGGCCAATGAGATCGGTTCCAGGAAGTTGTAAGTGGGAGCCGGGCCACCCCTCGTCCTGAGGACGTGCTTGAGGATTCTCTGCAAGCCCATCTGTTCTTTGTTGGCCTCGCCTGTGCTCTGTCCTCACCTGGGCCGACACGGACGACTCCTGAGTTGAGTCATCTACGGCATTTAGTGACAACTCAGGTCTTGCAACAGAAGGAGTCACCCTGCAGCCTTGCCCCTGCCATTCACCAGCTGTGAGACTATTGGCATGGACTCTAGTCTCTATGATTGGCCATTTCCTCATCCATCACATGGAGCTAGCACCTCAGGGCACCTCACAGGGCTCTTGGGAGAATTTGATGAGATGACATCTATAACCTGCCCAGAGCATGGAAGGCCCTTTAGAATTTCTGTTTTCTTTCCAAAAGATGGTGCTTTCCTGTGGGTTAAGGCTGTGCCATATCATAAGTGCTTCTTCCTATCAGTTTGAATTTTTTGACCTCCTTAAGTGGCATGACTGATTGGCTTTAGTTTCTCTTAGCCTGGGAAGCTACACACACCAGATCCACTTCCTTTTTCAAATAAATATGTTCACCAAATGCAAATAATAGGGGAGAATTGAGCAGTTGAGTGTCTTGGGCAAGTCCCTTTATCCCTCTGCATTGCCTATTCTCCACATGTCAAACGGGGTGAGAATTGCTCAGTCTAATTTACAGAATGGCTGCAAAGGGGGAATGAGAACAGGGGACAGGTGTCCTTCAGACTAGAAAGGACTCCAGGTCCCAAATGACCCCAGTGATTGACCGCGTTAAATTATTCTTGATACATTGCATTCTCTGTGCAGGCCAGTAGGAACTCTTGAACAGCAGAGGCTAGGTGTGGCCAATTGAATGGTCAACCTCAGTAGTTCATCATACTCTTGCTGTGACCTCATGGTGGGTAGAGTATACTTCCCTGTGCCTTAGCTTTGGGTTTGGCCACGTGATTTGCTTTGTGGCAACAGCATGTAGCAGAGGTGACAATGTGTCCATTCTGAGCCTGGACCTTAAGAGGTATTGGATGTTTCCACCTCTCCTGAGTTTCTACCACAAAGAGAAAGAATAAGCCCTGGATAACCCACTGGTCCCAGGAGCATGAGAAATGCAAGAGTCAGAGCAGAGCCACTGAACTGACTGACCCACAAACTGGCAGTGAGAAACAGATCTTCCCCAGCCAACCCACATATCTGAGAGAGTAATTGATGGTTGTTTTAGCTACTGAGTTTTGGGTGGTTTGTTACACAGCATTATTTTGGCAATAGCTAACTGATACACTGAGTCATATTCATTTCTGTGTTCCTTACTCCAGCACTATGCCTGACACAGAAGAGGCTCTTATAACTGCTTACTGAATGAACAAATGAATGCATGGGTGAAGAATTTTATCTGGTTGTTAAACCCGATTATTGCATTGATCCTTTCTTTAAGTTGCCACATATATGGACACTCTGAGCCTGAGGGTCTGTTGGCTGCTATTGAGGTACCCACCCCATTTGGCTGACTCTTTCAGAGTTTCATTCAGATGGAAGGTATGAGGCCAGTTCTTTTCTCAATGTCAGTTGGGGAAAGTGAGCAAGAGGTATGGACCATGAAAACCAACATGGAGTTCCAAGCCTGGTTCAGTTATGGCTGTCCCTTTGGGCCCCCTTAGGAGCATTGCAGTGAAACGTGGGCTTCTGGGTGGTAGAGACTGGAGGTCTAGTAGAAGTCATGGCTATTATTAAGGCTAGTGCTTAGCCTACCGCTTATCATGTCTAGGCAGCCTACCATTTATCCCTCCTTCCCAGCAGGTGGTTGCTGTAGTGGGGTGTTTCGAGAGCCCTGTGGCAGGTACTGTGACCCAAACCAGCGTTCTCATTACCTGGAGCAGTCAGCTCAACCCCATAGATGGGCCCTGGAGGCCTTTCCATTCCATCTGAAAAGCCATTTGCGGAGGCTGCACTGAATGGAGAGAGAATTGGACTTGGATGGGATGACCCGGGTAAATTAAGAATGGTAATATTAAATAGTTATTCAATGCTTACTTTGTGCTAGGCTCTTTGTATGTATTTTCTTCATTACCTACCAGAAGTGCTGTTTTGATTCTCCTTTGGATAGCTGAGGATGCTGCAGCCTAGTGAGGCTGGTAACTTCCTGGAGATTGTTTGTGGAAATAGGGTTTGGATCCCATCCATCTGGATCCATATTTCCAGATTTTGGAAGCCCACTGGTCCCAGCCTATTCCACACGTTAGAGGCATCTAGAGAGCTTTCGACAACACTGAGTCCCAGGCCTGAACATCGACCAAGTAAGAGGGAGCCCTAGGGCTGAGGCCAGTCCTGCCATGTCCTGGCCTTACTGCCTGTAGTGGCTTTAGGGCCTGTCTGGCATTGGGACACAACGTAGTGAGTGTGGTTGTCCTTCTGTGGAGTTGTGTGTGAGAAGGAGCTGGGATGGGCGTGGAGAGAGCCTTGAACCTGTGTGGTCACTGTGACCTTGAGGGCAGCCATTGTCCCTGGGCTTGATGACAGAGACTTCTGGAGCAGGTTAATGAGGCATGGCATGTTGGGAGCCCGAGCTCTTTGCTAGAGCTTTCTAAGCCGTGCTCATGCCTGGCAGGGCAGGGGTGAGAGCATCATCCCTGAACATGGAGTTTCTCTTTTTTTCCGCCCATCAATTTGCTCCTTCCTCCCTTCGGTCACCAGGTCCTGATAACTGCCAGGCAGAGGCCCTCACTGGAGTTAAGGGAATGGTTGTTTTGACTTACCGAGGAAGGAAGCCACTTGGAAGCAGGATAAATAGGAAGGAAAATACTTCTCGTGAAAGATATTCAATCTATGACTACAGTTGGAGGAATGTTTGCTTAGAAAAGGGTCAGGAGGAAAGCAGAAGAAAAGGACGAAAAGAGAAAGTGGAATCACCTTTTGGTCTTGAATGTGGGAGGCCATCCAGACTGGGCAGAGGAGGGAACCAGACAGTAGCGTGGAAGGAGGGAAGGGGCTCCAAGAGGTAGGTGGGCCAGGGTGGGGACGGGGGAAGGTGGCAGCTGCACCAAAACAACTCAGGGAAACCAAGTCATCACACAAAACCATGGCCGGACTCCCAGGCGCTGTGGCCCTCTGATGCGTGCGCCTTTTCCCAACAGTGCCGACTGGATTTTGAAAATGATCAGAGACCTCCCCTGTCAAGCACAGGATGGAGAAATCAAAGAATGTGGGAAATCAGAAGAGACTCTAAGTAAGACAGATAAGAAAATGTAAACAACCCGCTGAGTGGAAAAAAAGAGAGGGGTCTGGTGGGAATGCTGGAGAGTGAGCCTGGTGCCACTTCACCTTTGCACGTCCCTCCTCGGTGGCGACAGAGCTAGCTCCTGTGCATGTGTGTGCATATGCGTATGTATGCATATTATGTATGCACACATGTGTATTTGCATGCATGCCTGCATGTGTGTGTGTGTGTATGCATATTATCTATAAACATGGGTGTGTGTGTGTGTGTGTGTGTGTGTGTGTGTGCATGTGTGTACCTCTTTGCTCATGGAAGTTTCTGGTCCCAGAGAGATAAGAGGGCAATTCGGTGGATGAAGCTCTATTCCAAGCAGGCAGTGATAACAGCTTCTTCTTGCTGAGGCTTACCACAGGCCAGCTGCTTTCTGAACAGTTATTGTGTCTTGTCTCATTCAAGACACTCAATTCCAGGAGGTAGGTTTTAAAATTTCTACCCATTTTATTTGGGGAGACTGAGACACAGAGAAGTTATGTAACCTGGCCAGAGTTAGGGGTCTCCATAGGCAGGTTAGACCCCAGCCACCAGAGGTGTCTGGGTTCTTTTGACCTGGAAACCTTCTCTTCTAGGAACCCACCCCTCTCCTTACCTTGTTGCCACCATCAGTTCATTTTCTCCTTCACCTCTAGGTGCCTTTACCTTTTTATTCATATCTCATATGAGCTGCCAACTCCTATGACCTCATCCTGGAAGCTCGGCCAGCCCCAGACCTGCTCCACCTCCTGACTCTGCCATTCAAACCTCCATCCTGCTCCATTATATCCCTAGACATGCCCTTTGGCCTCACAGAGACACCCCTGTGCTCATCTATCAATGAGCAGGAATGAGAAGTAGAAGACTTGGCCCAAGTGTGCTGCCCAGGAACAGAACTTTAACTTGAACTCATGTCTCTCTCCTCCCAACCCCCACCTGAAGGCAGAACCCTCCTTTACCCTCACTCTCTCAGGCAGGGTCCCTCCTCCCATCCTCACACCTGCAGGTGAGTCCCTCCTCCCATCCTCATACTTGCAGGCTGGTCCCCCCAACCCTACTCCTGCAGGCAGGTCCCTCCTCATACCCTAACTCCTGTTTTGCTTATTTAAAACCACTATGACAACATCAGGAAGAATTTCATAACCTCACTGCCTAGCCCAGTTGCTGTTTTCATTTTCTGTATTCTCTGACCATATGCGCACCTATTTTAGATAGAGATACTCATAATCTAGATGCAATTTTGTGTTCTGCTTTTTTGACCCAACATCCTGGCATAAACATTTCCTGTGTTGTTGCAAAGCCTTCCTAATGATCATTTTTAATGATTGCATTGAGATGAAGAATTGATGTTCCATAACCCACCTAATGTTTCCTGTTATTGGACATCATGCTTGTTTCCAACTCTTCAGTCAATTTTCTTTTTCGGACAGTGTTTCAGTGACAATCTTTGTGTGTCACATTGTATTTTTCTCCTTGGATTATTGCTGGTGGGAAATTTCCAGGAGTGGGTCAGAAGGGTCAGGGTGCTGGGCTCCTGAACGGGCATCATCTTTGTCTTGATACCACACCCAGTGGTGGGTATCATCACCCTCCTTTTACAAATGAGAAAACGGGCCTTTCCAGAATCTTCTCACACTGCCTTCCTCTTCCTGGAGCAGCCCCCATTGCTCTGTGCCCCCTTTGCACACTTCCGTAACCCCAGTCATCCTTTCTCTCTCAGCCTGGTTGGCTGCTCCTCAGGGCAGCCTTTCCTGGGCATCCCGAGGAACCCAGGCTTGTTAGACATGCTTACGTCTCCCTGTGCTTTTCCTTGATTCCCTCTGCGATGATATATCAGTCAGATAATTATTTGACTAATGTCAGTCTTGCCCACAGGATTCTCATCTGCACTGGAGAAGGGAACTGTGGCTGCCTTTCTCCCCACAGTGCCAGTCTGGTGCCTGGCATACAGAAGGGTCTTACTAAGTGCTTGCCGAACAAGGAAGGAAGGCTCCATGTGCCCAGGACACCCCTGGCAAGGGGCAGCTGGCCACTTGTGCTCTGCTTTCCTTGAAGAAAAATAATCTAGATGTGTGCCTCCGAGGTTATGTCTCAAGCGTGAGGACTGGGAGGCATGGAAGGCAAGAATAGTGAGTGAATCCACCATGCTCTTGGGAGACAGCAAAGTATGATGAGACAAACAAGCCCTTTGTAGCAGAGATGTTCCCTCTGACCAACTCTGACTGTGGGACTTCAAGTAGAGCCTTTAGTGCCCCGGGCCTCCGTTTTCTCACCTGGGCAATGGGCGTACATTGTGGCCCTCTGGGCTTGGGATTGGCCTTCCTTCCCTCAGGGTCTTCTTGGGTGTATTGAAGCTACCCCAGTGCCCATGTCATTCAGTTTTCTTGCCAGATATTTGGGGTAACACTTTTTGTGCAAACATAGCCCATTGAATTGGAAGCACTCCTTCAACTTCCTGGGAAGGTGGTGATACCCTCATCTAGAAGTTCAGAGATCTTGTAAATCATAATTTTTTCCCAAAAACTTGGGTGTAATTATGTGAATAAATCATGAAGTCAGAAGTGGGCAGGATTGATTCGTCAGGTAAATTAATCTGAGCAGCAGGTGGAGGCGCGTGGGGGCACGGGACCTGTCACAGCTCTGTCACCTGCTGTGGGTCTTGTTCACTTTCCAGCTGCAGCTTGCTGCCTTCTGCCTTCCTAGCCTCCCCACCCCCCAGCCTTCCAGTGTGCTGCCCAATAGTTGGCCACACAGAAAGGCCTGGTGCACTGTCTCGGGCTCTGGAGGGTCATGGGAGTAAGGTTCTGGGGCTGAATTTCAGCTGCACCTGGTGTGAGCCTGGGTGCAGGCATGTGTCTGAGAGTGAAGGACCAAGATAGAGCCTGTGGCCTGGGGGATATGGGATGGGAGTGGGGGTCCCACCGAAGAAGGCACAGAGAGGCATAGATAGCTCCTGGCTTTCAGTCTGGCGAGGGTTGCCTCTGATGTATGACATGAGCTGTTTTCTGGGCACAAATGAGCTGGACCTACCTATCTTGCCTGCTTGATTCCAGCTAGGGCTGGGCCTTGGGACTTTGGGACACATTGAGTGTGGAGGGCATGCCCCTGTCTGGGCTGTCCTTGTAGCAGAGACCTGCACCCTAGGAGAGGATGCCAGGTTGCCACCAAGCAAGTGGGTGTGAGCTGTGCCCCCCGTAGGTTAAATGATACAGGTGTGGGACTGTTATTGGGACTTCTCAGAAGAATCCAGGAGGCCCTGCGCTGGCTGAGGTCTCACCTTCCGAGCCGAGGTGGTTTGCAGGTGGAGGATGGACACAGACGCAGGTGCGCCCTAGGTTCCGAACTGGGCTGGCCAGCAGTTTTGCAAGAAGAGCAAGATCTTTCTATCCACAGGGCATGTTTATACATGAGCACATTTATTTCTCATGGCCCAAGAGAGACATCTTACAGGTGAGGAAGCCGAGGCTTGGGGGTTAGGTAACCTGCACAAAGTTACACAGCCAGCGAGTGGCAGGTTTGGGATTTGAATCCAGTTCATGTGTCTCCAAGTCTGCTTTACTCAAGCGTGATATTGAAGAGTCCATCAGACAGTGGGATCCTGTTTTATCCAGTGGAATGAGCTTGATCTACCCCTCTACAGACTGGAGTGTGTGTGTTTGTGGCCAGAACAGATTCTGAAGGCCACACCATAAGGCAGTGCTTACAAGGGAAGTATGGCAGAGGGGACCATCCTTCTGAGGTTCGGGATGAACAATTTGTGATAAATGTGTAGAGATGGAGGTGGGAATGCTGAGGGATGTGTCCAGCATCCATCATTGGATGACTAATTTATTTCCCAGTGTGCGGGGGTCAACCCAACAGTGCTTAGTAATGATTTTCTTCCTCCCAATGACATGGTTGGGGTGTGGGGAGGTGCACAGTGTATCAGGGTGACTGTGCCCTCTGCTTTGCTACCCTTGGGGTGTAGGGCATACTCTTTCTGAAGAACTTCGGCTGGGAAGAATGTGAGGTGCTGTGAAATGAGGGGGGCCTGTCCCTTCCTGAATGGTGTTGCATGCTCAGCAGCGGAGTCATGTCTCTGCTGCATGTGTCACAGTGCCATTGTTCACCCACAGGAGCTCCCAGCCCCCATGGCTGATGCTTGCATCTGGGAGCCTGGGCACCTGAGCCAGGATGATGGTCCTGGTTGGGAGTGTGGTAGAGTCTTCATAGATGGCAAATTGTGAATCTTGTTCCGGGCACTGAGCTGAGGCCCGCGGGCAGGTAGGGCTATACCCTGCATCACGGGCTCACATGGAACTACTGAGGGGTCCAGAATTCCCAGCTGGGCCCCAGAGGGATTTCAGGGCTAGCTCCTGCCTCTGTCCTCAGAAGGAGCCAGGCTGCTGTGGATGGCCTTGGGGGCAGAGTGGAGACTGGCTCAAACACTGCCTCTTTTCCTGGCCTTCCTCCCCTGTGATGCACAATGGCTCAGTAGACTGATGAGCATGGAGTGTGACCTTTCTGTCTGCCTGTCCTCACTTTGTACTCCTGTTCCCCTGCCCATCCCTGGGCATTGTATTCTGATAGTGAACAGTTGAGGGATAGGCCCAGCTCCCTCCCTCGGGGGAGGGAGGTCAGTTCTCCCATGAATGGTTAGCCCTGGACTGAGGTAGTTTTTGTGTGGTTGGGTGCATGTTAGGATTCCTCCCTATGTGTGATTTCTCCTTAGGAGGACAGTTGCTTCTCTCCTTGACATAGGCCAATGGTGTGGTGATGCCAAGCAGCTTGCTACTGGAACATGAGTTCTGGCTCTACCCTTTTGATGGGTAGCTGTGAGCAAATGTCTTCTCCTTTCTAAGCCTGGGGTGGTGGCCTTTTCTGTAAAATGGGCCAATCACCCTTTTTGTCAGCTGCTCAGGTAAAAAATCTTGGTGTTGTCTTTGATGCTTCTTTTTCTCATATGTCATAATTAGTCCATCAACAATTCTGGTGGCTCTGTCTTCAAGGTATCTGGAATTGGATTACTCCGGGCCACTGGGGAGTCCAGCTCCCTGGTCTAAGCCACCAGTTTTCCAGCAATAGCTTTGTAGTTGGTCTTCCTGCTTCTGCCTTTGCCTCCTATAGCCAGAATGAACCCGCTACAATGTCAGCAGACCACGCCATTCCTCTGCTCAGAATCTTTCCATAGCTTCCCATCTCGCAGGGGTGACAGCCAGAGTCCCTGCCTTGACCCTCGTTAGGTGAAGGCAGACCCTCCCTGATCTGCCTGGGCTGCTCCCCATTTACACCTCTTGTCCCAGAAGAATTACTCACTCTCAGCCTTGTTCTGGTTTACTGCATACAAATGCTTATAACGGCTTTATTCATAAAAGTCCCAAACTGGAAATAACCTATATGTCCTTTAGCCGGCGAATGGGTAGCAAATTGTGGTATATCCATACAGTGGAGTATCATTCAGCACTGAAAAGGAACAAACTGCTGATACACACAATAACATGGGATGATTCTCAAAAGCATATGCCAAGTGGGAGAAGCCAGATCCAAAAGGTTTTTGTACTCCATGAGTCCATTTAATGATGTTTGGAAACAGGTGAAACTATATGGGCAGACACCTGCTCAGTGTTTTCCGGGGCTAGGGGCATTGACTGAAAGAGGCACAGGGAATTTTTGTGTTATATATCTTCATTATGGTGCTGGTTACATGACTGTCTAAGTTTATCAAACAAATAGAATTGGACAAAAAGAATCTATTTTACTACATGCAAATTATACTTCAATTTTAAAAATGTGTTTTGGTTTGGATGATAAATTACCTGCTCATCCAAGCAGGTAAAGTCTCGCTTGATCTAGCCATTTATCATCTCTTTGGCCTCATTTCCTACTGCCCTTCTCCTTAGTCTCTCCATTGCAGTCACGCAGGCCTCTCCTATCTCTTGAATATGCCAGGTGGGTCTCTACTCTTGCTTTCCTCAATTCCTAGAACAGTCTTCCTCTGGATAGTCACGTAGCTGCTTTTCTCACTTCCTTAAGGTCTTTACTCAAAATTCCTCTGTCAGCAATGACTGCATAACGCTATGTAACAAATAACCCCAGATCTCACTGAGATCCAGCATCTCGTGCATCCCTGCCAGCTGGCTGGGCTGACTGATCCCAGTTGGACTTGGTAGGTTCTCTTTCTACCTGTGGGTCTGCTTCCTGGCATCTCATCTGGAGCTAAATATGGAGGAACAGTAGCTACCCAAGGAATGCTCTCTTTTGGCCATGGCAGAAGCACAAGACGGCAAGTGCCTGCACAAAAATATCTTAAGCTTTTGCTTGTCTCATGTCTGTTAACATTCCATTTGCCAAAGTGGAGTTATGTAGTATATACCACCCACGTGGTGGAGGAGTGAATTTATTACTGATAACCCAAACTGTCACTGTCAGCTTCCCAGTGAGGCCTTCCCTGGCCAACCTTCTCAGACTTCAGCCCCCAACTTGACATTAGCTATTTCTCTCCTCAACACTCATGGCAGTATAGCTTATCATACATTTTGCTTATTTATCTTGTTTATTTTCTGTCTTTCTTACTGGAATGTATATTTCATCAGAGCAGGGACATTTGTCTGTTTCACTCACTACTGTATCTCCAGCACCTAGAAACATGCTCAATAAATATTTGGCTAAATGATTGAATGGGGTTATGCTAAGACATTATTAACATGATATATGAGATATGCTTAAACTACATTCCTGCACACAGGAAGTGCTCAGTAATTGGTGGCTCTTATTACTCTACAGTTTGAATGCTGTTGGGACAGTTGAGGCCTCAGTTATGTCCATGATTGCGATAATTTGCATAGTAGAACTTTGAAGCAAGATCTGTTTTTAGTTCTGGTTTCAGAGGTAAAGCATTGAGGCACAGAGAGACTGTCATTCGTTCTGAGTCACCTGGCCAGCCAGGATCTCTTTGATGGAGAACTCACCTGTTTTTCTAATGCTTTGCCGCCTCTGTATCTCCCTTCATGCTAGTTACAGGGCTCTCGCCTCTTCCTGTGCATCAGAATGCCCTGTGAAGTCAGAATAAATAACCGGATCAGAGCCTAGTCCCTCAGTCATGTTGAAGGTTAGCTCCCTCCTGGCTCCCCAGGAGCCAGGTGCAGTGTGGGACTGAGACCCCCAGAGGGACAGCTCTCTGCAGACTCTGAAGCAGTCAGACCCTGAGAATGGGTGGCTGGGTCTCTGGGCAGAGAGAATCAGAGACGCATATTATCAGGCAAAATGTAGGCTCCTTCGGCTGAGAGCAGAGTCATGGAGGGAGGGCTTGATGGATGGGGCATGTAAAAATTTATGAGAGTCATTCTCTTTGGTCTGATGACCCCTCATGGATGACAATGGGCTGGAGGAGCCAGACTGCTCAAATGTGAAGCTTCAGAAGGATGAATTTGACCCTGAGTGATGGAGTCTGCCCTGCTGAGGGGACAGGGGGTCTGGGTTGTGCCCGCTCAGTGCCTTGTTCGTGCTTTTGTGAGGGCCCTGCCACATGGATTGGCAGTTAGGACTATGTCTGTTTTCCCTGCCAGACTTCGAACTCCTGCTCATCATTGCATTCCCAGGGCCAAGCAGAGTGGCCCCCATGACATCAGCAACTGTGTGTGAAATGAATGATTTATAGAGCAGTTATGGTGAGCCAGGAACCGTGCTTGGCTTCGCACGCCCATGATCTCATTTGGCCCTTTCACTTGCGCCTGGAGGAAATTGCTGCTGTTTTCCTGGGGCTTGGAGAGGTCTGTACTTGTCCGGGGTGGTGCAAGTGGTTAGAGCAGAGCTGGTATATAGACCTGGACTCATTACCCTGTGCTACGTTTTCTCCTGAAATTGAAGGGCACTTTCTGGTCCCAGCCCTGCCAGTTAGTGGCCATGTGATCTGGAGAAGCCAATGTAATCACTTCAGGCCTCTGCTTTCTGCTCTGTAAAATGGGGATTACAAATCCATTCGTCCTACAAATAGGGCTGTTGTGCAAATCAGACCAGAGTGCTTGTGTTGAGTGCCCCATAGATCTAAAATTTCACTCCTATTATTATTTGAAGTGGGCACCAATAGGAGTCAGGAAATAGGAGAGTCTTAGCGGAAGTGTGAGAAAGCAGACTCAGAGAAACTAAGATATGATACTGATCATCCTCAGTAGATAACTGTGCAAAGAACAGGATCCAGCAAATCACAGGAGAAAATGCAGCTTGTTAACAAACATATGGAAAACCACTAAAACCTCAGTTGTAATCAAAGCAAAGCAAATTAAGACAGGATGCCATTTTTCACCACTCAATTATAGAACACCCCGTGCTGGTGAGACTTTGGTGACACTTGTCTCTTCCACTGCATACTGGGGAAGACTTTCTGGAAGACAATTTAGTAATGAATATCTGGAACTGTAAAGATGTTTATATTGTTTTTGACCTGGAAATCTCAGTTCTAGGAATCTCTCCTAAGGGATTATCCTAATTACACAGAAAGCTTACTGGATGACGTAGTTCAAAACAGCTGAATGAAAAAAACTGGTGATAATCTGAAGAGCCAGCATTAGGAGAGTGGTTCTGGAAAGTATGGCATAGCCACGTGATGGAGTATCGTGCCTGCAGCCATTCCATGAACATTTGCCAAGATGCAGGAGATGAGCATATTAGACTGGGAGGGAAAAAGCAAGCCACAAGATTGTATCATCTTAGTACATACATATCATTTATTACAAATATGTAAGATACCCTAGGGATCCTTGCAGAGAACCAAATCTGGAAGTAAGTAAAATGAAGTAGGTAATGATGGTTGCCTCAGAGTAGAATGAATATGGGGATTTTAATTTTGTTTTTAATAGTAAGCATGCACCCCTTTCATGTAGACCAACAGCTTAGGAGCTATTCATTTAGCTGTGTAAATGGAGACTTGCATGCTGCTGGAATAGAAGTGCCATGGTCACTAAAGTTGGGTCAAGAAACTGCCTTCTTATGTAGTGTTTTCATCTGGAATTCGTTCTGTTGAAAACCCAGGGGTGGTTTCTGATGATGAGCTGTGCTGGAGAATAATCATTTGGTTTCATTTTCTTCATGTCTGGAATTTTTTAGTTTTGTTTTACATTTAAATTTTTTTTTTCAACGTTTATTTATTTTTGGGACAGAGAGAGACAGAGCATGAATGGGGGAGGGGCAGAGAGAGAGGGAGACACAGAATCGGAAACAGGCTCCAGGCTTTGAGCCATCAGCCCAGAGCCCGACGCGGGGCTCGAACTCACGGACCGCGAGATCGTGACCTGGCTGAAGTCGGACGCCCAACCGACTGCGCCACCCAGGCGCCCCTTGTTTTACATTTAATACCTCCTCACTTTCTCTCTCTCTCTCTCTCTCTCTCTCTCTCTCTAAGTAACTTGAATATTTTTCTTCTCCTTATAGACTTAATAAAACAGTTTCATAAACTTCAATCATGATCACTCCCCATGCAACTGAAAGTGAACAAGGCTTGTCTCCCACCTTCACAGATAATCACCATCAAGAGTTGAGTATACATCTGTTCATCTTTCCCAACATATACAGTGTCATGTAATTATAGTTTTTTTAAAGGTTAGATCATAGCATGCATTTGCTTGTTTTTTTTCTTTCATTTAGCAACATATCTTTGACATTTTTCTATCTCAGTTATAAAGAAGTTGCAGGCAAATGTTCCCTTTAATACACTCTTGGTGAGTGTAAATTGGTATGAATATTTTGGATGGCAATTTAGCAATATCTATTATAATGAAAAATTCTTCTGTTGACTCTACTCCTGAGACGGTGTCTTTTATTTTTTATTTTATTAAAATTTTAAAAAAATGTTTATTTTTGAGAGAGTGAGAGACAGAGTGAAAGTGGGAGAGGGGCAGAGAGGGGGAGACATGGAATCCGAAGCAGGCTCCAGGCTCTGAGCTGTCAGCACAGAGCCCGATGCCGGGCTCAAACTCATGAACCACGAATTTGTGATCTGAGCCTAAGTCGGACGCCTAACTGACTGAGCCACCCAGGTGCCCTGAGACCGTGTCCTTTAGCAACACCCTGCTATGGATGGAATGTTTGTATGTTGAAGCCTTAACCCAAGCATTATGGTATTGGAGGTGGGGCCTTTGGGAGTAATTAGGTTGAGATGTGGTCATGAGGATGGAGCCTTGACCATGGGATTAGTGTTGTTAGAAGAAGAGACTGGAGAGCTCCTTCTCTATGCCACATGAAGGTGTAACAGGAAGGCAACCATCTACACGCCAGGAAGAGAGCTCTCACCAGGAACTGAATCTGTTGACACCTTGGTCTTGCACTTCCCAGCCTCTAGAACAGTTTGAAATGAATGCCTATTGTTTAAGCCACCCAACTAAGCTATTTTGGTATAGCAGCCCAAGATGATTAAGACCTACTTCCACAAAGAGATAACTACTGGCATGTTCATTTCGCACTAATTATTATATCCCCAGACTGGCCCTTAGGTTTCTGGCAAATCAAGACAATGCTTTTGTGAGCCCCACATTGTGGGACAAGGCTAGGGTAGGTCGTTCCTGGGGGCAGTCATGGGAGGTTGCACAGCAGCTCAGTGGGGCTGAGGCACCATTAGCTGATGAGAGCCCTGGTGTTGTTGGAGTGAGCAGGGCACATCTGGGTACAATGTTTAAGTCCAGGCACTGCATTCTTAACAGGGCTTTGGAAAGTGAGAAGTGACAGAATGTTTCCACTGAGTATCCACTGTATGCTGGGTGTTTTGCATTCACTCTGTTGCAGAGCACAAACATTGGTGTTGGATGGTCTGTGTTCAGATTTCAGTGCAGCGACTTACCAGTATTGACAGTAACCTCAGGGAGCTCTTTACCATCTCCAAGTCTCGGCTTCCTTCTCTGACCATGGGAATGTCTGCCCTTAAGGTGGTGGGAACCATCAAGCACACTACTGGCCCATAATAAGTGATCAATAAAAGTCGGTATGATCACAATTACTATTAGTGAATCCTCATAGCCACCACGTGAAGCAGGTAATTATTAGCTCCAGTTTACAGATGAGGGAATAGAGCACTTACACCATTTGTCCAAGGCCCCGTAGCTCCTTCTTGTACCATAGTCAAATTCAGGTACACAATTATTTTTCTTCAGAGCCTTTGTTTTTTAAGCCATGTCCACTGCCCTGTTCACTGATAGAAGGATCTTCTTAGTGAGATGGAGCTCCTTACTGTCACATATGTCCAAGCAGAGGCCAGTGACCATTCTTTTGGGTCACTTGAATCCAGTGGAAGGTAGGAATAGATCATCATTTTTCGAAGTGTGTGTTTTGTAATTAAAAAGGAAGTTGCATGGCAATAGACTTCTCTGACCAATCAAATTGTGAAAGGCTGGCTTGAACACACTTAAACAGATTCTTTATGGTAGGATTTCTATACTAAAGGTAGTGCCTTTAATATGCTAATTTACAGTATGAGTTGTCAGAACGGCACGCAAAATACAATGGCTCCCAAACTAATTTGACCATTGAAACCTTTCCCCCAGAATATCTTGTAAACCTAGGGTTCCCCAGAATGTACCTTGGACAGGAGACTTCCTGGGCAGCTTTTCAGCTTGGCATGTTTAGAGTCTATGGCTCGGCTGGAAGGTCTTTCCAGAGTTGCCCACTTCATAGTCATTATCTTGCTAGTGTATTCATGAGCCAGAGCTGTGCCCTGGGAGCTGGGTGATTCTGCCATCATTCCCCTCACAATCCCAGCCTCATGCCTTCCTCCTGTCAAGGCAGAGTGCTGTGATGGGCAGCAGAGGACAGTGGCCACGATGGGATGCCATGGAGTATATCCTCTGCCATCTGGGCACCTTGGAGAAGTGGTCTTCTGGGAGGACAATCCTGCTTTCATCATTCTCCCTTCTTTCAGTGCCATGAGCCACTTTTCAGTGCCATGAGACTCAGGAACTGGGTTACTTGTTTCTGCAGTTTCTGGTGGCTCATACAGTGACCTTTAGGGATGCTTGACATCCTGGATTCTAGACTTTACCCTCAACTTTTTTTTTTATTGTACTTTTTGTTTTAAGGTAATTGTAGAGTCACATGCAGCTGTAAGAAATAATACAGAAAGGTCCATTGTACCTTTATCCAGTTTCTCCCAATGGTAACAGCTTGTAAAACTACAGTAAAGTATCACAGCTGGGATATTGACATCGATACAGTCCAGATACACAATATTCCTATGACAAGGATGCTGTGTTTTGCCATTTATGGCCACACACACTCCCCTTCCTAGCTCCATCCCTTCTTAACCCCTGGCAACTGCAAATCTGTTCTCTATTTCTATAATTTTGTCATTCAAGAATGTTGTATAAATGGAATTATTCAGCACGTAGCCGATGGAGTTAACTTTCATAACTCAGCACAATGCCCTGGGGATTGTCGCACACATCCATAATGCACACAGTTGTTGCCTGTACCCATAGTTCATTCCTTTTCAGACCTGAGTAGTATTCCATGGCCTGATGTACCAAGAAGTGCTTATTAACAAAGCACTCATTTAAAGACATTTTTCTTTTTTACCTGGTTTTCGGCTGTTACGAATAATGTGCAAACACTCATGTGTAGCTTTCTGTGTGAACATATCTTCACTTCTCTGAGATAAACGCTCAGGAGTGCAGCTGCTAGGTCATGTAGTAGTTGCTTTTTTTTTTTTTTTTTTAAAGAAACTGCCAAACTGTTTTCCACAGTGGCTGTGGCGATTTTTATTCCCGCCAGCAATGTGTGAATGATCTAGTTTATCCTCATCCTCATGAGCATTTGATGTTGTCACTATTTTTTAATTTAAACCATTCTAATAGGTACCTGATGATAGATCACGGTGGTTTTAATTTACATCTCCCCAGTGGCTAATGATATTGAATATCTTTTCATGTGCTTATTTGCCATCTGTATAGGCTGTTCAGCGAAATGTCTCTTCATGTCTTTGGCCCATTTTCTAATTGGATTGTTTGGTTTTTTACTGTTGAGTTTTGGGAGTTCTTCATATTCCTTGTCACATATATGATTTGCAGATATTTTCTCCCAGTCTAGTTTTTTTTTCAGTTTATTTATGTTTTCTTTGAGACAGAGAGAGAGAGGCAGAGCGCCAGTGGGGGAGGGGCAGAGAGAGAGGCAGACACAGAATCTGAAGCAGTCTCCAGGTCCTAAGCTGTCAGCACAGAGCCCAAAGTGGGGCTTGAACTCACGAACCGTGAGATCATGACCTGAGCCGAAGTCAGATGCTTAACTGACAGAGCCACCCAGGCGCCCCTAGTTTTGTTTTGTTTTTTTTTTCTTCATCCTTTTGCAGCTTGAAAAGTCCCTGGATCTTTCAGGGACAGGAAGTTTTTCAATTTGATGAAGTCCAATTTATTAATTTTTAATTTCATGGATCATGTTTTAGTGTCAAGTCTAAGAATACTTTGCCTTGGCGTCCCTCCATCCTGAAGATTTTCTCATATTGTTTTCCTAAAACAATTTTATTGTTTTAGGTTTTACATTTAAGTCTATGATCCATTCGGAGTTAATTTTTGTATACAGTATAAGACTTAGTTTGAGGTTAGTTTTTTAATTGTTTAGTTTTTTTTTTTTGTTTGTTTTGTTTTTTTTTTTGCTTGTGGATGTCCAGTTACTCCAGCAGTATTTGTTAAAAAGGCTGTTGTGCTGGGGCGCCTGGGTGGTTCAGTTGCTTAAGTGTCCGACTCTTGATTTTGGCTCAGGTCACGATCTCACAATTTGTGAGATTCAGACCCATGTTGATGGCTTTGTGCTGACAGCAAAGAGCCTGCTTGGGATTCTCTCTCTCTCTCTCTCTCTCTCTCTCTCTTTCTCTCTCTCTGCTTTCCCCCCTCAAAATAAATAAGTAAACTTAAAAAAAAGGCTGTTCTTCCTGTGTTGAATTCTTTTGCACTTCTGCTAAAGATCTGTTTGGCACAGCTGTGTGGGACTATTTCTGGGTTGTGTATTCTGTTCCATTGATCTGTGTGTTTCTCCTTCCACCAATACCACACAATCTTGATCACTGTAGCTCTATGATAAGTCTTGAAATTGAGGTGGCTGATTCTTCCCTGTCTATTCTTTTTATTTTTTCTTCAAAATTGTTTTAGCTATTCTAGTTCTTTTGCTTTTTAGATTAATATTGTCTGCATCTAGGGAAAATCTTGTTGAGATTTTGATAGGAATTACTTAAACCTGTATATCAATATGGGTAGAATTGATATCTTGTATATCAATATGGGTAGAATTGATGTTGAGTCTTACAATCCATAAACATTCCATGTCTCTTCATTTATTTAAATCTCTCTCCTTTTATTTCTTTCAATAGCATCTTGTAGTATTCAGCATACAAGTCCTATACATGTGTTGTTTAGATTTACACTTAGGTATTTCTTTTATTTCTTGCAATTGTAAATGGTATTGTGTTTTTAATTTCAGTGCCCATATATTCATTGCTAGTATATAAAAAGTAGATGGTTTTTATATGTGTATCTTGTATGATATGGCCTTGCTAAACTCATTTATTATTTCTAAAAGTTCTTTTCTAGATACCTTGTGATTTTCTTTACAATCATGTCATCTGCAAACAGGAGCAGTTTTATTTCTTCCCTTCCCATCTGTAGGCTTTTTATTTCCATTTTTTGCTTTATTGCACTGGTTGAAACCTCCAGTACGAAGTTGCATGGGAGGAGTAAGAACAGATATTCTTGTTTTTTGCCATATCAAATAAGGAGCAAACGAAAGAGGAAAGCATTCAGTTTTTTTCCCCACCATTGAATATGATATTAGCAGTAGGTCTTTTGGTAGATGCTCTTTGCCAAGTTGAGGAAGTCCCCTCTGTTCCTTTTTGTGTGAGTTTTTATCACGAATGGATATTGAAATTTGTGAAATGCCCTGTTTTGATGGATATGATCATGTGACTTTTCTTCTTTTTGCCTGTTAATATGGTGGATTATTACACTGATTGATTTTCAAATTTTGAAACATCCTTGCATTCCTGGAATAAGCCCTACTTTGTCATGTTGTCTAGTCCTTTTTGTGTATTACTGGATTCCATTTGCTAATAGTTTGCTAAGGATTTATGCATCTGCATGCATGGGTGATATTGGCCTAATGTTTTCTTCTTTCGTATGGTCTTTGTCTGGTTTGATATCAGGGTGATGCTAGCTTCATAAAATGAATTGGGAAACATTTCCCCATCTTCTATTTTTTGGAAGAGATTGTGTAGAATTAGCATTCATTTTTAAACGTGATATGATTCTTCGGTGAAACCATCTAGGTCTGGAGATTTCTTTTTGGGGGGCGTTTAAGATTATGGTTTCACTTTCTTTTTTTTTTTTTTTTTTCAACGTT
Source organism: Herpailurus yagouaroundi (assembly GCF_014898765.1). Taxonomy (NCBI): domain Eukaryota; kingdom Metazoa; phylum Chordata; class Mammalia; order Carnivora; family Felidae; genus Herpailurus; species Herpailurus yagouaroundi. The sequence continues at coordinate 24,899,401 of NW_024412404.1, read as the reverse complement.
TATTTATTTTTGGGACAGAGAGAGACAGAGCATGAACAGGGGAGGGGCAGAGAGAGAGGGAGACACGGAATCGGAAACAGGCTCCAGGCTCTGAGCCATCAGCCCAGAGCCCGACGCAGGGCTCGAACTCACGGACCGCGAGATCGTGACCTGGCTGAAGTCGGAGGCTCAACTGACTGCGCCACCCAGGCGCCCCTATGGTTTCACTTTCTTAATGGTTAGAAGATTCTCTATTCCATATTGGGTAAGTTGTATATTTTGTTGTTGTTGTTGCTGTTGTTTGTGTGTTTAGGAATTGGGCTATTTCATCTAAGATGCCAAATCTTGATGTGTAGAGTTGTTCACAATATTCCCTTCTCCTATGGTTGTCTGTAGGTCTAGATATTCCCTGTTTCATTGCTGATATTGGTAATTTGTGTCTCTCTTTTTTCTTTGTCAGTCTTGCTAGAGGTTTGTCAATTTTATTGATGTTTTCAAAGAACTAACTCTTTTTTTTGTTTTTTATCCTTTCTACGTTTTTCTGTTTTTGGTCTCATTGATTTTGGTTTTATCTTTATTATTTTCTTCCTTCTGCTTGTTTTGGGTTTATTTTGCTCTTTTTTTTTTTTTTGAGACTCTTGTTGTGGGAGCTTAGTTTATTGATTTGAGGCTTTTCTTCTTTCCTAATGTGTGCTTTTAGCATTATACATGTTCCTCTCATTATTACTTTAACTGTGCACCACAAATTTAGATAGGTTGTGTTTTCATTTTCATTCAGTTGACTGTATTTTTGGTTTTCCTTGAGACTTCCTCTTTGACCCATAGGCTGCTTTGTAGTGTGCTGTTTGTTTTCCAAGTATTTGGAGATTTTACTGTTATTTTTTGTTATTAATTTCTAGTTTGATTCAGTTGTGGTCAGACAATGTACTCTATAAAGTTTCCATTCTTTCGAATTCGTTGGCATTTGTTTTATGGTTCAGGACATGGTTTCTCTTGGTCTATGTTCTCTGGGCACTTGAAAAAAATGTGTATTTTGCTGTTGAATGGAGTGTTCTATAAATAAGGATATATACATACATGGTTGACAATGCTGTTAGGTACTTATCTATTTTTGCTAATTTTCTGTCTAGTTCTACCAAATGTTGAGAGAGATGGGATGAAGCCTCCAACTATAATTGTGATATGAATACTTATCCTTTTAGTTCTATCCGGTTTTCGTTACATATTTTACAGTTCTGTTATTTGGTGTATACACATTAAGGATTGCTGTATTTTCTTGGTGGACTGACCCTTTGAAAAAAATTTTTTTCATGTTTATTCATTTTTGAAGGAGAGAGACAGAACATGAGTGGGGGAGGGGCAGAGAGAGGGAGACACAGAATCCGAAGCAGGCTCCAGGCTCCAAGCTGTCAGTCCAGAGACCGTTGCAGGGCTTGAACTCATGATCTGTGAGATCATGACCTGAGTGATCATGACCAACCAACTGAGCCACCCAGGCGCCCCATGGATTGACCCTTTTATTATCATGTAATGTCCCTTATGTCTCTGGTAATTTTCTTTGTTCTGAAGTCTACTTTATCTGATATTAATGTTATCACTCGTGCCTTCTTTTGATTGCATACTATGTTTTTCTTCATCCTTTTACTTTCAACCTCTATATTGTTATATTGGAATGATGTTCCTACAACAAATGTTATAGGTAGTATATAGTTGCTTATAATTTTTAAAAATTTAAGAAAAAAGTTCATTTTTGAGAGAGAGAGACAGATTACAAGCAGGGGAGAGATAAAGAGAGAGGGAGTCACAGGATCTGAAGCAGGCTCCAGGCTCTGAGCTGTCAGCACAGAGCCTGATGTGGGGCTCAAACCCATGAACTGTGAGATCATGACCCGAGCCGAAGTCGGACGCTTAACTGACTGAGCAACCCAGGTGCCCCAGTTGCTTATAAATTTTAATCTGTTCTGCCAGTCTCTGTCTTTTAGTTGTTGTATTTATATCATTTGCATTTAATGTCATAATTGATATATTTGAGTGCAAGTCTGCCATTTTATTTATTGTTTTGTTGTTTGTTTTGTTTGCTTCTCTGTTTCCTTTTTCTGGCCTCCCCTGGATTACTTCAATGTTTTTCAGAATTCCATTTTGATTAATCTATAGAGGTTTTAGGTGTTTCTCTTCGCCTAGTTGTGAAAGTGGTTGCTCTAAGTATCACTTTTTCTCTTCTCTCTCTCTCTCCCTCTCTCTCTCGTTACAATCGGCTGTTGACATTTTACCAGTTCAGGTGAAGTGCAGAAACCTTACCTCTATTTTTTTTTACCTTTTCCATTTATAATATGTAATTATCTTATATTACATATTTACTCTTTGTACATTTAGAATCACATTAGACAGTGCTATAATTTTTATTCAACCTTCAAACATAATTTAGAAAGCTAAAGAGGGGAAGGAAAGTATACTGTATATACTCATATTTTTGCTTACTTCATTCTTTTATTTTTTGTGATATTCCAAGGTGTTTTGTTTTGTCATTTCCTTTCTATTCAGAGAACTTCCTTTAGCCATTAGGGTAGGTATGCTGGCAACAAGTTCTCAAGTTTTTCACGTGAGAATACCCTTATTTTCCCATCATTCCTGAAGGATATTTTTACAGGATATAGCTTTTTTTTCAGCACTTGAAAAATGTTGTGTCACTTCCTAATGGCCTCTGTGGTTCTGATGAGAAATCTACTGTCATTTGAATTGCTTTTCCTCTGTAGATAAGGTACTTTTTATCTCTTGCTGCTTTAAAGAATTTTTCTTTGTCTTTAATTTTTAGAAGTTTGATACTGATGATGTGTCTTGCTATGGATTTCTTTGTGTTTTTCCTGCTTGGAGTTCACTCATATTTTTGAATCTGTGGATTTATATCTTTTGCCCAATGTGAGAAGTTTTCAACCATTATTTCTTCAAACACTTTTACAGCCCCACCCTCTTTCTTTTCTCCTTTTAGGACTCTGATGACTCAAATGTTAGATTTTTTTTTTCTAACAGTCCCTCATGTCCCTGAAGCTGTGTTCACTTTTTTTTTCCAGTTTATTTTATCTCTGTTGTTTACAGTGGGTGGTTTCTATTGTTGTATCTTTCAGTTCACTGATTATTTCCTTTATTCCCTCCATTCTGCTGTTTATTCCCTCCACTGAGCTTTATTTTCAGTTATTGTATTTTTTGGCTCAAAATTTCCATTTGGTTCTTCTTAATATCTTTTATTTCTTAGCTGAGACTTTTTATTTTTTCATTTGTTTCAAGTATATTTGCAATTGTCCATTGAAGCATTTGTATGATGGATGCTTTAAAATCTCTGCCAGATTGTTATTAACATTTCCATCATTTTACTGTTGGAATCTGTTGCTTGAGTTTTTCCATTCAGTTTGAGTTCTGCCTGGTTCTTGGTATGAATAGTGATTTTCATTTGAATCCTGGACATTTTTGGGTACTATGTTATGAAGCTCTGGGTTTTACTTAAACCTTCTGTTTTCATTGGTTCCTTATGACACCACTCTGGGGTGGTGCTGTCATCTCATTACTGGTAAGGGAAGATAAAGTCCAGGACAGGATGCTTTCCTAGCCTCTGCTGACAGTGGAGGTGTGGGTTTCTTGCTTCTCCTCGGCAGAAAACTTGGGAATCTCAACTCCATCTTCCTGAGGTCCCATCTGGCCTCCACAGGGGGAGAGGAGGGTGGCGTTTTTATCCTTGGGTGGTGGTGAACATCCTGACTCACTGCTAAACCTCCTATGACATCATCTTGGTTGAGGAAAGGAAACTTGTTACAGCCTGCAAAGGTGGAAGTCTAAGGGGTCCACTGTGCCTTCACTGGTATGGGTGAGTGCAGGGGCAACACTGTGCTTTGTGGTGTTTGGCTGGGGTAGAGTGCTTATTGTCTGTTTCTGTCTTGCTAGGCTGTCCATTTCCTGGACCTTTGGCTAGAAATAGCAGTTTTTTTGTTTGTTTGTTTGTTTGTTTTGCTTATGCCTTTTGGTGTTTCTGGGTTGCCAATTCTTCAGCTCTGGGTCTAGAATATATGAAGTGAAAAGAAAACCTGGAGATCTAGTTCCCATGTTCTTCAGGTCCCATGGTCCCTAGCTGGTCTACCTTTACTCCTCTCCTCAGATTCATCTTAAATTATTTCTGTATGATGTTTGGGTTTTTTTTTTTTTGTTTGTTTTGTTTTTTTACTTGCACTTACTGGGAAGAATAAGGAAATGTACATTAACTCCATTTCCCTGAAGCAGAGTTTTGCATTCTGGCCTGCCCTCAATTAGTAAAGCATCTTTTTGTTGAGTCCAGGTTTCCCCCAGCCTCACAAATTTGTCCTGGAGAGTCAGAGCAGAGTCCCTCCTTCAGAGCTGGAATTCTAGTGTTCCTGGGACATTTCTGCTGTTCTTTAAATGGGGAGATAGAAATTTAGTCAAAGTATAGCTGCTCATTTTTCAGACATGTTTAATGCTGGACATTTGCATGCTAAACAAGTATATCTGAACTCTAGGAAGGTATTTAAGGAATCTCAAGTGGAAGGTATTTGTTTAGTTCTGAATTAATAGTTGCAATCTTTTTCTTTTTTTCCTTTTTATTTGCTTTTTATCCCATTGTTGTCTTTTAATTAAACAATTCCTTCGCAGGATGTTCTTTCATTGAGAATTATTAAAGATGTCAGCCTTCCTTTATCAAACTGTGAGCTTTGTAATTGTATACACTTTACATTTGGCTCTGGGGAAATTTAAGAATTGTGGGAGAGAAGGTGCTTCATTAATTGGTTGAGCAAGATTGTGCCTTTAATGGATACAAAGCCACGGAAGCGTTTGTGGGGCTGGAACAGTCCGCGGTTGTTGGTGAGGACAGAGGCAGCCAGTGTTGGGGACTCTGCAGACAGTTCCTCCTTCTGCACTGACCGCAGGACGTGCCCTGCATGAGTGGATGGAGGGTGTAGGGGGTGGGGAGCACTGGCCTCGCTGGTGATTGCACCACCAGCCAGAGCAGACCCTTGAGAACTTTTCAGGGGGGAGTATCAGCGGTCCAAGGGGGATGGAGGGAGCTGGGCCAAATGGGTGTGGGGTGGAGGAGTGGGGGCTGTCTCACTGTGACTCTGGGAAGCAGTGTGGACAGGGATCCAGGGGAAAGGCGAGCCCTGTGCTCATCTGCTAATTAACAAATTAATCAGTTGCACTTATTGGATACCCAGGAAGTGGCCAGTGGTAGAAAACAGAGAAAGATCCCACCTGGTATCTCTCTTGTCAAGACTTTACAGTCTGGAGGGGGAGGCAGGATACATACACACTCATACGCACACACACACACACACACACACACACACACACACAGATCTACATGTAGATTCATAGCCATAAATGGACCCAGCAATACATCACATGCAGGTCCACACACACACATGCACAGACACTCCCGGATTCACACACAAGACTCCACTCACCCAGACACACACACTCACGCAGATATACATTTCATCTTCCAATACAAAGGTGACATAGTAGGCTGGATGGAGAGGCCCAGACAGGTTGTGTGTAGAGCCCTTGAAGAAACATCAGAGGACTGTGTTGGTTCCATGCTTCATGCTCTCCGTGTAAGCACATTCATTTTTTAACCCTAAACTGTTGCTAAGCTGGTTCCTAGAGGCTCACTGACTCCCCCCTGACATACATGCTGAAAAACAAAGGGACTTCAAACAATGAGAGCTCACATGTACACAGCTCTTGAGTAATAGTTCAGCAAACTGTTACTGAAGCTCAGTTGAAAGTCCCGTGGAATGTTCTGGACTTAGAAGTATGAAAATGATGAGGTCTCTCTCTTCCAAGAGCTCCTGGGCCTTTGGGATAGAGCCAGGTCCAGGCCTAGGGGCACAGGCACAAACACAAACACACACACGCACGCACACATACACACGTGCTCACATACACACTCTTTCATTTGCTTCTTGTGTCCCCCTGGGCTCTGCAGGACCCTCAGACAGACGTGACTTTGGATCCCAGCCCTGCCACTGCTTTGCTGTATGACTGGCACTCAGTTTCCTGGGGCTCACTTTCCTCATCTATAAAGTGGAGACAGTAATTCCTATCTCAAAATGATTTCCTGATAGATCAAATGAGATGACAGGCACAAAAGTGCTGGGCAGATAATATTCATTTATTCATTTATTCTACAAATATTTCTGACTTCTGTGTGCCCAGTACTGAATCTGAGTGCTTGGCCAAAAATGACAGCCAAGACCCCAGCCGTCATGGAACTATATGCTGTTAGAGGAGACAGAAAGTAAATGAGTGAGTGAATCAAGGGAGATAATGTTAAGTGGGACAGATAATTAAGGAGAGGGATGAGCTCTTTAGAGGGAAGGAGCGGGGGATGTCAGAGAAAATAGCTGGGTGGTCAGGGAGGGCCTCTCAGAGGTGGTGACATTTCATGTATGTATGTATGTATATATGTATGTATGTGTGTGTAGTCGAGACACATGTTACATTGTTGTGAGTGTGCATCACAGTGATTCAACAGCTTTATATGTCACTCTATGCTCAAAGTGTAGGTACCATTTTTCAGTATATGATGCTATTGTAACATCATTGACTGTGTTTCCTATGCTGTACCTTTCATTCCAGTGACTTACTCATTTTATAACTGGAAGCCTGTATCTCCTGCTCCCCTTATCTCATTTTGCACCCCCCCCATCCCCTTTCCTCTGGCAACCATCAGTTTATTCTCTATATTTACAGGTCTAATTCTGCTTTTTGTTTGTTTATTCACTTGTTTTGTGTTTTGAATTCCACATATGAGTGAAATCCTATGGTATTTGTCTTTCTCTGTCTGACTTATTTCACTTAGCAAAATACCTTCTAGATCCACCCTTATTGTCACAAATACCAAGATTTCATTCTTTTTTATGGCTGATTAGTATTTCATTGTGTATACTACATTTTCTTTATCAATTTATCTGATGATGGACATTCATGTTGCTTCCATATAAATATAAGGTTGCATATATCTTTTCAAGTTAGTGTTTTTTATTTTCTTTGGATAGCTCCCCAGTAGTGGAATTACTGGATTATATGGTGTTTCTGAGTTTGTGAGGAACTTCCCTAATGTTTGACAGTGGTTTCATACTGTTTTTGCACCAGTTTACATTCCCACCAGCAGTGCATGATGGTTCCGAAGATTCTGAATAGCCAAACAATCTTGAAAAAGAACGAAGCTGGAGGTATAACAATTCCAGATTGCAAGATATGCTACAAAGCTGTTGTAATGAAAACAGTGTGGACAGGGGCATTAAGAAAGACACTTGTTGGGATGAACACTGGATGTTATTTGTAGGGGCTGAATCACTGGATTCTACTCCTGAAATCATTATTGTACTATATGCTAGCTAATTTGGATATAAATTAAAAAATAAAAAGTATGTAAAAAAATAAAATGGAAAAATACAAAGATCTCTAAGCAAAAAAAAAAAAAGAGGAAAAGAAAAGAAAAAAGAAAGAAAGAAAAAGAAAAGAAAACAGTCTGGACAGGCACAAAAATAGACACATTGATCATAGAACAGAATAGAGAGCCCAGAAATAAACCCACACTTATATGGCCAATTAATCTACAACATAGGAGGCAAGAATATACAGTGGGGAAAAGACAGTCTCTTCAATAAATGCTTCTGGGAAAATTGGACAGCTACATGCAAAAGAATGAAACTGGACCACTTACTTACACCATATACAAAAATAAACACAAAATAGGTTAAAGACCTAAATGTCAGACCTGTAACCATAAAAATCCTAGGAGAGAGCACAGGCAGTAATTTCTCTGAGATCAGCTGTAGCAACATTTTTCTAGATATGTCTCCTCAGGCAAAAGCAAAAATAAACTGTTGGGACTACATCAAAATAAAAAGTGTTTGCACAGTGAAGGAAACCATCAATAAAACAAAAACATGACCTACTGAATGGGAGAAGATATTTACAATGATATATCTGCTGAAGGGTTAATACCCAAAATATATAAAGAGCTTATACAGTTCAACACCAAAAATTGCAAAGAATCCAATTTGAAAAAGTGAGCAGAGGACCTGAATAGATACTTTTCCAAAGAAGACCTACAGATGGCCAACAGACACATGAAAAGATGTTCAGTGTCACTCATCATCAGGGAAATGCAAATCAAACCCACAATGAAATATAACCTCACACCTGGCAGAAGGGCTCCAATCAAAAGACAAGATGTAACAAGTGTTGGTGAGGATGTAGAGAGAAAGGCACCCTCAGAGACAGTGACATTTGAGCCAAGGCCTGAAGGACGAGCACCAGCCAGCCCTGGGATCAGGAAGCAGCATTCCTGGTAGGGGAGACTCCTAAGAACAGAGGCTGTGAGGTTCCAAAGGGCTTGGCAAATTTGAGGCACAGAAAAGGACTGCAGCACAGACAGCTGGAGAGTCCATGGGTTGAGGAGAGGCCTGGGCTCTGAGCAGTGCCTGACGTGGGTGCCCTGATGGTGGTGGGGGAGGCCTGGGTTCTGCTCCAGGGCACTGTGCTCCGAGACAATCGGAAGCCTTCCCAATCCCCAGCCTGCACCCAGCTTAGTGCCACGGAATGTGTGGTCAGCAGGGCATGTGGGGCAGATGTCTTGTGCCTGGATGCTCTGTGCACTGTTGGGACCCACAAGGACACGAGGACTGCTGGGTGCGGTGACAGTGCCATTGGCCTTCCTGGTGGCCAAGCAATGAAGGAGACGTCGGACATTCTCTGTGATTCTGTTTGTTTTACGGGAAGACTCGACTCTATTGGCTTTGTCTACTCAGGGGGGTGGGTACGGGGTTCCCTTTAACTTCCGTGCTGACCCCAGCAACCTTCCTCTCCTGACTTTGGCCTAGGTGCATTTCTACTTTTCCTCTTAATTTCAGTGTTTTCTCATACCTGCTTGCCCCTCTAGTCCCATTGTAACTTCTTATCCTTTGGTGGCACTGTGTCCTCCTCGGACTGGTGTGGTCGGGCCCATGCAATGGGCAGAGAAGGGTAGCTCTGAGGCAGGCATATGTGGGTGGTCAGAGCACACTGCAGTGCGGGATGAGCCCCCAAACCCCAGGAGAACAAACTGAGGACCCCGATGGCTCACTGACAGCTGTCCCTGCAGGCTGCTCCTGCTGTCTCCAAGGACAGGTGTTCCTACTCTCCCAACTCTGGGTTTCTTAGATGCAGTGGGAGTGAGTTATCGCGGTGCCTCTTCCAGAAACGCTATCCCCTGGAGACTCCTTTTTGTTTTTTTATTACTTTAGTTTTTAAATTGCGGTAAAGTACACATAACATAAAATTTGCCATTTTAACCATTTTTAAGCGTACAGTTCGGTGACATTAAGTACATTCACATGGCTCTGCGACCGTTGTCACCACCATCCATCTCCAGAGATTTTTCATTTTCCCCACTGTAACTCCATCCCCATTAAACACTGACTCCCTGTTCCCCCTTCCCCAGCCCCTGGCAGCCACCTTCCTCTCTTTCTTTTGTTGAAAAATATAATTTATTGTCAAGTTAGCTAACATACAAGTGTATACAGTGTGCTCTTAGCTTCAGGAGTAGATTCCCATGGTTCATCGCTTACATACAACACCCAGTGCTCATCCCTACAAGTGCCCTCCTCAATGCCCATCACCCATTTTCCCCTCCCCCCTGGTCCCTCTCCCCATCAACCCACAGTCTCTTCTCTGTATTTAAAAGTCTCTTATGGTTTGCCTCCTTCCCTCTCTGTTTGAAACTATTTTTCCCCTTCCCTTCCCCCATGGTCTTCTGTTAAACTTTTCAAGTTGCACATAAGAGTGAAAACATAGAATATCTGTCTTTCTCTGACTTGTTTCACTTAACATAATACCTTCCACTTCCATCAATGTTGCTGCAATGGCATGATTTCATTCTTTCTCATTGCCAAATAGCATTCCATTGTATATATAAACCACACCTTCTTTATCCATTCATCAGTTGAAGGACATTTAGGCTCTTTCCATGATTTGGCTATTGTTGAAAGTGCCACTATAAACATTGGGGTACTCGTGCCCCTATGTATCAGTACTCCTGTATCCTTTGGGTAAATTCCTAGTAGTGCTCTTGCCGGGTCGTAGGGTAGTTCTATTTTTAATTTTTTGAGGAAACTCCATACTGTTTTCCAGAGTGGCCTGGCAGCCATCTTTCTATTTCCTCTCTCTGTGACTACTCTAGGTAGTCATATTCCACTCATATCTGGGGAATCACAGAGTATTTGTCTCTTGGTTGACTACCTTATTTCTTAATGTGACTGTGGACTGAGCATCACATCCTCAATGTTCATCCATGTTGTAGCCTATGTCAGAATTTTCTTCATTTTTTTTAAGTTGAATCTTCTTTTTAATGTTTCTTTACTTTTGAGAAAGAGAGAGAGTGTGAGCGGACAAGGGGCAGAGAGAGAGGGAGACACAGAATCCGAAGCAGGCTCCAGGCTCTGAGCTGTCAGCACAGAACCTGATGGGGGGCTTGAACTCATGAACTGCCAGATTATGACCTGAGCTGAAGTCGGAGGCTTAAATGACTGAGCTACCCAGGCGCCCTTGAATCTTCCTCATTTTTTAAAGGCTGAATAATATTCCACTGTATGTATGTACCACATTGTGTTTATCCATTCAACCATTGAGAGAAATTTGGGTTGCTTCCACCTTTTGGCTATGCTGAGTAATGCTGCTATAAACATGGGTGGATAGACATCTCTTTGAGACCCCGCTTTCAATCCTTTTAGACAGTGCCCAGATGTGGAAGTGCTGTAGCATATGGTAGTTCTTTTTTTTTTCTTCATCATAAATTTTATTCCCCTGAGATCCAGACTTCATGTGGTAGCACCTCAGCTCACAAAACTAAAAACTAGTCACTTTGGATGGCAAAATTGTTATAAAGTCTGTAGTTCAATTAATAATGCTGTGTCAATGTTCTGGTTTTGATAATAGTGCAGTGAACAATGAGGACACATTGGGTGAAGGATTTATCATATGGTAGTTCTATTTTTAATTTTCTGAAGGACCGCCGCACTGTTTCCCATAGTGGCGGTACCATTTGACATTCCCACCAACAGTAAGGATTCTAATTTCTCTGCATCCTCACCAACACTTGTTATTTTCTGTTTTGTTTTGTTTTGTTTTGATAGTAGCCAACCTAGTGGGTATGAGGCCTCTTTACTTTTTAAGACACAGGTCAGCCATGACCTCTTCCAGGAAGTCTTCCCTGATGCGCTCAGCCTGCTCAGGCTCCTGTCTTCCATATTCCCTCAGTCCACTGTGCTTCCCTCGGTTATGTTTGGTTGTGTGTGTATTTCCTGCCTTGCTAGTCTGTAAGCTTCTAGAGGGAACATGCTGTGGACATCCAGCACTACTCTCCCTGTCATGTCCAGGCTTGACCCACAGGATATGCTCAGGCATTTTTGTGGATTGAATGCATAACACCTAGACCCAAGAGGGTCCCCAGGGTCTGATAACAGAGACTCTAGACTCAGGGAGAAGAGCCTGGTCTCCTCCCCTGGGCCTGCTGGACCTAGAACACCAGAAGAGCTTTTCATGGGTGCTGGCACAATCCTCGGAAGCACCTAATTCTGCCGCAGGGCCTTGTAGCTGAGAACACAGAAGCACAACTTGTGTGAGCTGCACCGGAGTTTGGCCTGCGTGGAGGTGGGGTATTCAGGCAGACAGCTGCATGCGAGGTATGTGCTGAGTGGAGGTCATTGGCGGTGTTGGCCAAGGTGGCCCAATTCCTGAAGCTAATGGCGGCAGATTTATCATTCTTCTTCCCAGTGATGAAGACAATGACATAACTTATATTACTTGTGATTTAGTGGCAGCCCCTTCATATCCCAGAATGGCCAAGAGATCTGGATCTGAAGTTAGGATGGCCTTTTACTGTATCATGTGAAAAAGCAGTCTAAGTTAGAGCTATCTTTTATCACCTAGGGGAATGACTGCTCCTGAAACAAGATTGAAAGAGCACACTTCTTGACAAGAATTGTCCCATTACCTCAATGAAGGGAGTTAAATGGCAGTAATTAGGCGCCTACTGTGTGTCAGCACTGGTGAAATCCTTGGGGCACTTTATCTGGCCGTGGCCTCACAGCAGTGCGTGAGGCAGTGACAGAAACAGAACTCTGCCGGGCGCGCCACGGTGGCAATGGCTGCCAGAGCTCGCGGGCTGTGGCTTGCTCAGGGCCAAGCCCCACGTAGCCCCTGTGCCCTTCTCGGAGCTGGCAGCTGCCAGCAAGTGATGCTTCAGAAATCACTCCGCACAAGAATATAATGTTCAAGAGAGGAAGTAAATGCTGCTTTCAATGTCAAGTTTGGGTGGGAGCTGGGCCAGGTGGTATTTCCATCCTTTACCTTCACTCGGTCATTCTGCAAACTTTCCTGAGCCCCCACGATGTGTCTGGCTTTATGTTGGGTGTGGTGACAAGATGAATAATGTGATGTCTTCCACCCCCAGAAGCTCCTGGATTAGTGGAGCAGAAAGGCAGACAAGCCCTTCCATTGCACCATCAGAGCTGCGGGAATAGAAACAGAAGCCCAGACTACTGCTGCCACAAGCCACCTGTGTCACTCTGTGGAGTGACCACGTGAGCCGGGTGTTGAGGATAAAGGCAAAGAAAGAGGTCAGGACTGGGTGGACAGAGGAGACAGTGTGTGCAAAAGCAGAGTCATGTGAGAAACTCTGCATGGCAAGAGCAGAGGGTATGGGGGAGAATGGGCAGATGAGGCAGACAGTCAGCTTGGACCAGGGTGGCTGACAGTTTCCTTGTGTGTCATGGAGGAAGGAGCCTGGTGTCTATCCTGTAAGGCAGCCGGGCACCAGCAGAGATTGTGAAGAGTGGAAGTGACCCTCTTGGTTGCATTTCTTTGAAACTCCCTCCAGTAGGCATGTTGGGGATGGATTGGAGTCTCAGTGGAGAGGAACCAGGGAGAGGGTATCACAGATTACAGTGATGTAGGTGAGCGATGACGAGGATGGGAGGTGGGGGGCAAAGCACATCTGAAGAAGCCCGCTTGTCTAGGACAACCCGGTCCTGGTTAAACCCAGCTCCCTCCCTGCTGTGCACCTGCCGTTGTACCTCGCTGGGAAAAACACACAACCAGGCTGGAGCTGGTGTCTCTATGATCTGGCTGCCCACGTCCTGTAGACCCTTAATGCCTCCTGGCCATCCCACCACCCTCCCCAGGCCGCTCATTCTCCCACTCTCCTAGATGAATATTTCACATGTTCCCTCTCCTCAACTCTCCAAAACTTATTCTGTACTTATTCTTTGCTGTTTTTTTTTTTCTTTTAAAAAAACTAATAGATGTTACTTCTTTGGATAGTTTTAGGTTTAAAGAAAATTTAGCAGAAAGTACAAAGTTCCATACGCCCCCTCACTCCCCTTCCCAACTTCCCCTATTAACACTTGCATTAGTGGGGTACGTCTGTTACAGCTGATGAGCCAATAATGAAACGTTGTCATTAACCGAAGTCCATAGCTGACATCCGGGTTCACTCTTGGTGTTGTACATGTTCTGGGTTTGGACAATTGTATCATGACATGTATCCACCATTGTAGTATCATACAGAGTGGTGTCACTGCGCTAAAAATCCCCTGTGTTCAATTTATTCATCCCTTTCTCCCCCTAACCTCTGATAACCACTAATGTTTTTACAGTCTCTGTAGTCTTGCCTTTTCTAGGGTATCTATAGTTAGAGCCTTGCATTTTATAGCTTTTCAGATTGGCTTCTTAGTAACAGTGGGCTTAGTAATATGCATATACAGTTTCTCCATGTCTTTTCATGGCTCGAGAGCTCATTCTTTTTAAGACTGAATAATATCCCACTGTATGGATGTACTACAGTTTATCTATCCATTTACCTACTGGAGGGCATTTTGGTTGCTTCCAAGTTTTGGCAATCATGAATGAAGCTGCTATAGCCTGAATTACCATACGTTTTAAATCTCTGAGGAAACAGGACGGATGAGGACGGAGGCTGATCTGTGTATCCTCTGCCATGCCCTCCGGCTTCCCTTGGTGGTACCCATGAGCTCCTGACGCTGTGCATGAACTCTGTGGGCCTGATAAAGGCATTCCCTCTCCTTGGATGCTCGAAGCCATTCCCTGTCACCTGCTCAAGGGTAGAACTCCCTCTCTGTTAACGTCTCCTTTCCAGGTGGACCATATCTACCAGCTCTCGAGCACGCTGCAATGCTTTTCACCTTTGCACAGCCCTCTCTGCACCCCACATGTGTCTCTTGCCCAGTTTCTCTGTTCGCCTTGAAGCAAAACTCTTCAAAGATAGTTATCTGTGCTTGCTCTTTGCACCTCATCTCCTCTTATTCTCCTATGGAGTTCCTGTGTAGCAGGCGCTGGCCATGACTGGTCCACACCCTCCAGATCCTCCCATTTCCTACGGCTCTGCCTACGTCCGCCCCTCTGTGCCCAAGGGTTTTTTTTTTTTTTTTTCTGGAACATCAAAGGCCATGCTCTGCTTGCCCTCATAGCAGGCAAGAAGTACCGGGGAAGTAACACACCTGGGAGTTGCCCTCACCTGAAGAGTGTTTGGGAGTGGTTTATAGATACTATGTCCCCTGTCCCACAGTGGCATAATCCCAAGGCCCACACTGCTTTTTGGGGATTCCCTGCAAGAGGAAGTGCCGATCTCTATGTGGAAGCCTCCTAATAATCCCCATTTTTGGCTGTCTTCCTTTCCCTGTATCACTTACCTACTCCCTGATGATGTTTGTTGAGCCTCCCAGATTAACCCCTTGCACTTGAATCTTTATGTCAGAGTTTGCTTCTGGAGACCCAAACTCAGACGCTTTCCAGTCAGGTGATGCCCGCCATCCCAGGCATTGCTCCTGTGTGGCCAACAGTGACCTCTGTGGGCCCAAGCCTTCATCTGACTCCACCTCTCCACGGTCTTTGGTTCTGCCGGTTACCTTGCACAGAGAACACTTCCTTCACTTGGACTTTGGGACACTTCCACCCTTGGTTTACTTTACTGACTACCCACTGCCAGGGAGCTCAGCCAAAATATACAGAAAGGAGATAACACCACTTCAAACAGAATGGCTATTAATTTTCTCTGTGCCTGTTAGGTCGAGGGGGGGCAGTGGCCCCATTTATCGAGGGCCTGATGTGTGCCAGGCACTTTGCATTGTTAACTCATTTGATCCTGACAACCAGCCCATGGCGGAGATATTATTTATCACCAAATACACGGGAGGCAACAGAGGGTCAGACAGGTGGAATAGCTTGGTCAAGGGCATTCACTGGTGGTACTGGGATTTGGGCCTCAGGCTGTCCAACTCCTTCCTCTTGGTGGAGGGAGCTGCATCCTGAGACAGCTCTGCTGTCTGAACCCTGACTTCTTTCCCTTCTTCTTTCTCCCTCATTTCCTGGTCTGATGGATGCCTTACTCCCTCCAGCCCAGTGCTCCAACCCTTGATTTGGCTGAGCCGTGGAATAAGCCCCAGAGAAAAATGGATGATTAAATCATCAATAGTGCATCGCCCTGGCCACTTGCAGGCAGGCCTCACCCCCATCCGCCCGAAGCATTCCACCTCCATCAGGGAGAATGAGGCTGACTTCTGAAATTCCCTTTCCGAACTGTGTTCAAAGGGTAATCAGCCCCTATAGTCCAGGCCACTGCCGAAACAGGGCTGAGTAATTCACCCTGAGTAAGCTCACCCCAGACAGCCCCAGCGATTTGGCCTGAGCTGTGGAGGCTGGTAATGGGGCTTCCTGGAAGTGACAGGCCCACCTCCCCACCCTCACTTCTCTGAAACACACTCTGTGGCCCCGTGAGGGAGCACGAGGCCCCAGGAAGGGAAACCCCTTCATGTCCGTGAAGGGAACTGCAGCTGCTGGTCTGTCACTTAGGTCCCTGGGCTGTGGCACTGCTGAACACCTCTGCTCTGGAAGCTGCCTCTGCTTGTGCCTGCTGAGCCCTTCCAGAGGTGGATGCGAGTCCGTACGGGTCCTGACACGGGGTCTGCTCCAGACAGGCTGCACAAGGAAAGGCTTGCTGGCTTCCCCCCCTGCCACTGGTGCCGGGAGAGGTGGGGGAAGGTGAGCACAGTCCCCAGGGGGTTTGCTGCAGTGCTCAGGGGAGGGGCTGGCCTCCTGGACAAGGCTGGGCTTGGACGCCTGCCTGTCTCTCCTGCGCTCTCGCGCATGTCTCCTGTTGCCCAGCCGGCCCTGGCCCTGAGTCGTGCCCAGAGCTCCGTGAACAGTGGAATGGGATGGCATTGCAGGCAGAGCGGCGTGCTCTCATATCGATCCCATGTCTGATCTCTTGTTCAAGGGAGACAGAGGACATGAGGCAAGGCTTTCCAGAACATCGTGGCTTTTGAGAGAGAAGGTGTGAAGCCTGATTTACATGACAGGGCGAAGAGGAGGGACTGAGAGGGAAGCAGAGCAAGGAGAGGGTGGCATATGGAGAGGCTGCTGCAGGCTCAGGGAACACCTGCTCCGTCTCCTGACTGTGCCCTGGGCGACCAGCTGCTGACCATGATACGGGGACATTTCTGATTTACAGGGTTTACACTTAGGGGTTTTTGCAGTGAACAAGGCAGGAAACTAAAAGGAGGCACAAAGCCCAGGCAGGAAAGGATTGATTATGTTGCCCGTTCAATTCGTTCCAGGGCTTTGCTAAGCATATCCTTGGAGGTGTCACTGTCTCCTGGCCTTTGGGAAAGATAAGCTGTGTGGTTGCAGCCCTTTTCTAGTGATGGCGTTGAAAATCAAGCCCCGTGCATTTCCTTGGAGACGCCTGCGGGTGCTCTTGGTCAGGCTCTGCCAAGGGAGAGGTGAGTGCCAGCCCCAGCACAGCCAGATCCCTCTTTAATCCATGTATTGGAGAGCCCTTGAGCGCTAAAGCCACCAGGCTGGCTGTGGGTCGGGATTTGGCTCCTGCAAGCCCTTGGGGCAGCCTCAGAGGAATCTTCCGGATGAGCTTTGGAACTGGAGCTACCTGGGCTTGCTTGTAGGCCAGGCCAAGTGAGCCACTCTACTTTTCACTTAATGTCCAGGCCCTGTCTGGGCTCTGAAGCCAAGGTTTCTTCCTTGTCTTGCCTTGGAAGACAAATCAAAGCATGATTTGTCTGCCTTCCAGCCATTTGTTCACCAGCCTCCCATCCTGATGTTTGTTTCCCAATATATGTCCCCAGAAGGCCACAAGGAGCTCCCAATCTACAAGTGGAGATGGCTCAGCCAGTGGTCACATGAGGGTGGGGACACCCCTCTTTCTTCTTTGAATGTATACAAATCACCAATCAGAGTCACACAATGTGTGTTTTAATGCAGGTCTGTGCATATGGAGATGTAGAAAATAAAGACATGATTCTGTCTGCGGGGATCAGGGAATGCTTCATGGAGCAGTAGTCCCAGATAATGAGGGGCAGATGAGATAGAGTGAGAAGGTGGGCGGGCACTCCAGGGGCAAGATGTAAGGTGTGCAAGGATGTGGTGGCTGGGGATTATAGGGGGCACTCAGGCGGAGCATCATGGTTTAGAATGATTGGATCAGGAGCCTTCACATGAAAAAGTTGGTGGCCATCAAATCAGGAAGACTTTGGAGACTATGGTGGGGAGTGGAAGCTTATGCTGCAGGTGATTTGGAGGGAGGAGGAAGGTGTCAAAGAAAGGGCCTTTGAGTTGTGAATGCTAAAATCTGACCTATGGATCAGTTTTGGAGCAGACTAGGCTGGAAGTCAGGAGAGCAATGAGGGGGGTTGGCCTGGGGTCCAGGAATGAAGGTCACCGTCACTCTTCTCCAGTGTTGTGTTGGCCACTGATTAATTAGACTGAGGTTGGGGGAACTATTCTGTGTTGGCCTTCAGGCCTCTCCATCAGCTCCTGGAACTTCCGTTCCCTAGGTGTGGTGGTTAGTTTTATGTCAGTTCGGCTGGGCCATGGTGCTCAGATATGCAAGCAAATAGTATTCTAGAAGTTTCTTTGTGGGTGTTTATGGATGAGACTTGAATAGAACAAAAGACTGACTTCCCTTGAGCAACAGGGAATTCTGCACGAGATGGCTGGCTTTTGACTTGAACTGCCACATTGGGTCCTTTCTGGGTCTGCAACCTGACAGCTTTCAGACATGAACTGTAGCATCACCTGTTCTCTGGATTTCCAGCCTGACCACCCACCCTAAAGATTTTGACTTGCCAGCCTCCATAATCATGTGAGCCAATTCCTTCAAGTACATCTCTTTCTTGCTCTCTCTAAATACACTTGCTGTTGGTTTTGTTTCTTTTGGAGAACCCTGATGGATACACCAGGTTTGGCCAGGCTATTGGCTGATAGCAGCAGCAGGCTCAAGCCCCAGTGATTCATGACTGACTTTCACAGTTTGCCATATCTTGTTCATTATGTACCATTTTTCTTCAAACCCATTCACTTCTTCAGTGTTGCCTCATCTTCAGAAATAATTTCTGTGAAATCATGGATTTGATATAGTAGCAGTGAATAGTTTCCCAATGAAAACCAATTAAATATGTAACTATTAAAAATGTCTGCCTATATACCACCTAATGTCATCTCTCACTCACTTGTAATGGTGGAGAACAAGTTGAGAAATGTAGTGGGGCCTCCTCTGGGCACCAGGAGCAATTTTGGTTTAGTTTCCATGAGCCTTAACTTCTTGCTTCTGTCTGTCCTTCAGAACTTTACTGAGCACCTACTAAGTGCCAGTCCTGGAGCAGGAATTGGGGGTATGCATAACAGTCTTGGCTTTGACTGGCTGGGCTCTATGGGGAGAGTGAAGACTTCAGCAGTTACAACAGTATGGGGAGGGCTGGGGCAGAGTGGGCAGCAGGCCTCTTTCCAGCTGCCTAATGGCACTCCTCACATTCCAGTTCCTCTGAACATATTCCAAATACCTGGCCAGCCTCACAGTCTGCAGTGTCTTCCTTCTTTGTGTATGAGTGGAGGGATCTGCTGTGTTTTCCCTAAGGAGCTGCCATGTGCCTGCCTCTTCCCTTGGACATCTGCTCTGAAACAAACTGTCCACACTGCTGGTGTCATGGTGGCCATTAGTGCTTCCTGGTCCTGAGGGGAATCTCATCATGGCTGTGTATTTGTTGGCCAGGGCTGCCGTAACAAAGTACCACAAATAAGATGGCTTACACGACAGAAATTTATCATCTTACTGTCCTGGTGGCTGGAAGTCCAAGGTCAAGGTGTTGGAAGGGTTGGTTCCTTCTGAGGGCTGTGAGGTACAATCTGCCCCATGCCTCTCCTGGCTTCTGGTGGTTTGCTGGCAGTCTCTGGCCTTCCTTGGCTCATGGAAGCATTTCCGATCTCTGCCTTCTTTGCATGGTATTCTCCCTGGGTGCATGTCTGTCTCCAAATTTTACTTTTTTTTTTTTTTTAATTTTTTTTCAATGTTTATTTATTTTTGGGACAGAGAGAGACAGAGCATGAACGGGCGAGGGGCAGAGAGAGAGGGAGACACAGAATCGGAAACAGGCTTCAGGCTCTGAGCCATCAGCCCAGAGCCCGACGTGGGGCTCGAACTCACGGACCGCGAGATCGTGACCTGGCTGAAGTCGGACGCTTAACCGACTGCGCCACCCAGGCGCCCCAAAATTTTACTTTTTTATAAGGACAGTAGTCATATTCCAGTCTTATCTGCCTAATGACCTCATTTTAACTTGAATACTTCTGTAAAGACTCTATTTCCAAATAAGGTCATATTCTGAGTAATTGGGGTTAGGATTCCAACATATACATTGTTAGGGGGCACAATTCAACCCATTATAGGCTGCAAGCACTGTCACTGAGTCAAAGTGGCACGGTGGGGTGGTGGTGAGTGAGGAGCCTTTGGTGAGCACCATGGTGAGTGAGCTGAGCCAGGGCCCCTGCTTCTCATACCTCTCACTGTGGAAAGTTATGCTCAGGTTGAAGCTCATTCATTCACGTTATATATTTCAGTCATTCATTCAACATGCACATAATGCTCAGTTATTTATCCATTCAATTAATCATTCCTACTCTGGTTCACGCAGTCACACCATTCATTCATTCATTCATTCATTCATTTATTCATCAACCACAATGATATTCACTCTTTACTCCTTCCCTCCAACATCCATACATGAACACTCATTCCATCTTTCATTCATTCAGTCCCCCATCAGAGGCATTGGAGCCCTCTCCTGCCCCATCCTTGTGCTAGGAGCTGAAGTCAGATTGTAATAACATCCATGCTCTTACCTAAAGACATTCCCCAGGATTCAGAAGGTAGGGAGGGGCTTGTTTTCTCTACTGTGTTTTGACAATTGAACCATTCAGCTATCTTTGTCTTCAAAGTGGTGTGCTTTTCCAAGACTGAAAGAAAATAATGGTTTGGTGAGGAATGGGTCTACAGACTGCATGTACACTTGATTTTTTGGCCACTTCTGCTCAGAATAATGGGGATGTCTCCCAGGCAGGGATGGCAAGCTGTGTTCTGCTTTCCTATCACAGATTGCTGGGATACACTCCTTTGAAACCTGGTCCCTGTCAGCTGCTGCCCTGACTGTCCACACTTCTCTGAGCAAGAGGAGAGTCTGGGCACTCACACTGGTCAGCCACGCAGCATGTGTATGTTCTTTCCTCCTATCCTTGCTTTTGTCCAGATCCTGAGTTTTGCTCTTGAGAAGATTAGGGCCCAGTGACATTGGTTCTTGCTGTCTGGCCCAGCCTCAAGCAGGCATTTGAGTGGTGTCTACATTGTGACCTGGAGTTCATTGGAGGCCTGGGAGTGTCCTTGGTTGTCCCTGGAGGAAAGATATACACTCCAACTTCCCACTAGCAGGGCAGGACACCTGGCCCTCCTTTCCCCTCTGGTTCAGGAGGCAAGAAAACAGCCTCATTAGCAAACTCTGTTTCTAGGCTATATAACCTCATCCTTATGAACTCCACCAGACAAAGTTCTGTCGTTGGGTGAACAATGGGGACCACAGATGACACTTGCAGGAGGCAGCGGCTCCTATCTGAGTGGCATCCACTGTCCCAGGACACGGAAAATACCTCCATGCACCCCATTCCGGTGTGTAAAGGAAGTAAGCACTGGGTTTCTTGCTGCAAAGATCTGAATGAACAGGTCCCATCCTAAGGGTCACTCTGATGGAGAGAAAGATGACATTATGAACATGTGTATTAATCTGCATAGATGCTAATCATTTTATTTAGAATTTGTTTTACTTGCTGAAATGCCTGGGGGTGTAATGTGTTGTGTCTCCTCCTCAATCCCTTCAACAAGCAAAAATTTTTCCTTTACTAATAAGTTACCAGTAGGAAATGTAAATGGAGCTGTTGCTCTCTGTTTATTCCTGATTCTTAAGACTCACAAAGCCACACATCTGGAGAAGAAGGGAAAATTCTATCAGCTAGCTCTGTGTTTCCAAATATTGTGGCTTTGGCATTGGGTGGATGAGAAAATAGAATAAAAAAAATTTCATGTCACCTGCATGCTGTGTAGACACAGTGTGTGCTATACAGAGATCTGTACATTTCACAAGCAGCCATAGCATGGCTGAAATGAGGACAAGTGGGTTAGTTGTTTTCTTACACTAGCAAAGGGGTTAACATGTCTCCTTGGTGTAGACTGAGGTCTGAGACCATGAAAGAGTGTAGGATAGATTGATGAAAACACATGAACAAAGGCACATTAGAAAGATAAGTTCACCATGCTGATCAGGATGGAACTGCTTTGTTTTAAGCATGGCTACTAATGTTGGCATGTGTTCGGATTTTAGTTCTTGGCTCAGCTTGAGAACTTACTTGTATTTGTCTTCCTAAAAGATATATTTGGTCTTATTTCTGATATTTTATTTATATTTTTGTTTTCTTGCTGTTTTTCTGGTTTTCTATTTTGATATGTGATTTGAGATTCCATAGGTGATTTCTTTAGTAATTTGGAATGAATATTTTATTTTACTCCTACAATATGGTCTTTAGTTACCTATGTTATTTAAAAAAGCATATCTATGTTTCCTGAAATGTGCTTGTATTTCTTTACTCAATAGAATGAAGAGAGAGAGAGAGAGAGTAGGCATTGATTCCTCTGGATAAGATGAAGAAATACCTGGTACTGTCTGGGAAAAAAAAAATCTACTGGCCTGAAAAATTGCCAAGCAATGTCTTGTCCATGAGTCTTCTTTTAGCAACTTAGGTGTTACAAATTGCAGAAGTTTCTCCTGGCATCCGGCCCTTGGTTAGTGATAAATCTTAGTTTACCATTTTCATCTTGGTCTGAGTCGTCATAGATTTTTTTTGGAGGGAAGTTGGCTGACTTATGGATTGTTGCCAGACACCGGCTTAAACTTGAAAGTCTAAAATATGAAACTTACCTTGTCACGCCTCTGCGTAAAACCCTTCTGTGGTTCTTCACTGCCCCAGAATAATGTCATGTTCCTTTATCCCTGATGGGGTCCTCAAAGAGCTGTCAGCCCTTCTTCTGTCACTCCCCCCCCCCCCCCGCATTGTTCTCACCTTCCTCTTCTCTGTCATCAACACCAAGTGACCCAAGTCCTGTCCTCATCACCCTCTCCTCTCCTGGCCTCTGCTCTTGCGGTCCTTCTACCTCCACTCTCTCTGGCCACCATCTTGTAGTAACATTATGGGTTGTTTCGGGGTATCTCTCTCTCTGAGTAGACCATGAACTCCTCAAGGGCAGCATCCTTGCCGCATCTCCCTCACACAAGTAGCACACAACTCAACATATAATCGTGCTCAGAAAATGTTTGTCATAACCTGTAAAAAGAAAGATGTCAATCTTCATTTGATCCAAAGGAAGCTGTGTACCTTTAATGGAAAGGGAGTAAAACTCTCCATGAGAGGTTGGGCCAAGTAAAGGGGGTGGCCCATAAAGCCCAATTCTGCTCCCATCAGGGGTTCATGCTTTGGTTTCCTCTGCTCCTGGGGATGCTGGCAATGACCACTCCCAACCACACAGTGCTGTCTTCTAAGCCTGCATGCTTGGTATTCCTCTGGTTAGACCAGCCAAGAAAGAATTGAACTTCAACTTTTCTGAACTTTGAAGGGAAATAATGAGGTAATCACAAGGTATGCATGAAATATACATAAAAATGCTGGCATTACTAAGGCTGATAAACTGGTTTCCGTTCCACATACCTTCTGAGAGATAGTCTCTCTGGCTCCAAAGCTGAGAGCTGGCATGGCCACAACAACTTCTTACCTGGGCTCCTTCCTTTCCTTCTACAAGCTTGTTACCCTTGGCAGGCACCATATCAAGACCCACAATGACCCAGGAGTTTCCTCTTGGGTATCCCTCTCTCTCCATGGCCAAGAACAAGTGGCCTCACTCCCTTCACACACCCACCAGCCGCTTGGGCTTTCTGGGTTTTCTGCACCAGGAACAACCTCATCCCTCCATGGGACCCCGACTAAGGCATAGAGGAATATTCTGGCCAATGGGAAATGAAGACAGTGCTGGACTAGCTTGCCTTTGACTTCCTGGACATTTTCTACACTAAAAATGGAATTTGGCATTGTCTTGTTGATGAAGCTTCTTGGCTATTTGGGGCCTCTGTGAGGGAGGGTAGTGCTCTCAAATGCAGTGTTCTCAGGGCCTGGCTCTGTGTTCTGGAGTTCCCCAACCCCTGAGCTGGGACCTACTTAGAATTCTGCTCACATCTGGGGCCAAGTGCACCCGGCAGCCATCTCTGTGTCTGCAGCAGCAGGCGTGGCTGCAAACCTGGCCTGGGTGAGTGGAGCCCCCTCCTGCCTGCAGCTCTCATTAGGGATACATGAACATGTTTTATGCCTGTCCTGGGTTCCCCATGGCCCAGCCTTCCCCAGCTGTCTGCACACACTCCCCCTGTCTTTGGATTTCCTGGGAAATTTTCAGGTCAAATCAAGCCAGAGGCAAAGGGACCGCAGACCCGATGGGAATTTCTGATTGTGGCAATGGGAACCAGGACTTGCCAGACACTGGGGGCAGGATGTGTGGTTGCAGAGTGGTGAGACTTTGAGAAAGGGGCTTCCCACCCACCTCTTGACTCCTGCTCACGGCATTCTGCCTGTCAGCTAGCAGGTCCCTGGGACAGTAATTAATACCTGCACAGAGGTGGCACATTTCACTGTTGGTTTGTTTGGACTGCAGTTAGCCTACCTGCCTTCTTAGTAGGAAGGATGGTATCCTTGGGTGACACCATCTGAGCAGGTTGTCTCTCCCGAGATGTGCATCGTGGAGCACGTTTTAATTAAGCTAGAATGTGTGACAGTATCAGAAGGCACTGTCGCTGACAGAAGTCTTCTTTACCTTTACGGAAACTATTAGCTCCTTTAGGCAGGAGCCCAAAGTGGAAACATTTGCTTCAGTCTATGGCCAGTGAAATATGCATGCTAAATTAAAATGTAGGATATGCTGTACAACTGAGAATCAGAGAGGTGGCAAGTGATTAGGTTCTTGCCAGGCAATATCCTTAGGTTCCACTGGGGGTGACAGGGAGCATACAGAATGGTGATCTGAGCGCCTGCTTCAACTCAGTGTGGGAGGTTTTCTTTCTTCCTGCTGGTCTGCCAGCTCTTACCCTTATGTACCTTTTCAGATCTGTATCCTTATTATAAACTCCATCCTCTCTTCTTCTGATGTCACACAGCTCATAGAAAACATGGGGAACAATGTGGTGTCATGGAAACAGACTTGCTTTGACTTCAACATCAATCTTGCCTTTGCCATTTATGTACCGTGTGACCTTGGCTGAGTCACTTTCCCACTCAGAGCCTCCATTTCCTTTTCTATGGTTGGTGATGTTCTCCCATACCTCACAAGTTTACTGAGGAAGGCTCGTGAAGTTATGTATGGGAAATGTCTAACACGGTGCCAGTGCGTAAGAGTGCTCACAAATTAGTAGTTCTCATCTCTCTCCCTTCCTCTGGCTAAGTCTGGTCTCCTGGAAGCAGAGCCTGGCACCCCACAAGTAATGTGTTTGGGACAGCCCTCAGGTGAGAGCCTTCGGGGTACGAAGGAGGCGGGAAGGAGCAGGGGAAGAAACTCTGCAAAGCCGGGGGGTCCCGGAGTAGGAATTGTACCACAAAGTTATCCCAACTCGAGGATGAAGGTCTGCACTTTTGGGTCCTATTGCAGTCATTCATTGGCTGCAGGCCACTCCCAGAAGGAGGAGGTAACCTGCTGGTGTTTCTGGGCAAGGCAGAGCCCGCACAAACAGCTGGAGATGGGCACACCAGCTGGTAGAAGGGATCTGGGCACGGAACCAGCAGCATCCACTACACCCCCCTCCCCCCCCCCCCGCCTATTCTGAAACTGCTTATCCCGAGAGTTTTCCATCAGCTATAAATGTAAGTCCGTTCGAGGAAGTTTTAACTATATTCCCGAATACCCAGTACCTCATGGTTACCTGGGGCGCGAGGGATGTGTGTCGTTTTCTCTGGCATTTTGGGGTGGGGTTTGTGAGGCTCTCCTTGCTGACACTATCTGTCCCTTGGTGCAGAGTTCAGACTCCATGCCTTGGACCAGTCACAGGACTGCCGGACCTGTGGGGGCAGCCCTGGGGCGCTGGAAATGCTTTCTGCTGCCAACCGGGGATCAGTTCCAAATTGAGAAGCTCCCCAGCTTTCATTGCCAACCCTCCAGCACCTCTGTGCTGCTGGAGCCCCCTCTAATCAGCATTTGCTGAGGTTTATTAACACCTTATCAGTGCTTGGGACAACTCAGTGTGCACTCCCTCTTGAGAGGCATTATCTCACTCCGGGGAATCTGAAAACATTAGACGAGGAGCCATCCTGCATGTCTCATTAGCTGTTCAAAGCACGCATGGTTTGAAGGCCGGTGGGGCGTGGTGGTAATCCATCAGACCACGTGATATTAAAGGAGGGGTGATTGATAGGTTAGCGCTGTCCAGTGGCTCTGTAAGCACCGGGGGCATACAGGTTGTGTGACGACAGCCCACGAAAAGCCCCAGGCCCTGCCAGCACCTATGGTGCCTGACAGGTTCTGGGCTGTGGCTCAGGGTATTTGCCACCCGAGCCCATCACCACTCTGCAGTCACACCAAGTGCATTTCCTTAAGAGGTGGGAGGAGGTGGCCCAGTGACAGAAAGAGCACACAGAGCCTCTCAAGTTAGCAAACTTGGGTTTGACCTCAGCTCTGCCATTTACATGCTCTGTGAACTTGAATGCCTTCCTCAGTCTTCTTATCTGGAAAATGGGGAAAAATCTTTCCCTTTTAGGGATAAGTGTGGGCCCCCACCCCACAGCACACACCCTATTGGAAAGCTCCTGGCACATATTAGCTGCTCAACTATTAGTAACAGTTTTTATTATTGCTCTTGGATTTCAATTCTCAGCTTGGGTTTGAGCTTGTGGGAGGCATGTGGTCCCTCTGGGCACATCCTTGGTCTTTGGATCGGAGCCACCCATGGAAGAATATCTCTGAATTCTCTCCTGGAAGGGGCTTTGGGATTGAGGGGTATGATGAATAACTTTTCTTCCAAATCTTACATTTCAGTCAACTTAGCCTCCTGCTGTGTGTGGGAAATTGCACCATCTTAATACCTCTCTCCCCCCTCTTCAATCTGTCTTTTCAGAGTGTTCTGTCAATTAGAAAATGCTTGTCAGCTAAGTGACTATTCGGAAAACAACCTACATGACTTCTCTAGCACTTGAAGAATTTGAAATAATGGAAGGGGATTAACTTGCCGGGGAAGGCATTGTTAGGAAGGAGGGCTGCTATTCAGAACTGCCTCCTAGTCTGTATGGTTTCATTAATAACACCTTTCATTCTATAGCCCCTCGAATCTAGAAGGATCCTGAGTGATTAACAGATGCTGTGAATAGGAATTACTTCATCTTCTGCTGAAATATCACTTCTCCTGGAGCTGCAAGCATTTGGTTCTCGATATCCTCACGGTCACTCTTGCTTCAGTAATTAAGGGAACATAAATATCACCAAATGAGTTGATTGTGTTCTGGAGAAGACCCTCAGCTCCCACTGGGGGCCTGGCTCTGTGCTCGGTGCTGGGGAGGGAGGGATCAGGATAGCCTTCACCCAAGAGGATTTCACAGGGTAGGAAGATGGACAGGTAAATGGCCGGTGGCCCACAGGGCAGGTGAGTGTATGTGACAGAGGTGCAATGCATGTGGTCATTAGCTGGCACAGGACCGAGCTGTGCTGTGACTGAGGATGGAAGATTGGAAGTCAGGGGTGGAGAAGGCTGGTGGGAGACACAGCTGGCCTCTTGCTTGGGTGAGACCCTACAGTGCCAGAGCAGGGATTCTCAGATTGGGGTGGTCATCAGAGTCCCCTGGGTCACTTGGTACAACATGGATTGCTCGACCCTGCCCCTGGAGTTTCTGATTCCGTAGGTCAAGAATTTGCATTTCTAGTAAGTTTCCAGGTGGTGCTGCTACTGCTGGGCACAGAGAGTCATTGTGCCAGAGCACTTAATGCAGGGATTGTAGTCGTAAATAGATGTGGGCATGGGTGGGGTCCATGGCCGACTGAGAAGCACGCACCCTATCAGAAGAACAGCTGCTATGGTTGCCATGTGGGAATGTGGGATGAGTGTTACTAGATCTTTCATTTGGTCTGGGAAGACTGGGAATCTCAATTTTTTTTTTTTTTTTTTTTTTTTTTTTACATAAAATGCCCTGATTTTTACAATGCCATGCGAGTCTGAGAAAGCACATCTGTAGCCGCCATGCATTTTTAGTTTGTGACCTGTCTTTGGAAGAAAGAGTGGGAATTTGCCAAGTGGCCGGGGAGGGAAAGCACTTGTCCTGCAAAGGGAACCTTGTGTGCAAACACGCGAGTGGGGAAGTGCAGAGCCTTCTAATTGGCTGGAGCAGTGAGTGGATGCCTGGGGAGGGGTGGTGGGGAGGTGGAGCTGGAGGAGAAGGTGGGAGGTGGGCAGGGAAGAGCCCTGGAGCTCTGGGGAGGTTTAGATGTGGTCTCTGACCTCAGCATGGCCAGCTTTTCTTGCTGACCTCAGGGCTTCTGTGCTTGGGATAGAGGGAGCAGTTTGGTATCCACTACGGTGGTCCTGCCAGGCTGAGGTAGGCACTGTGCACTCAGTGAGCCACATGCAGTGTTCTGAAGCCTCGAGAGAGGCTTAGCGAGATGCTTCCTATCAAGGCCAGTTTCTGGGAGGAGGGGCTCTGGGCTTATGGTGGTGATGCTTCTCAGACAGATGCACTTTGTCCCTGTCTTCTCAGGAGGGGAGCCTGGGGCCTTTCTTCCATTGTGGTCCTGTGAAGGTCTTTGGGTCAGACAGACCCAGATTGGGGTCTCACGTGTACCGCTTGCTGTGTGACTTTGGGCAAATTGCTAGACATTTCTCAAATCTGGTTCCTCGACTGTAAAATGGAGGAAAATCACTGTGAGCATTAGTGAAGTTATTTTTAATGTAAATATGCCAAGAAATTATTTTTTTAAATTATGTGCTTTTTAGAAGATTACACATTATTGTGGTAGAAAATAGAAATATGTATATGTATATAAATATATATAAATAAAAATATATAACTAACCTTAAAAGAAAAAGCCCAAGAAAACCAAAATTACCTATCTTTCCTCTATCGTACGAAAAACATCATTAACATTTTGATATTAACATTTGCTATCTATTCTTCTAAACCAGAGCTAGCAAACTCTTTCTTAAAGAACCTAAATATCACTGGTTGGAAGACCCTAAGGTCTCTCTCTGTTGTATCTCTTCAACTCTACCTTGTAGCCTGAAAGTAGCCACAGAAAATTCATAAAGGAAGGGTATGCATGTGTTCTAATATAACTTTATTATAACAACAGGTCCACAGTTGTAGTTTATCAGTACTGGGCCATCCTGGTGCCTCCCTCCTTCCTCCATCTCCTGAAGGTGGATGGCCTGGTACCGAGGAGCATGAGGCCACTAGAAGGAAGGTGCAGGCAACAGAGGGTGGGTGGGGGGCCCTGCTGAGGGCACGGCTGCTCTGCTCTTTCCCTTGGGGACTTTGGAAAGGGCTTGGGAAAGGCCCATTGATCTGCTGGTGGCTGAGAGGTGAGAGCTCAGTCCACTCATCTTCTGACTCAGTTAGGATCAGCTATACACAGGACAGTGACCTCTGTAAAGGAGAGAGCCACCAGTGGATGGAAGACAGGTTCAAAAGTTAGCCCAAGAGGATCCAAGGAACCCGAGGGGCTTGCCACACATGGGGCGGTTGCCTGTGGCCTGGAGGCTATGTTTCTTGAGCTTGGATTGGGTGTCATATTCTCAGGAGAGACAGAGAAAACAGCTAGGGGTTTAGTCTCGAGCTCTGGAGCACTCTTCATGTGCCGAAATAGGAAGGTGGGTCACCAAGGCCAGGTCCTGCTGCGGGGAAGCAGCTAGGTGAAAGATTTCAGAGTGGAGCAGATTGGGCTAAAGTCCTGCTTTGCCCTCTGTGCCTGTGCCCTTGAGCAGGTCAGCTTCCAGGGCCTCTCTGGACCCAGTTCCTCATCAGTAAATGGGGGTTTGCTTCCTGCAAAATTTGGGTGCGCATATAGGGTGCTCTGGCTGGCAGGGCCATTTCCATCTGGTGTGTAGAACTGGATGAGCTTCCATTCCGTCCCCTGTCGCCAGTTCCCATAAATGCTGGAATAGAGAGCAGCTCCTTTCCTAATAGAAAGTGCTTTTTGCATTTTCGCAGTCGGGAGATCCTGTAGTTAGGGGAAAGGGTCAACTTGAAGTTGAACATGTAAACTCTTAGGGAGGTAGAGCAAAGAGTCACATGTCTATCTGTGGCATTAGATTTATTAATTTAGCTACCCATAATATTTAAACTCACATGTTATATAAAATAGTGCACTAAGAAATACTGCTTTCTTCCTCTTGCATTTCATGGAGTAATTTTATTCAAAGCTTTCCCAGTCCTCTTGGGCAACAGTGCTGTCATTGCCAGAGCCACTGTATGCAGCGACTAACCTAATTCTCCAGGCCACAGAAATCTCCACTTCTGTCATAGTTGTTTGAGATCTGGCACCCTGTGGATCTGTGTAAAATTCTGTCACTGGAGATTTTATCCCAAGCCACCTGCACTTACCTGCACAACATTAGGAGAGTGTTTCCTTTTTAACCACTTCCTTCCACATTATTCTGTAGGTATGTTCATGATCATGATCTCCACAATAAAACTTGCTTTTGAAAGTGATTTGTACTAAGGCTTGTTTAGAACAATATCCCCAGTTTACAATTCTAAGGTCATACTCAGGAAAAATTATTAAGTAGGGTTAAATATCTTTGCCTCTTTCTGTAACGATTCTATCAGACAACCTCTTATAGGCATCCAAAACTAGCATTGATTGAGGTCATTTCAGGTTAATGTCTTTTCCCCAAACAGTACTTTGTTGTGGAAAATAAACTAAATGAGAGAACTCGCCTTTAATAGGAGAGAGTTTGTCAGGAATTTGAATATAAGTTCTCTCACTCTTTTTCTGAATGGAAAATATTTGGAAAAATATTACCCTTGCCTTCTACTTGGCTATTGAGTAAAGCAGTGGCTCAGTAGCTCTGGGTTGAATTGGATGAATGAATGAATCTAAGAATTTCATAAATTCTTGCATGTGGCACAGTGCCTGCCACATAGGAGGTGCTCCGGAAAGGCCAATTCTTTACCCACTTGCCCGGGTCCCAGTGCATCTGTCCTGCCTCACCTTTGCCTACCTTCTCTCACATCTCAGGTTGGCAGGCCCCCTAGAAGCGGGGTTCTTTGGTATCCTCCTGCACAGTGGGACTCAAGACCTGAACTGGCCACACCTGCTTCCCCTGTCTGCCTTGTCTCAGATCACACCTGTCTTCATTGTCCACTTTGTCATGATTCTCCCATCAAAGGGCTTCGTACATACCATTTCCTCTGCTGTGCATGCTTTCCCCTCTCCTTCATCTTCCCATTAACACTTACGTCGATCTGGTGATGATCCATCCTCACGGAAGCCTCCCTGGCCTCTAGATGAGGCTCCTTCCCTCCCCCCCAAGTGCTCTGCCCCATGCTGTGCTCTTGTAGGTCTGAATACTTTCCTTCGACATGCATTTTGGTGGTTACATGTCCTCTCCCCTGGGTTAGAACCCCTTCAAGGACAGGGATTTGTTCTACCTTCACAGCTGTGCTACCGGTGCTCCATGTAGTGCCAGACACAGAGTAGGCATCCCAGACATTTGCTGGACATTTGGCTGAGCGCATGGTGCTTGTGGATTAAAAAGTTTGATGGAGGAGGAACGCTATTCGTAAAATCTTGACCCGCTTCCTGGGTCCTGAACGCCCTCTGGCGGATGTTGGTTTCTGTCATTTTGCATAAATATGATAGGTTCAGGAAATAAAGGCACATGGACACCTGGAGCCTCACCTGTGTGGGTCATGGTCTCCTTATAAAGTACCACTTCTTCCTCTGGAGTGAATGAGTTGGATCTTTCAGTGCAATCAGCCAATTTTAGTATTCCATGGAGCCGGGAATTGAGAGTTCTCTAAAAAGATTCCTGTTCGGGACCACCTGAAATTGTGTGCTCATGGGGAACCAGTAGTAGAAACAGAGAGGTTGGACCTGATAACCTTTGTGTCAGTAAGCCTGGGTCTTGGGGCTGGAGTCACCAGAAATCAAGTAGAAAACCAAGCAGAAATGGGCAGATTTCTTCCTTTCTCCCACCTGACCTGTCATACACACAGCGGCTCCACCAGCCTCTCTCTCTCTTCCTCCCTTTTGCCCCAGCCCTCTAGTCCAGGAGTCCCGTTTATGCACCCTGGATCCAATCCCTTCCCTTCCCTTCCCTTCCCTTCCCTTCCCTTCCCTTCCCTCCCATTCCCCTAGCACTTCTTGGTTTCACTGCCCAAATAAGTTGACTTATACTCAAGGTTTTGTCATAGGCTCTGCTTTTGGAGATGCCCAACCTAAGACACAATGGATTCTCCATTCCCTGGAGCAGAACTCCCAGTTAGAATTCTTGCAGTGCTCATCCATTCACCCATTAATTCATCAGGTATTTGTTGAGTGTATACCATGTCCCTGGCACTGTGTTAGATACTGAGCCTACAAACGTAAGCAAAAGCAGATGTGATTCCTACTTTCATGAGGTTTACTGACTAGTGGGAAAGACAGACATTAACTGAAAAACTATGAGAGGGATATAACTTCACGATGTATTAAAATACAGTGGAAGAAAGGGACATGGTTCTATGAGGGATTAAATCTGAGAAAGCTGACCCAAACTGGAGGGTCAGGGGAGACTCCCCTGTTGAAGTGACCCTTGTGCCGAGACTGAAGGGCAAGGGACACATGTGTCAAACCCTGCAGGTGAGGATTTGGCTTGAGGAACTGAGGGAACACCACCATGCCGGGAAACCCGAGAAGCAGGGTGAGACTGGACATAGTGGAGTCGGCAAAGGCCACACCTGCAGGCCCTTGGGACCATACTGAAGACTGTAACCTCATTTCAGATAAAAAGGAAAGCCATGGTGTGGTTTTAAGCAACGTAGTGGCAGTAAATAGAGTGGGAATCCAAGCCATTTTGTGGGTCATGGAAGGAAGAGGTGAGCCCAAGTGCTGGAGAGCCTGGCACATATAGGAGGCCAGCATTTGGGGAACACCGGAGACAGAGTTCTCATGTACATCACGCCTGACCTCCATCTTAGATAGCTCCTGCGCAATCTCCAGAGACGTGATGGCGGGAAAGATCTTCTTGGACTCCCAGCCCAAAGGTCATGTCCTCTTTTTTTTTTTTTTTCAAATTAAGTAGGCTCCATGCCCAACATGGGGCTTGAAGTCACCACCCTGAGATCAAGAGTCACATGCTTTACTAACTGAGCCAGACAGGTGTCCCCCAAAACCTTCTGAAATGCCCTTCCTGTCCTCGCTCTCTCCAGACCAGAATTAGTTGCTGTGTGTGCATGCCCACAATTGTACAAACCTCTGTAGGACTCTCACTACTTGACTGGGGGCTTTTGAGGGCCAGAGTCATACCTCATTCATCAGAATGTCCCCAGAGCCCCAGAGCCCCAGCACTTTGCCTGTATGCTGAGTGAACTTCATCTTCTCTAAGAGTTCCACCACAGCCTAAAGGCTGGGGCAGTGCTCCAGCTCAGAGGGAAGCATACAATGTCCTCTGATGCTTCGTGGCATCTGAAATGAAGCTCTATCTTTGCACAGCAGATGGGCCCCAGGCCCTAAGGGCTCCTGATTGCTATGTGGTTTGCAAGCTCTTGGAAGTAGCTGCCAGGCTACCATATGCATGGTAACAGCCAAACTGCCTACATAAGCTGCAGTCTCTGCTACCAGATCTTCTGCATGGCCTTGGAAAAGTAACCGAGGGGCTCTGTCTTTTATGTGGGCACAGGGTGCTGCTGCCTTTATGACGCTGGTAGGCCAAAGCAGTTTCATTCCCCTGGATGTCCAATAGGGAGCCAGGCCCTACCATCTGCCCATGCTATGTTGACTGCATGGTTCAGCAGGCTGATTTGTGGAGAAGCGTTTGGGGAAGGGACTAGATTCGGTTGGAATTTATAAGTAGCTCATAGGAGTTCTGGCTGCTGGAGCTCAAGACTGGAACCCTTGTGGTGCTGGGGCTGGGAGCAAGATTAGAATTCTTGAAGAATGATCCTTCTCATTTAAATTACTCCTAGAGAGACAGATGAGCCCAGTGTGGACAAGTGAGCACTTCCCTGGGGGCTCAGAGACCTTTACTTTAACCTTTTCTTTGCTTTTATATACAGTCTGACCTTGAACCATTCATTTGAATCACCTGGTCTTCGGCATCATCTACGTAGCCAGGCAGTTGGAGTTAATGCCCTCCAAGTCTGTTTCCAGCATTGAAATTCCATGTGCCTAAGACATTTGGGATTCCAGGATAGCTCAAGGCAGAGAGTTGCCCCAAGGGTGTGGCAGAAAAATTTCCTGGAAGTGGAGTCTTCCTGCTCTGTTCACTGCCCCAGGGCTGGGCAAGAAGCCTTGGACTCTTCATTAGGAGTGCAGGCTTTGGATCCTCACTCTGTCACCTACTAGCTGTGAGATCTGCCTAGGCTCCAGTAACAAAATCCCACAGGCTGGGTTGGGGGTGCTTAGACATCGAAATTTATTTCTCACAGTTCTGGGGCTGAAGTCCAAGATCAGGGTGCAACGTGGTTGGGTCCTGGCGAGGGCCCTCTTCTTGCCTTGCAGATGGCTGCCTTCTTGCTGTCTGTTCTCATGATAGATGGAGGGAGTTAGAGGTGGGGAGAGACTGAGAGAGTGAGCGAGCACTAATTCTTGTTGTTTCTTCTTATAACGGCAATAATCCCATCAGACGGGCCCCACACTCAGGACCTCACTTAATGCTAACTCCCAAAGGCCCCATCTGCAAATACCAACACACTGAGAATTAGGGCTTCATATATAT
Source organism: Herpailurus yagouaroundi (assembly GCF_014898765.1). Classification (NCBI taxonomy): domain Eukaryota; kingdom Metazoa; phylum Chordata; class Mammalia; order Carnivora; family Felidae; genus Herpailurus; species Herpailurus yagouaroundi. The sequence goes on along the minus strand of NW_024412404.1, from coordinate 24,865,040 downwards.
GAATTTGGGGGGGGTAGTCACTGACATTCATTCCATAGCAGGAAAATTTCTCTTTTCTCAAGTTTGGCAGCACTGATGGTACTCACCTGTATCCAGGTATCTACTATCACAATAATACAGTTAAACAAACTGTCCCTGAACAGACCAATTACATATATTATTCCTCATGAATCTATAGGTCCACTGAGTAGGTCTGCTGATCTGGGCCCAGCCTGGCTGGTCTTGGATGGGTTCACCCATGTCTGTGGTCAGCTGACTGAGTTAGGGTGGCCTCGGCTGGGTCAGTTCCTTTCTACATGGTCTGTCATCATCCAGCAAGCTAGCCCAGGCTTGTTCTTATGGGATGTCAGGATCCCAAGGGAAGGAAATAGAGGTGAATGGAAGATTACAATGGCTCTTGAGGCCTGGGCTTAGAATTGGCACTTCAGGGGCGCCTGGGTGGCTCAGTCAGTTAAGCATCAGACTCTTGGTTTTGGCTCAGGTCGTGATCTCATGGTCTGTGGGTTTGAGCCCCATGTCGGGCTTGCTACCGTCGGCATGGAGTCTGCTTGGGATTTTCTGTCCCCCTCTCTCTCTGCCCCTCCCCAACTTGTGCTTTCTCTCTCAAAAATAAACCTGGAAAAAAAAAAAAAAGAATTGGCACTTCATCAGGGTGTCAGACTCTTGGTTTCTGCTCAGGTCATGATCTCACAGTTCATGGAATCAAGCCCCACATCAGGCTCTGTGCTGTCAGCAGGGAGCCTCCTTGGGATTCTCTCTTCCATCTCTCTCTGTCTCTGCCCACCCCGCTTCACACACACACACACACACACACACACACACACTCTCTCTCTCTCTCTCTCTCTCTCTCTCTGTCTCTGTCTCTCTCTAAATACATAACGTTAAAAAAAAAAATGGCACTTCATCATGTCTGTGGCCATGAAAGTCACAATATCTGTCCAGAGTCAAGAGATGAAATATAGACCCCACCTTGTAATGGGAGGAGCTGCAAAGTCACATGACAAAGAGTACAGATACAGGAAGTCCTAGAGAAGTGGGATCATTTTCACAGTGAGTCTTTACGATACCTCTTACCCTTGCTATTAGGCTTAAATAAAATTGTTGATGATATCGCAGTGCCTGACCAGTAGTGAAAACATGTTAGGTGATAGCTGCTATTATATTATTATTAGCTGGATGATGTTTCAGAATTAATACAGGGTCAGTCACTTTATCCAGCCAGTGACCAAAGTGAGAAGCACATCTGACCTCAGGTTGGCAGGACACACTAATGCCTCCTTTACACTCAGGAGGACAGAAGCTGTGGATAAACGTGGGGCCCTCCCCTAGAAGGGGAGTCAGCAGGATGCTGACTTTGACCTTCTTTTAGAGTTCGGGAAGGTCAGCCCGAGTCTGACTCTCCAGCACCAAGGCATCTCGTATGGGAGATGTGGCTAGCATATTCTCCAAGACTGACCCACGTTGTGCTCCGGCACCTGCTGAGAGGAGGGACTAGGCCTCTGCTTCAGTACTTCTCTGCTTCTCAGATGCCCACTGTGCTTTTGCCTGCCCCCCATTCTGCTCTCTTGTAGCCAGACAAGCCCACCCTCTTCTCCCAGTGAGTCCTGTTGAATCCCACCTCCGGGCCTTCACTCGCGCTTTCATCCGCCCAGGATAAAAGCCCTTCAGACTCATTACTTCAGTTCCGAGAAGCCTTTTTCAGGGGTAATGAGAGTTAAGTGTTTTCTTGGTGCTCAGACATGGCATCCGGACAAAGCTTCCTGGGATAGTATGTGTGTTTTTTCATTTGCAGTCTCTTTTATTAAAGTTAAATCTTAGGCAGAACACCTCTTTATAAGACTTGAGAAAGTGGAGCTGCTCTGACTGAGTGTATGTGTTACTGTGGGTGTGTGTGTGTGCACAGGGGTGAGAGGGCCTGGGTGTGGAGCAGAGCTTCCTGCCTCCTTCCCTCTTGCCCTCTGCAGCCCCTGCAGAAAGCTTTTGGATTTCACCATGGCACAATTTTAAAAATACTGAAGCAGAGAATCTAGACAAGTGGTGGCCATTAGAGCCACTCTCTTGGATATCAATCAACTAAGCTGGGCTTTTCCTTTTTTTCCCTCTTTTAAATAACTTTTATTGTTTTTTTATTACACAAGTAATACATACTCATTGTAGAAAAATTAGAAAATATTAATATGCAGAAAGAATAAAAGTCATCCGTAATACGACTCACAGAGATAACTGCGGCGAATATTTTAGTGTATATCTTTGCCAGCAGAGAGTAAACATCTTTCAGAATCACTAAATATTCTTTGGCATAAATTCGGTGCCTGCTTGGCATTCCATTGTGCAGGAGGGCATGATTTATTTAACGAGTCATTTATTGTTGAGCATCTGAGTGTGAGATACAGCTTTGTACCTAAGTCTTTGAGCACCTTCCTAATGATTTCCTTAAAAAAAGATTTTGAGATGTACAGTTGCTGGGGGCAGAGGGCATTCATTGCTCATTAAAATGCTCTGAATTATGAAATATATACAGATGCAGACACACATGTGAGTCTTATACAAAGTGTATGACTAGTTCAGAAACACCCGGGGTGTGTATTTCAATCTTTTCGTCTATTCAGTCTTTTCAATCTATTCCTAAATGGTGCCGAATATTTGCATTTGGCACTTCTGACATTTTTGTCCTGCAGAGTGGGCTCTTTTCTCTTTTCTAACCTCCCCTCTTGCATGTTCTCTGTCTCTGCAGTTCTGGAGTGTCACTTTATTTTTGGGGACTCTGTGATCTGTTCCATTAGCATTTATTTTTCATTTGAAAACATAACTTTAACATGTTTATTTACTTTATGAATAGATAATGCATTCCCGTGGTTCAAAAATTAACAGTTTTTGTAAAAGTCAGTTTTGTAGAGTCAGAATTCTCCTAAGCTCCATTTTGCTCTACCCCTTCCCAGTCCCTCAGATAAACACATTATTAATTTTGGGAAGGGGTCCTTCCAGAGTTTCACTATGAATTAGAAGCAGACGTGAATATAAATTCATACCCCCACCCAACATCCTGTGCAAACGGGGGCATGCTGTCTATACGTGTTCCACACTTCACTTTTGTACTCAGTAACCCACTTTAAACATAGTTCTGTATTAGTATATAAAGGGCTTTCCTACTCTTTTTCCCAGCTGCACCGTACTTTATTGTATGGATGTGCCATAGCCTTTTTAACCAGCTTCCTAATGCTAGCATCTAGGTTCTATCCAGTCTTTTGCTGTGAAAAGCAGTGCTGCAAAGAATAATCTTGTAATCAGGTCAGTTTGTATTTTTGCAAGTATCAGATAAAATCCTAAAAATGGAATTGCAGAGTAAAAGGATTTTTGCATTTGTAATTTTGATAGATATTGCAAAATTCCCTTCCAGAAGGGTTATGCCAATTTACACTCTCACCAGCAATGAATAAGCGTGCCTCTTTTCCCCATAGTTTTGTCAACAGAATGCGTTCTCAAACTTTTGGATTTTTGCCAAGTTGGTGGATTAAAAATAGTATGAGAGCAGAGTTTTAATTTGCATTTCTATTTTGAGTGAGATTAAGCATCTTCTCACATGCTCAGGAGTTATTTGTATTTCATTTTCTGTGAATCATATACTTTGCTTATTTTTCTATTGGTTTTGGGAAGCTCTTTATATGAGGGATTTTCTCCCCTGATCTTTGGCATGAGTTGGAAGTATTCTACTCAAGTCTGCTGTTGTTTTCACTTTGCTTTTTTTTCATGACAAAGTTTTCTTATTCATATAGTCAAATTTTCAATCGTTTCGTTTACGGCTTCTGAATTTTAGTTCATAGGAAAATATACCCCAATACAAAGTGATAAAGGATTTTCTTCATTTTTCTTTAAAAATTTTTTTTTCAACGTTTTATTTATTTTTGGGACAGAGAGAGACAGAGCATGAACGGGGGAGGGGCAGAGAGAGAGGGAGACACAGAATCGGAAACAGGCTCCAGGCTCTGAGCCATCAGCCCAGAGCCCGACGCGGGGCTCGAACTCACGGACCGCGAGATCGTGACCTGGCTGAAGTGGGACGCTTAACCGACTGCGCCACCCAGGCGCCCCTTTTCTCCATTTTTCTTACAAGTACTTCTGTGCTTGCATTTAAAACTCTTAAATCTGAGATCCATTTAGAAAATGTAGACTCTTGATACCATTTACTGAAAATTTTATTTTTTCTCATTGATTTGCCATAGCACCTTTATGATATACTCAAATCCTGCATATATTGTGTCTATTTCTGGAAATCCTTTTCTGTTTGACCACTCTTTCCTGTGATCTTTTGCATGTCTGTGCCTCACTATTTTATTTAGTGATGTTTTCTAATGTGTATATTTTCATACCTGGTAAGATTATGTCTCCCTGAACCCCCTCCTATTTTATTACTATTATATTATTATTATTAGTTTTTTTTCAACGTTTTTTTCTTGCTTGTTTTTTCTTTCGAGCTTCAAAATCAGCTTGTCTAGTGCCAGAAAAACAGCCCATGGCCATCAAATTGAAATTGCTTTCAATATGTGAACTAACTTAGGGACAATCCAAATCTTTGTGATGTTGAGTCCTGCTCTCAAAAAATGGCATGTGTTTCCATGTTCTTCAAGCCTTCTTTTGCATCCTTTGGTACTGTTTAAGCATTTTCTTCATTTAGATTTACGCATTTCTAGTTCGGTGTATTCCTAGGTATTTTCTTTTCTTTTTTTCTTTTTAAAGTTCATTTATTTATTTTGAGAGAGAATGAGAGACAGAGGGAGAGCGAGAGAGAGTGCCCATGAGAGAGCATGGGTGGGTGGGAGGGGGAGAGAGAGAGAGAGAGAGAGAGAGAGAGAGAGAGAGGATCCCAAGCATGCTCCGTACTGTAAGTACCTGGCAAGAGGCTTGATCTCACAAACTGATGAGGTCCTGACCTGAGCTGAAATCGAGATTTGGGATTTTTTAACCAACTGAGCCACCCAGGTGCCCCAGTATTTCATTTTCTACCCTTGTTTGTGAATCTTCTTTTTTTCTTCCTAAATGTTTATAATTAGTCATGTTTTGTAAAGATAAGAATTACTGACCTTTTTGGGTTGGTTTCATTTCCTGATATATTACTAAATTGTCTCCTTTTTTGCTTACCAGAAGTAGCTCAGCATTTTTTCATTTGTTTTCAGAATTCTTCTACAGGGTCAGCCATTTACCCATTAAAAATAAAAAAAAGTTCCCACCCATTTTTAAATAAATAAATGTTCAAAATGTATAAAATCACTTAATGACAAACTTTCAAGCATTGCATGGTCCAAATCAATTTTGCCAGTTGAGATATTCTGTGCTTCATTTTAAAAAACTGAATAATTGGAAACAGATATTTCTTATAAGGTGTCACTATAAACCTGTCACATGGTCACCCTCATGCATTTATTGATTTAATTCTCCAGAGATTCCTGGATGTGCCCTGTGAAATCACACCTGGCTGAGTCTTGTGGGGCTGTATCCAGATTTTTGTGTGCATAGATCCTGTCATTTCCCAACTGCCTGCCAGGTTTTGACAGGATTGTATAAGCAGACCATTTGAGGTTGAGCCCTGGCAAGTGCTTAATATGCAAGCATGACTCTCTGGGAAAGGTGAGAGAACTTCTCACCTTTTAAAACCAGCCATGTAAGGGCCAACATGGACATTCTGTGTAATGGGGGGATGTGGACGTTCTGTGTAACATGAGGGACAATGTGGACATTCTTTGTAATGTAAGGACCAAGTTGGACGTTCTATGTAATGGAAGGAGTGATGTGGACATTCTGTTAAAGAATACCTGACAACAGTGTGACAGACTTGAGTGGCAACAAGAAGAAGGGGGAGGGTGGAGCTGCAGGCAGGGCCTGAATGTGTTTCAAGAAGAGTTTGAATTTCTTAAGGACTTGGACAAGTAAGACTCCTAGGGTGGAACCTGGTCGCAGTGGTAGTCAAAGCCAAGCAATGCAGCCAGACCCACCAACAGGTCTGGTATGTTGGAAAATGCATGACATCTGGGATCACCCTGATTCTGGTGGGGTCCCTATTGCTACCTAATGGTTGAATTCTCTCAATGGTGGTGAGAAGCAGCCTCTGCCTAACCCAGGCACTACATATGTCTGTCCTTGGTTTATAATACCAGACTTGTTTCCTGCCTTCTGGCTTAGTCCCCCCAACCTCACTATCAGGCCAGGCTTTTCTGGGTGACACAATAGCCCCCTCAGAATAATGTCTTTAAGAAGGAAATCCTATGGGTCAAAAATATGTATGTTGCTAGCATGTTGGGTCAGACGTAACAGGATAAAATTTGGTTTGGATCAATGCAGTATGTAAGAGAGAATCGCCCCACCACCGTCCTGATCATCTGATTAAGCTGTTGGTGGGGGTGGGGGACAGCGAGGTCATGATGCTACACGAGAAGCTGCTGTAGGCCTGGCATTCACTCATTCACTTAGCATCATGTGGTGGTGATACACCCTAGAGCTGCTGTCGACACACCAAGTTCCCATCTCAGCTCTGCTGTTTTCTGAGTAATGGACCAAATTGCTGAACTTCTCTGAACATCAACTTCCATGCCACACTCATGGAATGACCAGAGTGAGATGACATATATAAGGTGACTGGCAAGAGGCTTGACATATACAGAAGGACTCTTTTTTTTTTTTTTTTTCTATTTTCAATTCTTGCACTAATTCTGTGAGAAAGGTGAGTCACTGCTTCTGTTTCATAGAGGAAGAGACTGAGTCTCAGAACAGAGAAGGAATAAGAGATGAGTCCCCAGGCCTGTAGGCCTCTATAGCTGGTACACTTTCCACATGTCCCGCAGTGTCCCATAGCCACAGCAGTAGTATTTCTTGACATTACAAACAAGGTGAGTCTTCAGCGTGATGTGTCACGAATAAACTGCCAATGTGGCCTTAGGCCACGTTCACAGATCTTCTTCCTCCTCTTCCAGATGGGGTTTCTACGCACAAGGACTTACTCAGATTCCTGGCTTGGGAGGGGAGAGGCCTTCTGGTAGCAAGTTGGAAGTTCTGCCATGGACCCTGTGCTCGGGGTCTTGAGCCCAGGCCACTGATCTGGCCCCACTGTTCCTTGAAATGGTTTTATTTCCAAGTCTTGTTGTGTGCTCCTGCCTCTGGTCCCGGAGGAGCCACTCTGGCCTACCCTACCAGTCTCTCTGACTTAGAAGAGTCAGTTGCAGCTGTTGGGGTTTTAGTGCTTTTTCTCTTGGAGGCCCCTGTGAGGTTTTTCAAACCTCCAAGGAAAGGATTGTGTTAATAGACTCATAATCTCAGGCAGTGGCTGCCTGTCTGCCCTACTTTTGCCTAAGACTGGCACTCAAGCGATCCTTCAGAGGTCAAAGAAGTCAGTGTCTCTATTAAAAAAAAAAAAAAATATGGCGCTCTGCTTCATATGCCAATGAACTTGAAATGAAATGAATAGCAGTTGGAGCCCTTAACTGGTGACCTTTGATCCTGGGGCCCCAAAATAGTTTATCTTCTTCACTAGGCATTCAGAGTTTGCTTTCCAAAGTGAAGAAAACCTATACATGTGTTTATTTGTCTGCCCGAGTGATAAGGTTAAGGTCTGGGGCCAGGAGAGCAAAAAGCAGGAGCTGACAAAGGGAATGCAGCCACCAGCCACCGCATCGCCACATGGGGTGTTTCCAATGAGGACAAAGCAGCCATTATTTTCCTCCTGGGAAGTTCCGGTCAGCCAGAGAACGCAAATCCAAATGCTTTCATCAGCATAGTTTATGCCTAAGTTCTCGCTGGCCACGGAGAACGGAAGCGCAGTATTACAGCGCGTTCCCTTGCTTGTGGTTTTGTGGCTGTGTCTATCTAATTACACATGTAATTCCATTTCCCAGTCTTGATTAAAAGTCATTTTTCTCCCTGGAAACCACGTCTCCAGTGCTTCTGCTGTACTACTACGGAGGGCACGGGGTGTGGCTCAGAGGCCACCAGGAGTTGGCCAGCCCACGGTGACGACGAAAATCATCTCCGGCAATCATTGCCGGGTTCTAATTAGCCCAGAGCGGCTTGGCTTTTCCCAACCCTTAAAGTTTACTTCATCACAATGTAAAGGTAAGGAGAGGGGCAGGGTTAGGAACTCTGTTTAGGATGGGTAATGTAGCAGGGCTCCCCTCCACAAGTCCTAATTAACCATGAAATCGTACACTCTGCCCTGGTAGTAACCAGTCCCTTAACATCTCCATTCGCTGGGAGTAATCTCATCATTTCTCAGGGCTGCTGCCATGTGCAAGGAAAGGACTGGCACTATTAATCACCTAATGCAGAATAAGTGATTTTCAGCCTATGTTTAAATAATGTGCACGCGGCTCGGGTCCATGTACTTGGGGCTTGGCTCTGCTCCATGCTCGTGGATTAGTGTTCAGCCCCTTGCCACTCTCCCTTCTCCCACCAGGGCCCAGGTGGCTCGGGAGGCCTAGTTATTTAGACAAGTAGGTTTCCTGCTGAGGAGTTGTCTTTGATGACAAATTCAGGTTTAGTAGTTTCAGTCACTGAGGGTGAGATTTCAGTGAGCTTAACTAAGATTAATTGGTTTTGAATATGAGCAGTTAATTAGTTTTGAGGCAGTCCTTTGTTCTGATGCTTGAGCTGTGGAGAAGTCTGCCACCAGTGTTCCAGTGGCCTGTCTAGAGAGAAGTGTGAGTGGGGACAGGACGTGGCCTTTGCTGTCGAACAGACGGACCTGGATGGTATCCCCACTTGACTGTCTGCTACCCATGGGGCCTCAGCAAGGATTTGACCTCGCTGAGTCTCCATGTCTTCTATGTGAAATGGGCCTAAGCATTTGCAGCCTTATTGCAGGGATTCTTTGCATACGTTTAAATGCATACAAGTGATCAATAATTGGGAGTTTTATGGGGGTAGTTGTCCAGGGATGAGCAAATGGTATTTCCTTCTTTGTCAGTGTCACTTGTCAGGATAATTGGCCCTCTTTCCTCCTTTCTTGTCATGGGCAGACCAATTCAGATAGATCAAGATGAGTTTAGGGTTTAACTATTTAAAAAAAAATTTTAATGTTTATTTATTTTTGACAGAGAGAGAGACAGAGCATGAGCAGGGGAGGGGCAGAGAGAAAAGGAGGCACAGAATCCGAAGCAGGCTCCAGGCTCTGAACTGACAGCACAGAGCCCGATGTGGGGCTGGAACTCAGGGACTGTGAGATCATAACCTGAGCTGAAGTCAGATGCTCAACCGACTGAGCCACCCAGGTGCCCCTAGGGTTTAACTATTATGTATGATCTTTATCAAACAACTCTTTGGGGAAATAAACTTTAAGAAGAGAACGAAGACAGAAATTCTTGACTGTCTCATCTGACATGGTCATGCTGGCTATAACCAAGAACACAGTCACGGGCCACTTTGTGTCTTGAGACCAAGGTGTCCAAGTCCATGGCCAGTGGTAGTCCAAAGCTCATCATATCACCATATAATCTGCTGGCCTCTTTTCTCTCTGAGCCACGGTTTCAGTAAGTACAGCCTCTGCCTGGCACCGTGCCTCTCCATTGGGAACCTTAGCCCTCCTCTGGTTCCAACAACAGACAGAACAATCCTCACACTAATCAGCCGTGAGATTGGTAGACTTGCCTCAAGATTTACGGGTGGGGCATCCTGAGGAGGTCAGCCTCGCCTTCTTGCCTTCATCTTGCTCTCTCTTTCCCTCCCTCCATGTCTGTTCCTTATCCTGTGTCCCCCAGACTGTCCCAGGAAGTCCAAATTCTTCTCTATTTTACAAGCTTCTCAGAAGTGTGGGGCCAGTCAACATGCAGGCCTTATGCAGCTTATCTGTTGCCCTAAACAAATGTTAAATGTTGTCCTCAGTAGACAATTCTCTCCCTGAGAAAAATCCCAGTCTAACCTGTCAGGATAATTTTCCCCACCTCATTACCTATTGACCACCTGTTGATCCCCACATTATATGTTCATTTTGCTCTGCAGTAACTGTTGGAGAACATATGGATGTGGTAACTCAGAACATCCAGTCCTCTGCCCCATTAAACGGCTGTATTGATTATAAGTGAGGACTCCAGAGGCAAAAAGTCAGGCTTCCAATCCCAGCTCTGCCCTTAACTGTTGTGTGGCCTTGGGCAAGTTGCTTAGCTTTTTTGTGCCTCAGTTTCCTCATGTGAAAAATGGAGATAATCACAGAGTCAACCATATTGGGTTACTTGTGGATTAAATGAGTTAATACAAATACAGCTCCAAGAACAGTATCTGGTACATGATAAGCACTCAGTAAGTGTTATCTGTGCTGAAATAATTTCCAGTAGGCTACAGGATCCATGAAAGCAGGGATTTGTAAATCATTATGTCCCATTGTTGTGAGGAGGGCCTGGCATATGACAGTTTCCAGGCAAACATACAGGGAACGAATGTGTGATGAATTTGCATGATTCTGTCTGACATTGACACAGGGCCCAAGCACTGTGTCGAGCACTGGGCCAGGGTTCCCTGCTGCAGCATCCAGTTCGGCAGTGTCGATGGAATGTATTTTTGACCTGTATGAGACAACTTGTTAAAATGACCTCCAGGTTCTACCCGAGAACGAAGAGTTTGGACTTCTCCTTTTGCAGAGGAATGTGTGATTTCCATGAGGCTCCCTGAAAGTCTGGAAATCACTCACATTCTTCTCCCTGTCCCATGTTACTTCTGCACATCCCAGGCAGTCCCTGGGGGACCCTGTGATGGCACCTTTGTGCTGTGATTAGTAGGCTTTTTCCCCCCCTTTGTGTGAGGTCTTCGATGGGAGGTGAGGTGTCGGGATCCTTGGGAAAACTGGGTGGTCTGTAATAGCTCTTGGTAGATCTGTAGTAGAGACAAGCCCGATGCAAGGACAGAGTTGCCTTTACAAACACTTAGTTCTTCTTTTCTAAGCAAATTGTGTATCCTCTGTAGATTAACAGTGTTTCAGGCCTTCCTGGCTCTGCAGAAGGACTGGCAATTAAAATATAATCAAAGTTAGAGTCACTCGCTGGCACGTCAGAAATGGTTAGGCCAATGCAGGTTTACAAGTTTATGTGCTGTGATTACTGAGTAGGGAAAGGAGGCAGGTTGTGTGGGTGTTTGCCTGGGATTTGAAAATTAAACACTTGATGCATTGGAATGCCATTAATTTCTTCACTCCTTCATTCGGCAAACATTGACACTTACGTACCTGGCACTTGTTAGGCACTGGGTGTATAGATTTAACACAGCATAGTTCAGTTCTTAACCTTCACAATCCTACTATGTTGAGCTGTGTTTCCATATTGGAACCTGGTAAAACAACTGATGTTTCTTTTGTGGACTGTCGAAACAGATGTGAATCTGGTATAACATGAGAAGATATTACTCGCTTCCTTAATATTGAATACATGTTGTAGATGGTGTTTAGTAAGTCCTCAATTATCATATTCAAATATTTTTTCATTTTCTATTGCCATGCATTAATTCCCACTGAAGTGTAAAATCCCATAGGTGCATATCACATGGGATAACTCACCTTGCAGGTAAAGCTCTCGTTATTTAAGTTTCCAGAAAGTACAACTTTTTGTAGATTGGTGAAATTCGGTATGACGGCTGGTGTTTGGGAAACAGAAATCGGAGATGTAAGAAGAAATTGTTCTTGTGAGAGTGGTCAAAAATCTGGTAGTCGGGTTATTTATGATGCAGTGTTCAGTTCCGGAGGGGGGTTTATTAAATTCAGTCGAGCTGCGAATTTGCTAGAGGTCGAATTGAAGCTCCAGCTGGATGCCGAACTGAGGTAGGTCACCTATAGCCTGCAGCCTGCCCACCTTTGCCCTTTCCTGTGCCTCCAGGCCCCATCCAGCCAGTAATGAGGGCAGGGGTCAGTGGGCTGCGGGCAAGGGCCTTGCAAGGGAGCCTCAGGCCACATTCCCAGGGGAGGCTGCCTTGGGCTTCCTGATACCTTCAGTGTGTGCGCCCAACCCACTGGCTGGTCAGGAAGATCTTCTTTATGTTGATCTAATTCCATGAGGATTGAGAGGGAGCGCTTTTCTTGTTCTTGGTCCTCAGATTCTTTGTCGTCATCTGAGGGAGCCAGAGAGGTGGAAGATCCGGGGCGTAGAGAGAAGAGAGAGTCACCCCGGGCTGAGTGCCTGGAACAGAGGCCCGGAGCTGCCAGAAGCTGTGTGGGCCATGAGTGTGGTGTCCGGGAGCCCCAAGGCCAGGCTGCCAGGCCAGGCTGACTTCCTCTGGCTGAGGAAAGACTCCAAACACAGAGACAACCCTCCTGTCTACCTCAGTGGGGGTGGTGATGGTCTTCTGGATGGAAGGCTTAGGACTAGATGAACCTCTGTGCTCCCCACAGCACTTTATAGGATTGACCGAAGCCCTTCTAAGCCCCTTCTGGCACCCACACAGTTTCCCCGTTGCTTGTGGTCCAGCCTGAGGGGCTGGTGGACCTGTTCCTATTTCAGGGTGGAGACCGCTTGGAGAGGCCGCCACTGGACAAGATGGTGGGCTTTGCTTGGTCTCCTTGGGGAGGTGCCCAGGATGAGGCTAGAACCAGAGGGGAGGGCCCACCAGGTAGGAGGGCCTGGCAGGCTGTCCCTCAGTGACAGGCTGCGTGAGGTGTTAACATCCCAGCTGAAAAGTGGTGGAACAGAAACAGGACTTCATCAGGGTTCCAGCAGACAGCACAGCTCTTATAGACTCCCTTAAGGTATCAAAGTGGATAACCCTGGGGTTTAATGAAATTTACACGTGTGCTCCCTGTTAGACCTCTCAATGACTGTGAGGGACAGAGTAGGTTTTATAGATTAGGAAACTGAGTTTTGATGTGGTCAAGGGACTGGCCCAGGTTACCTGGATAGGATGAAAGAGAGCTGGGATTTGAACCCAGGAAGTGTGAATGCAGAGCACATGCTCTCCGAGAAAGCCAGGCTGTCTCAGGTGGATTCCCCAACTGGCTTTACGAGGAATAGAAAACCATCAGGTACCTCTTTCTACCCTGTTTTATGTTGCCACCTCATAAATAGCACCAGCCAGGGAAGTTTCTAAATAAGATCAGCCCCAGGGGCGCCTGGGTGGCGCAGTCGGTTAAGCGTCCGACTTCAGCCAGGTCACGATCTCGCGCTCCGTGAGTTCGAGCCCCGCGTCGGGCTCTGGGCTGATGGCTCAGAGCCTAGAGCCTGTTTCCGATTCTGTGTCTCCCTCTCTCTCTGCCCCTCGCCCGTTCATGCTCTGTCTCTCTCTGTCCCAAAAATAAATAAACGTTGGAAAAAATAAATAAATAAATAAATAAATAAATAAATAAATAAATAAATAAGATCAGCCTCTTCCCTGTGGGTCATGGACAGGCTTTGGCTCATGGACTTACACCTGTCTCTGAGCCCTTGTTGATGGTGATGGTAGAAGCAGGTGGATGGTCTCTTCTATTGCTGTGGTGTTTGCAAGACTTCAGTCCTTGAAGGAGGCTGTACAGGGGCTGGAGGCCTTGCAGAACTACTGACACTCTGGGTTGGTTTGCAGGAGCAGATTTTAGCAGATCTGCCCTAAAAACTGGTCTGAGGTATTCTGAGTTGTCTCTGTGTGGTTGAGTCGGTAGAACACGACTCATCTGCCTCTGAGATCCAGGTGTGGTTGACACCTAGCACCAAGGGGCAGCCACATCACAGACGTGCTGTGAGTGAGAGGGAGGCAGGGTGAGAAGAGACCAAGCAACAGAGAAGGTGGCAGAACCATGGAGAAAGTGGGCTGGGAGCCGCATCTGGATCCCTCCATGGCTGGTGCATCCCTGCCTTGCACTGCAGGAGGCCTGGGTCCTGCAGCCCAGAGATCATCTTAGCCCTGCTCTTCCTAAGCATTCAGGTCCTAGAATTGTTGATGTCCCACCTGAAAAGGGACGGGCACTCTGTGCTTCTAGAGTGCATTCCATTCAAAAAAGACTCAGTCCCTATCCTCCTAGGGCTCACTGTCCACTGGGGGAAACTGACAAATTAGCAGATAATCACTACGCTGAACACAGATCTCTTCCTGACACACAAGTTCTGTGTTCTCGGGGCTAATTGTTCATACTTGACTCCTCAGTGAGTTCTGGATCATTGAGGAACATACAGAAGAGACAGATAGGGATAAAATACACTGTTTTATTGTTGAATAAAAGACCTGTTTTAGAGCTGAGGTCAAAATGGACTTGCTGCTCTTTTACCCTAAATGCATTCATTGGGCCCTACATGTGGGGACAGTCTGTCTGTAGATCCAGCCTCCACTCAAGCAACTGCGGAGGCAACTGGCCTGGGCCTCGGGCCTCACTCTTCTCCTCACTCACTAGAGATAAGTGAGCCAGTGGGTGTCAAGCTCTTGCCCCCTTACCAAGCAGGTTAAACTACCTCCTTCCTTTAAAAAAATTTTTTTTAATGTTTATTTATTCTTGAGAGAGAGACAGAGCATGAAGAGCAGAGAGAGAGAGAGAGAGAGGGAGGGAGACACAGAATCCAAAGCAGACTCCAGGCTCTTACCTGTCAGCACAGAACCCGATGCAGGGCTCAAATTCATGAACTTTGAGATCATGACCTGAGCCAAAGTTTTGGATGCTTAACTGACTGAGCCACCCAGGGACCCCTAAACCTACCCCTTCCTAAGGGAAGGAGCTGGAAAAGGTGAAAGGAAGAACAGCAGCTTTTTCCTTAATATATTTAAAGGGGTGAAATTCCTTCTTAAGATTTTAGGACAAAACATGGGTAGAGAGAGCAAGCTGTTTCTCGTAATGATTTATTACCACCAGAAAGGGTTTTTCTTTTTCTTTTTTAAGTTTATTTATTTATTTTGAGAAGAAGAGAGAGGTAGAGAGAGAGAGAGAATCCCAAGCAGGCTCCATACTGTCATCGCAGAGCCCAAAGTGGGGCTCGAACTCGCAACTGTGAGATCACGACCTGAGCCGAAACCAACAGTCAGACACTTAACTGACTGAACCACCCAGGCATGCCCAGAAAGGGGTTTTGAAGGGTGAAGAGGAATTGTCCAGGTGGTCCGGTTGGGGTGGGGAAGGGAACTTCAAGTGGAAGAAACTGCACATGCAAAGACACAGAGTTGTAAGCTGTCATGGGGTCCAGGATGTAGTCCAGAACTACCAAAGTTGAGGGTAGGAGTTGGGGGGGAACAGAGAAATTACCTTAGAGAGCTTATAAGTGGGGGGTGTGTGACAAGGTCAGATTTTCATTTTGAATTCTTTTTCTAGTTGAGTAGAGGAGGGAAGGATGAGAAGAAGTGAGATTAAAGAAAGGTGATTAGCCAGGGGACCATTGAGTAGTCTCGGCAGAAGATGATGAGGGTCTAAGGGAAGGGAGTGTCAGTAGAGACGGAGTGTACCACTTAGAAAGCCAAATGATGGGACTTGCTAATAGCTTGGTTTGTCACCGCAAGGATAACATTGGCTTTGAGTAGGATTCGGAGTTACAAAGCTTGCCTGTTGAAGAGAAGAGTAAGGGCTGTTGCAAGTGACTCCCCTACACCAAGAACGAGGAAAGAGGAGCAACAACCATCTTCCGAGAGTTACCACTTTAGCCAACACAAAATAGATCTGCATGGACATGTGTGAGAGAGAGCAATGGCTTTGGTGTCAGGACAAAATGGGACCTTCAGAAGGATTGAGAAGTGGAGGTTGCCTCCTAGAGGCGAAGGCAAAGGAGAGTTGCAGGGGCCAGTATTAGCTGCGTCCATTTAAACACCCTGCAAGTGGGGAAGGGGGCACCCCTGGGCTTGCAGGAGCATGGTGGTGTCATCACCACTGTGGGCGCAGCACCTGAAGCCAGTGGACTTCCAGGCTCTTCTGCAAGACCATCAGCTCTACAGAGAATTGTGCATTTGGCTAACTCCACTTATCCCATGACTCACCTGCTACCTCTGAGCAGCTGGGGAGTTTTCCTTCCCGCCCCCCGCCCCTCCCAGAAATGTGGCTTGTCTCGTGGATACAAGATTGCAACCCCAGGCTCAGTTTTAGCTGGTGGTGTACTGGACCAGCTCGTACCTGCTTGTGCTTGTTGATTGTGTGTATCTGTTCTCAGTTGTGCTGTGTTCAGTGACATCACACTGACAGCTCGGAATCGGTCATGGTGGGAGGATTTCTAGCCTGGCACATTTTCCAACTCAGGGCTTCCCCCTCACCTCCACCCCCACCACCTGAGAGTTGTTGCACATTTACTAGCACACCACTGGTTATCGCTCTCGCTGCCACTTACTCACTTTTTGGTGTGTACATCCATTTGAGTGACTTGGTGTTTCCCCAAAGAGAAGCAGTTTTTAAGTTTCTGAATGAATAAGGCTAAGAACAGGCCCTTGACTGTCCCTGGAGGAAAGGATGAGGCATCTAGGCCACCAGCCCATAAGGCTTCCCCTAAGACAACATGCTTTCAGTCTTCCAATGGAAGCGCATCATCGTCTTCTTATGGACCAAGCCCTGGTCTAAACACTTGGCATGAAGTAACACATCAGTCCTGACGGTAAGCCTACAAGGCAGGTATTATTATTACCATATCAATTTCTGGATGAGAAGCCTGCCTAACACCACACAGCTGACAGATGGCTGAGTCAGGATTCCAGCCCCAAAGCCTGATGCCCTCGATCTCGTTAGCCTGCTCCCGAGGCTCGGCATTTCTCACTTTACGTTGCCCTCAAGTAACTAATTGTTATTAACTCTTTTCCAGAGGCCAGGTCTCGGTCCTTGACAGCCTTTGTTCCCCTTCCAGGAAAAAAAGCAAATCTTTGCAAACACCGTTGTGGTTGGAAGCTTGGATGGCGGGTTTGATGATATTTCTAGCTGCCTTGAACCCCTTGTTCTGTCCCAGAAAGTGGCACCAAAAGGGCACCTTTAGAATTCACTCTGATTGCATAAGTTCTTTTAATAATACATCTGTAATTTGAGACATATATTCTCTAAGCAAAATATAGTAAGCCATGCTTCAGGGAACGCACTGGGCTGCTGTACTAATTAATTTGTCAAGTTGTGGCTAATTATAAAATGCAATGTTGCTTATTTTGATTTGTAATGTAGCTTGCATTGTTTGAACCACTAAATGGGAAGTGGCAGGGTGTGGGGGAGTAGAACATTCCCTCCAGGTTACAGAAGCCCTGGGCCTGGTGTCTGGGCTACCTGTGTCATGAATGCGTATTGCAGCTCATAGTCACTGTGCCCTGTAAGGCCATAAGTCTGCCTGGACTCTGTGCTTCCCCAGGCTGCTCCTCTCACACTCAGTGGGCGGGGCAGGGCCCCTGCTTGTTGGCTGCTGGATGCTTCCACGTGGCTTGCAAAGTTCTGAGCCGGGGCTCATGGGGTGGGTCCAAAGCCCTTGGTTTCCAAGCCCACTGAGAACTGGGAGGCTGCACGGGGTTATTTCCTTGGGCCTCTGCTGGCCACAGTGGAGTGTCCTGGCTCTCCAGAAGCACTAGCTCTATACCTGGGCCTCCCTGGGGCCAGAGATGACAGGATCAAGGTGAACAGGGGTATGGTCAGAGTGCCAGAGATTAGCTTTCAAGACTTCTAGGGAATGGCATTTTGGGGAAGATTCACCAGGGTGCAGGCTTAGGTCTTTCTTTCTTTCTTTTTTTTTTTTTTAATGTTTATTTTATTTTATTTTTGAGAGAGAGAGAGAGCGAGTGAGCATGAGTGGGAGGGGCAGAGAGAGGGAGACACAGAATCTGAAGCAGGCTTCAGGCTCCCAGCTGTCAGCACAGAGCCTGATGCGTAGCTCGAACCCATGAACCGTGAGATCATGACCTGAGCTGAAGTCTGACGCTTAACCGACTGAGCCACCCAGGCGCCCCCAGGCTTAGGTCTTTGGATTGAATTCTTAGAAGCTTGATTTTGTGTGCACATTTAGAGGAACTCCCTTCCCAGGATAAATGCCCAGCAAGGGAACCTCCAGCCAAGGAAACCCGTGTGTGACCCCAGGCCAGAATTCCTGGGACTGCAAAACCTGTCCCTTCTGCCCTTACTGAGAGCCCGGCCAGGGAGCCCTGTCTCGCAGTGGGAGTATTTCCTGTCTGAACCATCACCCAGGACCTGTGTGCCCCACATCTGGGGTCCTAGGTACCCTTTGTCTGGTAGCCCCCGAAAGGGTGCTGCCAGCTTTTGTCCCTTTGAGCTTCCCTCCCCGGTTCCAAGCTGATTGCCTTCCCCTCTTTTCCCCCTAAACTGATTATAATACATTTAGCAAGATGCCCCCACAGTCCTGCCTTCTCAGGTCACACTCAGGGCCACTTGGTGTGAATGGCAGGAGGCTCTCCAAAGCTGCAGTCTCAGGCTCCAAGTGTCTGACGATGTCAGTTTTTTGAGATTTCCCTATATTTTGTCCCCCCCGCCATGTTATTCTACCAAAGCACCTGCTACTTTCTTTGGGGGTATGTATCTCAGCTTATAAATATCTATTTATTAATATTTATGTATTTATGCTATATATATTAAATTATGAGCATATTTATTTATTTAGTTTATTCTCATGGTTTGTCTGCCTCCTGGACCATGTATGCTTTGTTCACCAGGGCATACCTGGTGCTTAGCCCAAGGCCTGGCATCTAATAGGTGCTCACTAAAATGAATGTTGGATGCCCAAAAAGTTCAGTCCTGAGAGAAGGGACCCAAGAAATACCTCATAAACCCACTCTGCACTGCCAGCTCTTGACTCTGGACCCTGTTCACTGTGATCGCCAGGCTGGTGCTTCCTCTTCTGAGACCTGCAGGCCCCCAGCTGGCACTGGATCCTGCATAGCGCACTCCCATTCTCAGTGCTTTCTTAGTCAAGAGGACACTTGATGAAATTAAAAGCCTGCAAATTTAAAATAGACACATGGGAACCCCCTTTTTTGGCAACATGCAATTAATCAACCTTTGGAACTCAATCCTGCAGGATAACATTGAGGCAAATAATTCAGCATGACTAAGGAGAGGATTAGAAACCTCTATGAATAAGAATAGCATCTATTAGCAGAAAGCTTCTTTGACCAGAGAAATCCATCCCTGGGCTATTAGGCAAAATCTCATCATCAGCTGTGATGGAGGTATTAGAACAGAGTAGATAAAATAAAGGGGGCTGATAAAGGGTGGCTATGGTCACTGCCCTTTGGCCAGGTAGAGAGGCCCTTGTCCAAGGTGGCCTGGCTCCCAAAAGGCTTCTGAACAAATAACCATGATCCCCAAAAGCTAGAACCTAGACCCACTTAGCCCCCAGTGATTCCATATATCCGTCCACCCATCCATCTGCTCAGCCATCCAGCCACCCATCTGCTTATCTGTCTGTCTGCCCATGCATCCATCTGTCCATCCATCCATCCATCCATCCATCCATCCATCCATCCTCCCCCTTGCCTGTCTATTTGCCCGTCCACACAGGCACAGTTGGGAATACAAAAGTGAAAAGATAGACAAGGCCCTTGTTCTCGGAAACGTATAGTCTGGTAAAGGAGACCAATGAGAAAACAGTTTAAATAGTACATGATTACCGGGAGCCTTCCAGATGCTGTGGGGGCTCAGGGGAGGGCCCCTTAGCAGGAAGTGAAGTTTCAGCTGGTTCCTGGGAGACAGTTTGGTATTGCGGAAAGAATGTTTGCTTTGGAACTAGTCAGAAATGGGCTTGAGTGACTGTGGGCAAGTTACGGAACCTTTCTGAGCCTTCATTTTCCTCACCTCTGAAATGAAGACAACGCCATCCAGCAGGGCTCTGGGAGGATTCAGTGAAGTCATGTCTGTGAAAAGTCTCAGCAGAGTGTCTGCCATTAGTAGCTTGGGTTAGGGGGGAGTATCCTTCCTTCCCTTTCCCTGTCCTATGCTAAGCCTCCCTTTGGTTCATTTGTTTATAAAATACAGATCCTGTTTAAAGATTTACATATCCCATATTTTACACATACACACTTATACACATCCATAGAACTTAAAATTCTCAGTTCAGCATTAAAGCCCTCCCTTTTCCCGGGCAACTCAGAAGGACATCTGTTACCTCAATGCCATTAGCTGTGTTAGCACACATATAAGTACCTCGTTAAAAAAAATCAAATATTAACACACATAGCAGGAGCCTTGGGCTTTCTGTTTGATTACTCTGAAGGGTAAGTTTGCTTAATATAAGCTAACTTGTAATTCTGAAGTTATAAACTTGAATAAACCTGTCTCCTGAAAACTTTTCCTGACGAAGCCAAGTCTAGAATAGATTCTGCATTTTCTGCAGGGGAGACACCAGGGAAGATGGGGATGAGGTGATACTGGGTGATGCCTCTCTTAGGAAGTGTAGTCAGCACATCTTAACATTGGAGCTGATATTTGTGGGGATTTGGCACCTGCGACAGGGAGTGGTTACCATTTTCATTTGGTGGGACCCTCAATGGGCCATGTGTTCTCTGGGTGCAGTGGGAGAGAGCTATCATTCTTGCTGTCCTGGTAGTTGGTCAGGGCTGGAGCTCCAGCCCCTAACTGAGAAGGCTTGGGTGATTCATCAGCTTGGGGCTGTGGTGGGAAAGAAGCAGTCTGTCTGCCTGGGTGCTCCTTGGGGCTGTCTTCCAGTCCTTGCTTCTGTAGGACAAGGGTGCTGTTCTCTTATAAGGGCTTCAGGAGGTTTTCTTGCAGGCCTAGATTGTTTTTTTAAAAATTAGTCCAATTTCCATCTTGTCTACACTTAATTCCCAGCCTTCTTTGACTCTCTGCTTTCTTCCCCAGCCCATGGGCAGTACAGAGGCTGAAGCATCATTCATATTAATGGGCCTCCCATTGTCTGCTGTTCTAGTTTTCTCTATCCCTCTGAGGAGCCTGCCAAGCAGGGCACCATGTGCTCATGGGCCCTTAATAAATGTTTGATGATGATAATTAGATCATGGGCAATTTGTTACCATAACATTTATTTTTCACATTTTTCCTGGAAATGTTATCTGTCTCCAGCCCTGCTTGACTCAGGATAGTGATTTCAATTTCTACAAAGAATTTTGCCCAGAGATGCAATTCATTGTTGGAGAAAGAGCACAGGCTTTAGAGCATCACAATCTGGGCTCACACTCTGGATTCTCTACTTTCTAGCTGGATGAATTTGGGTGAGCTTGCATTTACGGGCTTGAATTTCCATGATTGGTGAAGATACCAGTATCAAAAGACAATTCTCATCATCTCTAAAACATTCCAGGGCAGTCAACAGATATTTATTTTGTTGGTAGGAAGATTGGGACCTGTTCAGTGGACTCGCTCACCAGAAGTCACACAGTAAATCAGGGCTGGGCTTCTACTCCTTTGTTTAGGATTTGATTCCATAACCTTGCTGAGTCTATAAAATCCTCCTCCCTCCTGCCCCCCCCCCCCCACTCGCTGCCTCCCTTGTTCTCCCCTCCTATAAATATTTAATGAGCACTTACTGTATGCCAGCCAGTGAAATACTGCAGTGAACCAGACTAAGCCCCCCTTTATCATAGAACTTATATTCTGGTAAAGTGAGACAGATAATAACCAGATAACCATAAAAATATATAAGAGACATATAGTGAAGGAAAAAAGATAAGGAGAAAAGAAAGGGTCTGGGGCACCTGGGTGGTTCAGTTGGTTAAGCATGCAACTCTGGATTTCAGCTCAGGTCATGATCTCATGGTTTCTGAGATCAAGCCCCACATCAGGCTCTGTGTTCACAGTGTGGAGACTGCTTGGGATTCTCTCTCTCCCTCTCTTTGTGCCCCTCCCCTGTTCATGCTCGTGCACTCTCTCTCGCTCTCAAAATAAATAAATAAACCTAAAAAAAGAGAAAGGGGTGAGCGTCCTATTTTAGAGAGAAGGGTAGGGGAGGTCCCTGATGTGGGGGCATTTGAGCAGGGGTCCAAAGGAAATGGCAAGTGTGGAGACTGAATAGGGGTGTCTTTAGTATGTTCAAGAAACTGGAAGCAATTGGGTGTGGAACTGTGGTCAGAGAAGTAGGCTGGCAGCAGGTTGGGTAGGGCCTTGTGGGATTGGTAAGAAAATTGGATTTTCCTCCAGGATGGAAGCTATTCTAGGGTTTTGAGTAGGTACACTGGGAAGGACAGACCTTACTGGGAGAGGGAGAAAGGAAGGCCTCTTAGAACACTACTGAGATAATCCAGGCAGAGGTGTTAGGGGGTTTGACTTGGGAGTGGGGGCCAGAGGTGGAAAACCTGGAAAAGGGTCTGACTCTGGATGCATTTTGAAGGCAGATTGACAGACCTGCCAACAATGTGGATGTGAGTCTTGAGAAAAGAAGAGCCAAGGATGGCACATTGCTTTTGGGCTCTAGTGGCGAGAAGAATGCTGTGGCCATTCCTGATGAGGAAGACTGTACAGGAGCAGGTCTTAGGGGGGACATGAAAACCAGAAGTTTGTTTTGAACATGCTACATTTGAGATGCACCCTAGACATCCATTCGGAGGCTTGGAGGAGGCAGTTAGATATACTGTGTTGGGGATCAAGGGGAGGTCAGGGCTGCAGATTCAACTTTGACACTTATCATCACACAGATGAAAAAAGCCAGGATACTAGGCGAGACGGACCTTGAGGGAAGGAGTAAAGGTCAAGAAGAGAAGAGGTCTGGGGACTGGTAGCAGAAGGGCTATTTTAAGAACTGAAGATAGGAGCCTGAAGCAGCCCACTTTCCTGCCTGTCACCCCTGAGAATTCATGGGAACATGTTGACTTTTAAATATCCCAATTTGGAAGTCTCCAGCTAGAAAACCTGGGACATTTTCTAAAAAGTATGGGTATTTGCCTCATGATGGTACAAACATTATTTAGTTAGTTACAAGGCTGCCATTTGAGATGGATAATATACTCTTTTCCATGGCTCCTGAATTCCTTCTACCAGATGGTGTCTCAGAGACAATGGATGTCCCAGGGCTCTGGGTGCTGGCTGAAGGGTGGTCCTAAGGGGAGCCCTGCTGTTCTGATTAGCTTGTCTCTGGTAAGTAAACATCCCACACTCCCCTTCTCTGGATTTAAGCTCAGGTCTTCCATGTGAATATGCACACAACTAGCTAAAGATACCAATATCTAGAGACGATTCCCACAGTTCCTAGGGCGTTATAAGGGCAGACGGAAGCCCATTTTGCTGACAGGAAGATGAGGACCAGTTTGGTGGACTGGCTCCCCTCACGTCAGACGGTAACTAAGGATGCTGCAGAGACCTGGTCTTATCTTTTGGCCCGGGGCCCCAATTCCACCTTGCCTAGTATATAAAATTCCATTACCTTCTCAGAAGGAAGTGGGTAGAATTGCCCCCAAACCCAACATACAAAGACAGGAGCTTTGTTTATTCACGGAGATGCAGTGGTACTCAGTTTGACAGGGCGGAAAGCAAACAGGCACAATCAGAGAAGCAGGCTAAGACGGCCCGTTGTTAATAATTATTCCATCACGGAAGCATTGCGCTGTATTTCAAGGGCAGCTCTGGGGCCAAACACACCTGTGGGGCTGAATGCTCCCCTAGCATTTCATTAGCTGTGTAATTTGAGACAAGTCCCTTCATCTCTTTGAGTCTGAGTTTTCTCACTCATGTGACAGGGGATGTTAACTCCTCCCCCTCAGATAAAGGAGCCAGCACAGCACCTGGCACCAACTCAGCGCTCACCCAATGTTCCTTCTCTTTCCCCATCTGTATGCAGCCAACAAGAAATTCACGATGGTGATGGTTACAGGTTGATGATGAGCGGTTTCTGTAATGACTGTTATAGTGACGCGAGGGTGGATTTTATGTCAATAAATCAATTAGGGAGCTGGAACCGAGGAAACACAAGGTGGTGGCTGATGTGTAGGCAAAACAAAGACCATGTTCGAATAGAAAAGCCATCAGCTGCTGGCTTCACCTGAAGAAGTCTTGGCCTTATAGGGACATTGGGAGGAGCAGCTGCAGACCCCACAAAGATGATAGGATGATGTGAGTTAAGGAACACAGCACCTGAAATTGAAGCAGTATTGGTCCCGGCCACTAAAACCAGAGAGGGTTTTATAGCAGCATTGTTCACAATAGCCCCAAAGTGAAAACAACTCAAATGGTTGGATAAATAGAATGTGGTATATCCATGCAATGAAATATTTTTCAGTCATAAAAAAGAATGAGTGTCGATCATGCTACAACTTGGATGAAATTTGAAAACATTATGCTAAGTGAAAGAAGCCAGACATAAAAGGGCAGATACCGTATGACTCCATTTATATGAAGCATCCAGAACAGGCAGCTCCATAGAGAGAAAGCAGCTTGGTGGTTGGCAGGGCTGGGGGGAAGGAGAAAGAGAGAGAGTGACAGCTAGTGGTCATGGGGTTTCCTTTGGGGATGAAGCACATATTCTGGAACAAGACACATGGTGTAGTTGCACAGCACTGTAAATGTACTAAATGCCATGAAATTGTACACTTTAGAGTGGCTGTAATGGTGAAGTTTTTATTCTGTCTATTTTCCAGCAGTTAAAAAATAACCTAATGCTAGGAGATTCTCTGATAGGGCTCTTTCTCCTGCCTCCCTTGGTTCCTCCATGGGCCAGACACAGGGCAGTGCACTTCAGACATGTCATTTCTTTGGGCACCTGGGTGGCTGAGTCAGTTAAATGTGTGACTTCGGCTCAGGTCATGATCTCGTGGTTCGTGGGTTCGAGACCCACATCAGGCTCTGTGCTGACAGCTCAGAACCTGGAGCCTGCTTCAGATTCTGCGTCTCCCTCTATCTCTGGCTCTCCCCACCTAAAAAAAAAAATATATTAAAAAAATTTTTAAAAAGACATGTCATTTCTTAATCTTCATGCATGTCTATGAGTTTGGAGGCATTGGTCCCACTTTACAGACCAGGAAACCGAGGCCGAGAAAGGGGTATTCGTTTTCTCAGGTGGCAGAGGCCACATGCACTGAGCTCGCAGTTAAGTCCTGCCTGTGTCCGTCTCCACTTTAGGGCCAGACTTGCCACCGTAGACACATCGCAGGCATTGCCAATTGTTGAGCACCTAGTGCACCAGGTTCTATCCTAGGTTTGTGTTGCGTCTCACCTCTGGGCTCGCCCTGGGATCCCTATGCCTAGTGCAGTGTCTGACCTCTGGCAGAGGCCAGAAACTGCATGTGCGTTTAATCAATAAATGACAGGGTTTTTTTGTCATTGAGCTTATCGACTTGGCAGTTGATTGTGACCCGGACTGGGGGAATGGCTTTCTCTTTGGCAACCATTAGCATGAGCCATTTTCACAAAAGTGAACTTGACTCCTAAGTTCTCTGAGGTGAAGCTTCGTGAAGCCGTCATCCTCTTTTTCCCTGATACTTGGCGGCTCCAGCTCATCAAGCTGTTAAAAATTATTTACGTATTCAGAGATGGACAATTCAGCATTGTAATAATTAAAAAGGAAAAAAAAACTGTTAAAGGATCAGTGCACTTCAAGTCGTGGTAGAAAGCAAGCAAATTTCAGCTCTTGAAAGAGCAATGTGTGTGTGTATTTCAGATATTACCTATCAGATACAAGCATATGTCTACAGCCCGCCATCTATATGCAAATAGCTTGTTCTGGGTGCATATATCCCCCACAAACAGTGTGAAATGTATATAAATTATGCAATAATATAGATGTTGCACATATGTTATTTTGAGCTAATTGTCATCAAAACTCTGGGCTTAGATGGGTTTGTGTTGCATGTGTTGGCAACATAGTTGCGGGCCTGGGAGAAGTGCTGTGGACGGTCTCACTGCACCAGGGACCTGTGTGGTAATGTGGCATGGGAGAGGGGCTGGCTGCCTGCTCTGGGGTGCAGAGGGGCTAGATCCTGAGGCAGGAGGCTAAGAAACAGGTTCCCCAGGCCAGGGGTTGGCTTTCAGTCTTGAGGGCTTGAAATTCATTTTTACCGGGGCCCTGGGGAGTGGATGGACCAGATACACTGTTGCAGGTTGTCGGAGTGCCCAGACTGGGTTACTCTTAGTGAGGAGTCCAGTGTGTGCTGGGCTCACCCTGGCTGAGTAGCCTGGGCTCCCCTTGCTGACACAGTGTAGAGAACAGACCCTGATGTCTGTGCCCTGGGTTCCCAGTCCAGCCCTGCCACTTCCTGGTTGTGTGCATGACACTTGAAGGAAACGCTTGCCCTGTCTAAGGTAAAATGAAGAGAGTCTGGGCCCTCTCTTAGGGCTGTGGTGGGGACCAAAGTGATACCATTTGAAAAGAACTTGGCATGTATAGCGATGCCCACCCAGTGGGTCCCGTGACTATGACTGTAGGAGGCCTACCAGGGAGAAGTCACTTCTGTCACCAAGCAGAAGACTGCTTGGTCTGCTTACTGGAGCCAGGTGATGTCAAGCACACCATTGCTGAGTAGTTAGCAGGATGCAAACTTCTCTCCTGCCATCACACAGTCCCCACACAGGGGAACTGCCTGAATACCTGTTTTCAAGGACCCACTATGTGCCAGGTGCTAAGTGCACTATATGCATTTTATTTTCCCATCCCCCCAAATCGGAGAGGTGATACTGTTTCTATTCCTGGCCCAGAGCTGAGGAAGCTGCAGCTCAGGGAGTGGAGTGGCAGCTGTGTCCCCCAGTCACTGACTGATCCAGGATTTGAGTCCAGTCCTGTCGGACTCCAGGGAGGCTGCTCTGTGGCTCTCTCCTTCCATTGAGACATCCTCTTCCCAAAGATTGCTGGCCACTTGGGGACACATTTCTGTATTTGGAGCCCCTCTCATCATATGCTCTGTGTTTAAAGCAATTTCAGAACCTGGTGCTGTTTCAGGTTTCTGCTCACTGGGACTGACATTGCAAACCCCCACCCCCCACCCCCCGCTCCCCAGGCCTGCTTTCTGGATTTAGTCTGGTGTAAAGACCCCTGAGCCTTGGATGATGTGTTTGAGTGTTTTCCTTGTTTACATCTTGGCAGATGGGACCGAGCACCTCTCCACCCCCCACCCCCACTGTCTCCCTGTGCTGGGGAGCCAGCAGCCTCCCCTATCCCCTGGATGAGCAATGAGTGATAAGATTGGGCTACTTGCTCAGAGAGGAGGCCTCCAGGGGCAGAGAGGAGAGGGTCACTGCGAGGCCACTGGGAAGAAGTGTGGTGGCCAGAGGGCGATCTGACTGCAGCCAGCCAGAGGAGCGAGGCTCAGAATTCAGGGGTGCTGTTTGCTGGCAGGAACCCTGCACCTTGTTCAGAACTACTCACCTTGCAGAACCCCAGCTCCCACCATGTTGTGCTGAGGTTTCTCACGCCTTCTTATAGAACACTGTGTACCATTTAGAGAATCACACAAGCAAATTTAGCCAAGCATATTTTGGGCCAATTGAAGTTGTAGGCATGCTGCCTGGGGAAAAAATAGATCTTTTCTTACTTGATGTGTGACAGATGAGAGCGACGGAGAGGCCTGTGCACTCTGTTCTGCACACACAGTGATCGCTGCCTGGGGGCCTGGGGCTGGCTACCTCATTATCCTGTTTCTTGCCATTACTTCGGACATGTTTAAATGGGTTGTTTTCACCCGACAGCTGGGGGGCAGTGGAAGAGGGGTAGCACAGAGAGAGCAGAGAGGTTACTCTGCAGGATGTTAATCAGGTAGAGCTGTCTCTGGTCAGCAATCTGGGAACTGGGGTGAGGAGTCTCATCCCAGACTGACCATTCTGGCTGTTGCTCCACTGGTCCATGGCTAGTGGGTTGGCAGAGTGTGGACACCCATCTCCTCCTCACCATCCTCTGAGGGAAGGTGGCGGCCCTTGACTGGGAAACCTGACAGCTCTTAGACCATCCGCAACCCCTGGAGACATAACTGGCTGGCCTTGGTTCACAGAGCTGTAGAGGATGGAATGAAGAGGAAGGCATTAATTCAGCACAATCAATGAGCACTCGATCACTGTGTACTTGGTATTCAGATGTGGTTGTGATTATTATTTTGTGTGTAAGTGTGTGCAGTTTGTTGTTGTTGTTGTTGTTGTCTGTAACCTAAGTGAGAGCTGGGGAGGCCCCTTCTAATACGCAGCTAGAGGTAGGAAGGGGAACTAACTTGAGTCATGTGCACGGGGCACATGTAATTGACTTTGGTAGGAGACAGATGAGACAGAAGTCAGAGGCTAGGATGAGGCCTGGGTGCTTACCTGTGTGGCTGTGTGAATTGTACATGATTCGTGGAGAACAAGTAGTGAGGAGGAGGAAGGTGTTTGGCCAGGGGAAAATGGTGAGTCCAGCCCTGGGCCTTTTGAGCCTTTAGTGTTTGGGTGGGATACATGCGCAGGTGTTTTTAGTAGGCAGATGGTGGTAAAGAAATGGTATTCAAGAGAGGGGTCTCCAGGAGACTTGGGTGGTAGGAGCAGTGGGTGTGGAACAGGTTGATCAGAGAGATAGTCTAAAAGGAAAAGGACTCAGGGACAGAGACAGGGGAGATGGGCTGGGCAAAGGCAGTGGAGGTGAAGGTTGCTCTGCAAAATGGGACCGTAATAGTGCTCAGCTTGGAGTTGTGAATATTCGTTGAGGTGGTGCTCACCCTCCCCCCGCCTCAACCCAGGTGCTTGTAGCAGAGCACAGACCACGGTGAGTCTGCAGGCCAGCTTCACTGCTCTTGTGCATGTCAATGATTGTCCTGAACTGATTAGTTTCTCAGCCTTTTCTGGGGCACACATTTCACCTTTGGAGCAAGTCAGACATTAGTGGGGAGGGGGGCTGGGACTGTTGTGCATATTCCTCAGCTGGGCAGGGGAGATCCTGAGGACAGAGTGGGAGGTGGCAGTGCAAGGTTGCGGGGGAACCTCTGAGTGCCCAGGGCTGGACAGGAGGCCAGGAGAGCTGGAGTCGGTCTGCCCAGGAGGCAGGGGTTTAAAATCTCCTGTGGGCCTTCCCAACATGTGACCATGGTTTGGGCCTGGTCTCTGCTCGTCTTGAAAATGCCATCTACAGTACCATCCAATCCCTGGTAGTCTCATAGCCTTGAACTTGCCCCTCAATGAGACCATCAGAAAAGAAGAACTTCAGATCTGCTGTCATTTTCACACCTTTAATCAGCTTTGGGACCATGGAATAATGGCCACTGTGGGTGAAAACCAGCATCGGCTGACTTGTGGGCCTCCCTTGGCCTTGCCCTGTCTGACACAGGGGCCACCAGCCACATGTGGCTGCTGAGTGCTTGAAGTGTGGCTAGTGCAACTGAGGACCTGAGTTTTTAAATAATATTTAATTTTAATTAACTTAAATAAAAAAAATCATGTTCAACTTAAGCATTAGAAAAATTTTAAGTATGTTTGGAACAACCTGATTATGTGACTCTACTTTTCCAGGGCAAATTCTATGAAATCTAAAATTAGATCAAGTATTTCTGATGAAAATTTAGCATTTAGATTAAAACATGCTATAAGCATAAAATACACATTGGTTTAGAAGATTCAGTACAAGTGTATGATATCTTGTTAATAATTTTTATGTTTGGGGCACCTGGGTGGCACAGTCGGTTAAGCGTCCGACTTCAGCCAGGTCACGATCTCGCGGTCCGTGAGTTCGAGCCCCGCATCGGGCTCTGGGCTGATGGCTCGGAGCCTGGAGCCTGTTTCCGAATCTGTGTCTCCCTCTCTCTCTGCCCCTCCCCTGTTCATGCTCTGTCTCTCTCTGTCCCAAAAATAAATAAAAAACGTTGAAAAAAATAAAAAAATAATAATTTTTATGTTTATTACATGTGGACATGTTAATATTTTGGATATATTGGGGTGAAGAAAATATGTTACTGAAATTAATCTCTCCCATTTCTTTATGTCTTTTTAAGGTGGCTACTACAAAATTAGAAAATTGAGGAGGCCTGGCTCAGTTTCTGGTCTGAGAAGCCTATGGCTTCACCTAGAGAATACTCTTCTGGGGTAAATAAGACAAATTTGTAGGTTTAAAACAGACACCAACCATAATGTAAATTACTGACTTTGGTGATAGTGATGTGTCAGCATAGTTTATCAGCTCTAACAAATAGACCATTCTGGTGGGGAATATTGATAATGGGGGAGGGTGTGGGGGGGGTAGGGGGCATAGGGGAACTCTGTGTACCTCCCTCTCAATTTTGCTGTGAACCTAAAACTTTTCTAAAAAAGTGAAGTCTATTCAAAAAACTTCAAGCAGAAGAGTAAGAAAAACAAACAACAAACATGCAAACAAAAAATTAAAAAAAAAAACCAGACTTCTCAGAGTGCCATCCATGTGTTTTGGGGGGAAGGAAATTTGCTCATTGAATCTCTGCTCATCAGGGCAGGCACCTGCTCCATCAAAGCCTCTTATCATCAGAGCATTCCCGAGGCCTCCCGGCACGCAGCACAGGGCTGAGCTGTGGGCAGCAGCCGCCTGCCCATCAAGGAGTCTCTCCTGAGAGTCTCACCAAGAAACCCAGAGGGGTCCAGAAAGGAAAAGAATGCCTTTTCTTAATTTGACTGGCCTCCGTTTTGGAGATCAAGGCCTTAAATCAAACCCCACGATTACAAGCGGATTCGTCTCCAGCTTTGATCACGGATGCCGTCTTTGCATTGGAGATCCGCTTTCTGGCACTTTGATCCTCCTCCCAGGCAGGCTGGCCCAGGCTTGAGAATCAGAAAGGGTGGTAACACTTTGCAAAGTGGTCCCCAAGAGTTCTCGGGGGGCTGCTAATATCCAATTTCCTTATCGCTGTGTGTTCTCTTATAAAAATGCATCAGTCTTAGGATTTTTGCACTTTTCTGTTTGCATATTCAGTGGACATAGTCTATTTAACAAAAGGCCCCAAAGTTAGCTGCCACGGTGGCCAAACCCATTAGAAGCCAGGAGGATGCTGCTCCCAAGGGGTGCTATCCTACCTCCCCAGGGAGGCCTGGTAGTACTTGCTGGCTTTGCATGCTGGCCCTGTGGTGCTGGCTAAAATGACATAGTGCTTTAGGATTTTGCAAATGGCAGGGATGGAATTAATGATGGTGGGTTACAAAGCACTTTCTACTTTTTCTCCCTTTCTGTTACTTCCTCTGATGTGCCGTCACGTTCACACACTTGACTTCCTTTTTTTGAGTGGGGGCGGGGTGGAGAGGGAGAGAGTGAGTGAGAGAGAGAGAGCAGGGGAGGGGGAGAGGGAGAGAGAGAGAGAGAGAATGAGAGAGAGAATCCTAAGCAGGCTCCATGTCCAGTATAGAGCCCAACTTGGGGCTCAATTCCGCGCCCCAGGGATCATGACCTGAGCTGAAATCAAGAGTCAGACATTTAATTGACTGAGCCACCCAGGCTGCCCTTGACTTCATTTTAATAGGCTGGAAGGGGAGGCTTAGAGAAGCCAAGAAATGGCAACAAGGTCCCTGGGCAAAGACTTGAATTTAGTTCAGCTCGAGTCCCCTGGACCCTACAGGCTGTGCCTAGTGCCATGTCCATGATCACCGAGGGACCCGTGGGCTGGAACTGAATGGGTGGGCTGCTCACCCTGCTCAGGCTGATCTGTCCATCTGTCAGTGGCCTGGAGCCATCCTGCCAATCATGGGAGGTGGGAATGGCCAATGCAACTTATGTTCCTGTCCTGTGCCAGGCTCCATCCTCGCTCCTGTTGGGCATGTTACAGATGTGGGAGGGGTCTCCCCCTGCCATCTAAAGTCAACTAATTTTTTCTCCCACGTTGGAACAAGTTTGCTCATAAGTGATCTGTGCCATCTCGCCTGTGCCAGTGCATTGCCAGCTCTTGGAGGTGAGTTTGCAGAATGCTAAATGAGCTCCTTTGATGTTACACCTGAGACATGTTTGTGTTATAAATGGGTACAAATTGAGTTTGGCTTTAGATGATGTATGAGGTCTGTCACGTTTCTCCCCGTGGTAGGACAATTAGAGGAGAGCTAATTCATTCTGGGTTAGGGCATTGCCAAGGCTTCGGTGTGTTTGGGACTGCTGTTTCCCATTTGTAAGCGCTGGGATGGAGCCAGCAGGGCCCTGGGCTGCCAGTGGGCAGGTGCTCAGCTAGGGCGCCTCTACTGTCGGCATGCCTGCCCAGGGTGCCTACCAGGATGCCCTGTGGCCCTGAGTAGATGTGTCTGCCTTCTTTTGGCTGGTGAAGACCTGGCTTGGAGTCAGACCTATGTTTGAATCCTATGCTACTTATTAGCTACCACACTACAGTGTGGCTCAAAGCAGGTCACATACCTGTTCTGCACCTGAATGCTAACTTGCACTGAGAGGCTTCTGGGAGGATCAGGTGGACAGTCTGACGAGGGCCCGGCAAGGATGTTCCATGCGTGGGAACTGCTTTTCCTCACTGTCAATTCAGAGCACAGAGGCTGCCTGCTTACCCAGCCTGGTTGGAGTTGAGCAGATTGGAGTGGGCTTGGGGTCATGGGCAGGAAAAGGGGACACATCCTAGGTCTTAAAGCCCCCCCCCCCCCAAGTTGCACAGGAACTCAAGGTTGCTGCCTCTTTCCTGACAGAGATGCAGTGACTATCCCATGAGAGCCTATAGCTGAGGCACTGGGGGGCCTGCTGTTGTGGTGCCTGTGGGAGCACCGTCATGTCAAGGGGGTGTCATGCAGAGGGCAGCTCGGGTGGGAGGAGCAGCTGTGAGGCAGGGCTTGCCATCGTCAGCACGGAGAGCAGGAGGTGTGCTGAGGTGCCTAGGCGGCTTTGCAGTGCAGAAGCCAAGCCTGGTCCAGATGTGTTCCCAAGTGGGTTCCAGAGAGCTGCCAGGCCCCTGGCTCGGGCTGCTCATGTCCACCCCATGCACTGTCACTGGAGAGAGAAAGCTCCGCCTTCATGAGGCACCTTCCTGTCTGATAAGAGCCACAGTGTCCTGGATTGTCCTCACAGTCTGGCATCCAGTATTAGGTCTCCTGACTATGCATCCTAATTTGGGGTTGCAAGCTCCTCAGTCCTTTTGGAGGAGGTCCTTTGTGGACTAGATGTGCATGCTCTCTGGGGGTTTTCCAAGTGTGGAAAAATATCTGGTTGCATCATGAGGAAGGAGGGGACGTATTTTGTCGATGGTGTCAGAAACCAAGATTTGTGGCTGGTGGCCACCATTGAACCCATGGCAGTCTTCTGCCATTCAGCCTCTGACAGGTCTGGGAGACAGGCCAGAGCACCCATACAGCAAGTTTTGGGGGTGTGTCTGTAGTCCCAGCATTCCGGCTATCTGTGCAGAGCTGGTGGGCCTGTGGATGCTCCCTGGAAATTTGGAAGATACAGCTTCTGCAGCTCCAGAAGGCTGAGTCTGGGCCCAGCAGAAGACCATGGGCACCTGTAGTCATGTGGGCTGTAGCAAGCCAGCTGTTTGCTTTTGGCCTTGGAGGCTTACTAAAGAACCAATGGCTTGCTGGAATGAGAGGCATGCTGTCACGTGGTGCTAAGAAGGCTGCATGTAACTAGATACAGATTCCCCAGACACTCTGGCATGGGTTGCTGTCTGTCTTGTGGCATCTGCTGACTGCTTCACACAGGCCTGTCTTGTCTCACTCCACAAAGTTGTGGGGGCCAGAGAGTGGGTCACCGATTCACTTGCATCCACCACAGGTGGTCACAGAATTGTGACCAAGCTGAGGCAGTTTTAGTGTATTACAGGAAGAGGTTTCTGATGCTGGGGTTTGGTTATGGCTCATGGTGGAAAGGAGCTCATGAGGAGTCTGTATCCGCATGGCCAAGAGGGTGGCCCAGAGCCAGATCACCCCTGAATTGCCACATTGGGATCATTCTGCCTGTGTGTGACCATTGCCCTAGACTGTTCCTCCTTTCCCAGAGATGTGAGGCAAGCAAACCATCTTGCAGCTGGGGGTGAGGTACCTGGAAGAGTCTGTTTGAGCAGCATGGGTGCAGCAGGTCTATGCTGACATGGTGTGGCATCTGGGCCAAACACTGGGGGGTGTGCCAGTATCCTCCCTGTCCTTCTTCCTCCTTCTCTCTTGGTGGCTTTCCAAAGCATGCAAAGGACCAGCATCCTCCCCACCTCTTCCTTGTCTTCCCCACTTGGAATCCCCATGATAGCTTTTCTTGCTGCAGCATGCACAGCTGTCAAATCATTCTCAATTGTCAAGACTGGCTATATCTATTCAAATGGTTCAAACTTAAAAGGATGTTTGAGTTGTCACCTGGACACTATGGTTCTCCAGATTGGATGTGGACCCTTCATACCCACCCCTTGTCCTGGGGATATCAGGACCAACACAGCCAAATGGGCTGTGATGTTGGGCAGTGACCCAGGAGTGCCTGTTCAAGGGTTCCAGAGAAAGTGGCTGGTGAATCCTAGCTTCTGCAAAGAAGGTTGGGGCAATGGGAAACCTATTCCTGCCTTCACAGACTGGTAACTGAGTCTGCAGCAAAAGGTGAGTCAGTGGTCAGGGCTGAGCCAAGGCTCACCAAAATCTGAAATAGGACCCTTCAGCCCAGCCTTCTCCAGCAATTCATATTTTGAGCACTTGCTGTATGCCCAGCCCCAAAGTAGTCTTAACGAGACATGCCAAGAAAGGGACAGGAGAGCAAGGAGAGGTGAGAGATGTCTCTTGATACTTACCCACATGCTAGGACTTTTAGATTTAGGTATCCTCACAGATAAATGAGGGGACTGAGCCTCAGATAGGTTTGGACATTTGCTTAATGTCTCCCTATAGCAAATAAGTGTTGGGGTAGAATTTGTACCCAGAAATACCTTTCAGCAAGTCCAATCTTTTTCGGCACCCTTTGATCTCCATGGTTATGTGCGCATGACCTCCTCTTGGGGTTTTAGACCCTTTTTAGCTCAGGGCCTAGCAGCATATGGCCAGGTGGTAGCACTCAGTAAAGGTTTATTGAATGAATGAATGAGTCAGTGCCAGACTTAAGACTGATAATTGCCCCTCATCAGAGCACCCTTGTCCTGTGGATGCTGAGTGTGAGAAATGATGTCTTGGCTCTCAAGTCTGTGGTCTCTCTGCCCAATGGTTCTGGTTTTGTGGAGAGACAAAATAGTACATATAAAAGAGGGAGGTGAGTTCAGAAATGGAAGCCAATGCTCTGAGAGAGAGAAAGGGACCAAGGTATATGGCCAGCTATTCTTTAGAGCCGCAGAAATAAAGTATTACAGAAACAGGAGAGACATGAAATGGATGTAAGAGAAATTTAAGTTCGTTCATTTATTTTATATTCCATAAATATTTATGCAGGACCTGCTCTGTGCCAGGCACTGTTCTAGGCCCCTGGGTGATAGGAGTGAACAAGGCAATCCTAGGAGAGAACTTGGGCAGTAATGTCTCTGACATGGGCCAAAGCAACATTTTTCTGGATATATCTCCTCAGGCAAGGGAAATGAAAGCAAAAATAAACTATTGGGATGACATCAAAATAAAAATCTTCTGCACAGCAAAGAAAAACAAAACTAAAAGGCAACCTACAGAATGGGAGAAGATATTTGCAAATCACACATCCGATAAAGGGTTAGTATCCAAAATACATAAAGAACTTATACAATTCAACACTGAAAAAATGAGCAATCTAGTTAAAAAATGGTCAGGAGACATGAACAGACATTTCTCCAAAGAAGATATTCTAATGGCCAACAGACATATGAAAAGATGCTCAACACCACTCACCATCAGGGAAATGCAGATCAAAACTACAATGAGCTACCACTCCACACCTGTTAGAATGGCTAAAATTAACAACACAGGAAACAACAGATGTTGGCAAGGATGTGAAGAAAAGGGAACTCTCTTGCACTGTTGGTGGGAATGCAAACTGGTGTAGCCACTGTGGAAAACAGTATGGAGTTTCCTCAAAAACTTAGATCTACTCCACAATCTAGGAATCATACTACTGGGTATTTTCCCCCCAAAAAACAAAAACACTAGTTCAAAGGAGTGCATACACCCCTATGTTTATAGCAGTGTTATTTACAATAGCTAAACTATGGAAGCAGCCTAAGTGTCCATCCACAGATGAATGAGAAAATGCGGTAGCTATATACAATGGAATATTATTCAGCCATAAAAAAGAATAACATTTTTCCACTTGCAAACATGGATGGAGCTAAGGAGTATAATGCTAAGAGAAATAAGTCAATCAGAGACAAATACCATATGCTGTCACTCATACGTGGAATTTAAGAAATAAAACAAAGAAAAAAGGTGATGAACCAAGAAACAAACTCTTTAAAATTTTTTTTTAATGCTTATTTACTTTTAAGAGAGAGAGAGACAGAGAGCCCAAGCATGGGGGGCGGGGAGCAGGGAGAGAGGGAGACACAGAATCCGAAACAGGCTCCAGGCTCCAAGTTGTCAACACAGAGCCTGATGAGGGGCTCAAATCCACGAACCGTGAGATAATGACCTGAGCTGAAGTTGGATGCTTAACCAATAGAGCCACCCAGAGCCCCAAAACAAACTCTTAACTATAGAGAACAAACTGATGGTTACCAGAGAGGAGGTGGGTGAGGGGATGGGGGAAATGGTTGAAGGGGATTAAAGAGTACACTTATCATGATGAGCTTTGGGTGATGTATAGAATTGTTGAATCACTACATTGTGCACTGGGAACCAATATAATACTATATGTTAACTGCTCTGAAATTTAAAAAACCTAATTAAAAGATAATAAATAAATAAATAAACAAACAAACAAACAAACAAACAAACCATAAAAGTAGGGTGAACGAGACAAAAATTTGTTTGCTCACATACGTGTACTTTATTTTTTTTTTAATGTTTTTATTTTTGAGACAGAGAGAGACAGAGCATGAATGGGGGAGGGTCAGAGAGAGGGAGACACAGAATCCGAAACAGGCTCCAGGCTCTGAGCTGTCAGCACAGAGCCCGACGCGGGGCTCGAACTCACAGACCGCGAGATTGTGACCTGAGCCGAAGTCGGCCGCCCAACCGACTGAGCCACCCAGGTGCCCCATACGTGTACTTTAAAGAGAAGTTCTAGAGATGAACTTTTATAACTTTTACTCATGTGGTTAAACATGAAGAAGGCTGGCTTCCTGTGATTCCTCAGCACATATGTGCTGTGCTAGGTCTGAGAGATTCAGGAATGGAGATCTCTGATACCCTTGTAAGATATGCTGCCTTGGGGGTCAATGTGATGACTTAACACACTCACTGTTTACTTCCTCTCTTTTGTGTAAGGTTTTTGGCCCTGGATAACTGGATAACTGTCTTCCTTTACCAGCCCCAGTCCAGACATAATGCTGGGTGACTTCACTGACCGTGTGGTGACTCTTCAACTCTATGACCTTTTATTTCCTTGGCCTTGTTTCCGGTGACCCTCCCCTCCACTGCCCCTCAGCTTCCTACCTTCATGGCCACCTTGGCCTTTAGCATCCTCTGAAACTATTTCATCCCAGCCCCTACTTTCTGACCATATCCTTGATCCTTTCCTCTCCCTTGCTTCCTGTACCTTTGGGGTTTTGCTTGCAAACAGCGCCAAGTCAGCTCCCGTAACCTAAATTGTGAGAATAGTGAAATGTTAGGATGTTGGACAGCTCACAGAATCAATGGGAAGTCTAGAAAATCTGATCAGGGAGATGGGCACCAACCAAGGGAGTGTGAGCCACAGAGGACACAGTGAAGTCACACATTCAGTGACACCTTGGTTGAAGTGTCAGGGCCATTGCTGAACTCTGGCTACCAGTTCTACTCCGCCTCATCACTTCCACCATGGTGGCACTCTTGATTGCACTATGATGGTGCCAATCTCTCCTAAACTTCTTTGTGTACTTTCCTCAGAGTTTAAGAGTTTGGCAAGATTATCCAATCCCCACTTTTCACTGTAGCTGCAAGGGTGTTGGGAGAGAACATATCTAGCCCCATTCAACATCCTTAGTAAGAGGAATGACCTTTTCTTCTAGAAATACTAAAGCTATGGTTGAATTGTCCCCAAATTAGAAGGGAGTTCAGATGCTACAGAGCCAAAACAAAGCCAAATGGTCACTACATTATCCTCATGTGGCTGCCCAATACCCACATACATTATGAGCACCTGCTATGTGAATGGCTCGGCTTTAGAGGCTTGGGGCAGTGAACAACCCAGGAGAATTTCTGCTCAGGTGAAATTCTGGGGAGATGGGCAATAGATAGAATAAATAAGGATATAGTATGTCATGTGATGACAAGTTGTATGGGAAAAAATACAGGAAAAGGAGATGTAAACCATTAAGAGAGATTCAGTTTCAAATATGGTGGTAAGGGGAGGGACTACTAGGAAGTTGGAACTTGAACAAAGACGTAAAAGATGAAGAAGTGAGCTATCTGAATAACTGGGGAAAGGATATTTCCTAGTTCTGGCTAGCAAATGAGAAGACCTTATTGTGGGGATGTGGATGCATGTGGAGGCATGCTGTATTTATGTGGGCTGCATGTAGCATCCTGAGTTACTGTAGCCACTTTGAATCCTGAGCTAGGAGAGGTGTCAGAGCTGTTTGCACTGCAGCCAGGACAAGGCAGAGAGCCTGCTCTTTTTTGGGGGCCCCATTCAAAGTTGTCAGAATTTCAACGCATCCAGTGAGTGGATGGGAACAGCTCACCTAAACATGGTATCTATTGCCTCCAAAATCCAAGGGGACCCATGCAGCATTGTGATTCTTTATTTATAATGTAGGATACAGGAGCAACATCTTAATCTTTATTTTGCAGTGCATATTCTGAAAGACCCCAGAGCACCGGGAGTCCAAAAACCTTAACCAAGTTTTCAAGTTCCTACACTTTCACTGAAGTTATTTTTGACCTTATTTTATATATATATATATATATATATATATATATATATATATATATATACACACACACACACATATATATATATTTATATATACACTTGGTATCTGCTAATATATGCTCCCTACTTCTTATCAGCATGAAGTTACCCATGTCTTGGACTAGGATGGTGTTCTGTTAGATGGTTGGACAGTCAAATTTGTGTGGACTGTGTGGTTTAGAGCCAGAAAGTTGATATGGCCCTCTGGTAGGACAGTAAAGTTTTATTGCTATATCTTCCTGGAGAAAGCTAACTGCTTATAGCAGTTTCTGTTTGTTGGGGTAGTGGAAAAATATATTGACAGATCAATAAGTGTGTACCAGTTGCTAAGGTCTGCATTGATTTGATCCAATAAGGAGACTATATCAGAAACAGCAGATCTAAATTGGAGTTACCATTGATTAAGTTCATGATAATCCACTGTTACTCCATATGACTCATATTTTGCATCTGCCAGCCTATAAAGTTATGTAGGGATGTAATTGGGATCTCTGCTTTGCACCTTTCAAATATTTAGTAACGATGCTACATTCCCTGATTTCCCTTGGGATGGAGTAGTGCTTTGTTTTCTGATCTTAGCACAGAGAGGGAAATAAATGGCTTCCATTTGCCCTTTCTGCATTATTAGCCCTTAGTCAATTTCCAGGGAGTCAATTAGGAAGTTTATCAGATTGCTGAAGATGTCTTTTTCACACATTCACTCTAGAAATGGGGAAACAACCATTGAGAAAGTCTGGGGTCCCTTGGACGTTCTATGAGGCTGACCTAGGTCAAAACTTGATTTTTCTTTTGACCTCCAATAGCCCCCACTCTGATGGATGCACCAGTGATGAGCCAGGTTTCTAGGAATCAGGATGAGCCAAGATACAAGATTCAATAATACCCAGTAGGTCATGGTTTTTCCTGTCTGCCAGTGCAAATTGATCCTGATAAGTAGTTTCACGTCCCTTTGAGAAAGGCTAAGAAGAATATTCACAATATTTGTGATACTCGAGGGAGAGTTCAGGGCTTCCTTTCATTTAAAAGGTTCAGGGTTATTGAAGAGATTTAGGATTTGGAGATTGTATGAAAACAGTCTGTGGTTTCATTTTTTATGGCTTAAACAAGGCCTCTTTTTCCCCTCAGTTATACAAATTAAGTAAGATCTTAGTAGGTCGCCTGAATTTACTTTTGTTTTTGGGACCTCAGGGTCAATTAATCACCATCAGCAATCCCTGTGGGTGAGAACAATGGACCCCTCTGGTCCTGTTGCTTCCTGTAGGCACCCAGCACACTTTACCCCTGGGGTTTGGGTGCTTTCACTTGGCCTCTGCCCATCTCTGTTGAAATCAGGGACCTCAACTACAGTTGAACAAGCACTTTTTAGCCTATAGAGACCAGGCACTGAAGTATTTTCCCAAAGTGCTGGTGGCTCTCCCACCATTTTATATATAAACAGTTGGGGAAGGGTGTGGCTTTTGGGAGTGTGTGTGGTTAAGGGTGAGTAGGGGGAGACAGCATGTGGTAAATTGGTGTCAGTATTCTGTGGTCTTTGGACTACTTCATCTCCATTATGTCAAGGAAGTTCTGGCATCTCAACTTCATTTAGAGCAGATCACTGTTGAGTTTAGATTTCCATTAAATAGCTGAGCAAATTATGAGAACCACTCCAACTGCTTGAGGTAGGACACTGCATTTAGAAGTCTGGCAAGCCTCCATATCAGTGATTTCAGTCTGGTCTGAGATTATATTCCCCTGTCTTTGTTCTGGTCCCCTCAGGGCCCATTATATATATATTTCTGGTGTAAATTAGCTAAGACCTGCTATATTTTTGTATGAGTGAGCCTTCTTCTCCCAGGCTTAACTTTGTAATTGATCTTCCAGGAGATGCTGTATATCTCATTACAGATATAGAGACAATGAAGTGTGTGTGTGTGTGTGTGTGTGTGTGTGTGTGTGTGTGTGTGTGTGTTATAGTTGGGAGTGAGTGGTGTTAGGGATGATGAAAATGAGTTTCTTGCTTCAAAGTAGAAGCCAAAATGAAGGGATATTTGGGTCTTCAAGCAAAGAAGGACTATGCAATAGGGAAGGGAGGATAGGCTGTTTCAGCTCATAATGGGGACTTGCAGGGTTGGGGTAGTGAGGCCATTCTTAGTCATCTTACATTCTCCCATTAATATCCATTTTAATTCTCAGCTCCCTCCTGGTTCCCAGCCAATGCCCCAACTTCACCATAAAAGACTTGGTGAGGCTGTGAATGCAGCTATATTATAATTCAGCTTCTACAGAGATCTGAGTTGTTTTTTTTTTTCTCCCATTTACACAGTACAGTCAGAGACTGTCACTATAACTCGCTCCATCATCATTTATCTCTTCAAGCCTTTCATATTGCTTTCGGGGAGTGGAGCCTTAGTTGACCAAAGGCTTACCTTCAGTTAGGATCCATCCATCCATCCATCCATCCATCCATCCATCCATCCATCCACCCAACAACTATTTAACAAGTATCTATTGTTTAGTAGGTATTATTCTAAGTGTTAGGATACAGCAGAGGTTAAAAAAAAAAGTAGCTGAGGAAAATCCCTGACCTCATGGAGTTCCAAGTCTAGCAGAAA
This sequence comes from Herpailurus yagouaroundi, assembly GCF_014898765.1. NCBI lineage: Eukaryota > Metazoa > Chordata > Mammalia > Carnivora > Felidae > Herpailurus > Herpailurus yagouaroundi. The sequence goes on along the minus strand of NW_024412404.1, from coordinate 24,823,816 downwards.
TTTTATTTCACATGATTATAGGTGATAATTAAGGAGTTATTTCATCATGGCAAAGTATTCATTTTCTGCTTCTCGTTCCCGAATCCCACTAAGATTTTCATTACCATAACCCCCAGTGGGGCCCGAATATCAGTCCCAGATATCATCCATTATTTCTTATTGCAATAGACTATTAACTTATTCTCACATATTAACTGTGACCACCTCAATTCTATTCAGAGTGATTTTTTCCAAAAGGCAAAATGCAGAAGTCATTTCCTGCGCCTACTGTCTCCTACCCCAAATTCCTTTTAAGATTTCCATTGAATTTGAGTAAAGACCAGAATCTTTTTTTTCACTCAAGTATAGGTAACTTACAGTGTTATATTAGTTTCAGGCGTGCAGTATGTACAGTGATTGATCAATTATATACATTTCCTGGTGTTCACCACGATAAGTGACTCTTAATCCCCTTCATCTATTTCACGACCCCCCCCCCCATGCACCTCCTTTCTGGATAACACCAGTTTGTTCTCTGTATTTAAGAGTCTGATTTATGTTTGACTCTTTTTTCTTGTTTGTTCGTTTGCTATTTTGTTTCTTAAATTGCACTTATAAGTGAGCTCATATGGTATTTGTCTTTGACTTATTTCACTTAACATGATACCCTCTAGATCCATCCATGTTGTTGCAAATAGCAAGATTTCATTATTTTTTATGGCTGAGTAATATTCTATTATATATAAATATATATGTGTATGTGTGTGTGATCTATATCTATATCTATATCTATATCTATCTCTATAGATATATATACACCCCACATTTTCTGTATCCATTCAGCTCTCAGTGGACACTTGGGAATCTTGAAAATGTGGCCTTTATGGTCCATCTACTACCTAAATTTGCACTTATTTCCTCTGCCTTATGTTCCTCCACTAAACACACACACACACACACACACACACACACACACACACGTACATTGTGTAAATACACATGCACACACCCCTTCAACAGATTACTTCTTTTTCATCATTCAAAAACAATTTAGACAATACTTCCTAACCTCACTCCCACTCCTGCCAACAAGATCTGGTCCCTCATTGTCCTGCCTGCCCTTCATTGCCCTTAGTTTGATTTGTAATCATGATAGTATTATGACTATCTGATGAAGGGCTTTTCCTTTGCCAGCAAGTGGCCCCCAGACAGGAGGGGTCCTGTTTGTGTTCATTTTCTGCTGTATTCCCAGTTCTCAGTGCACTGACTGGCACAGAGTAATATTTAATGGTATTTGTCTAATGAATTAATAACATCATGATACTCATTCTAATGATTGCTCATTGTCTAAGTATCAAAGTATGCACAGTACTGATACTGTAGTCAGCCGTTGGACGAGGCCCTTCAAAGGTTTTAGGGGCAATCAGAGATAGCTTCCTGGGGGAAGGGGGAAGAGTTTGAGCCAAGAAGTGAACTGAATTTGCTTCTGAATGGATGTTTGACAGTAGTGTGGATCTTTTTGTTCTGGATCCTAGTCTGTGCCTGATCAAAACTGGATGAGGTAATTGTTGGTTTGAAATCACTGTCTGGAGTGCAGGAAGTGGAAAGAGATAGCACTTTTGTGACAGCCATTGGAGACCATTGAGACATGGGTTTTCACCCCTGTAAACCTCTCTGCTTATTTATCTCCTAATGATAGTGACTGAACTTTTGGGTTTATCCCCATTTTTGTCCATTCTGGTGTCTGATAGAGATAATTTAGGCAGTTTACACACCTCAGCTTAGGTTGGGTTGGGTAATGTGTCCATGATCCTGGTTCTCTGAAGTTGTTTAGGAAAGTGAGAAAGACTTTGCAGAGGAGGAGCATAAATAGTGCTTGGAAAACTGGAATCTAACAACAGCTTTTACCATTATTCCAGCTCTATTTACCTTCCTTCTTGGCAACAAGGTTACCTCTTTTGTCACTGCTGTTTCATTTGTCCAATAAAGTCTCGATTATCCATCTTCAACAGCATGGCCTGGCTTTATCTCAGGCAATCGGTTCCATCAGACAGACTGATTAGAAGCCATTTCCTTCCCAAATTCTTTAGCCTGGTGTTCCTGTTAACTTTTACCATCAGGGTTGTAGTATCCTCTCTTCGCTCTGCCTGAATGCATGCATAAATAAAAATGGCTGCAGCTAAGCCCCCATCCTCTGCCATTTAAATCCCAATTTATCTCACTCTGGGATGCTGGCATAGAAATTTCATTTATGGTATTGGTTTGAGGAATGTCAGAAGGGACTTGCTGTTAAAAAATTCCCCTTCAATAAATACTTATGTCCCTTGCAAGGATGAGATCACAGCATTTGTCTGACCAGGGAAAGATAGGTGTCCTTTCAAAAAATTTTTTTCCTACTCCTTTTCATTTATATTGGAGACCTCAGATTTGGGTTAATCATAATCTCTGGTTTATGACACACTCTCATTATTACTGTATGTAGCCAGAGTTCATTACATAATATTTGAGTAGTGTACATTACAATGGGATGCTATTGTGAATGGTGTTTCCTTTTAATCCATTCTCCTGTTGATGGGCATTAGGCATGATGCCAAGATTTTGCTATTATGAACTGTGATGCTATGAACATTTTTGTGCATGTTTCCTGCTATACATGTCCAAGTTTCTCTTGGAGTGGCATTGTTGGATTGTCGGGGACAGAATGTTCAATTTTACAAGAAAATTACAAATTATTTTCTAAATTGACTGTATCAGTTTATGCTCCTACCAGCAACATATAGGAGATGCTCTTGTTCCATATACTCTGCAACACACAGAGGCTTCTTAATCTGTGTCTACAGAATTTGTGTAAAATGGTATTTTATTATGGTCTTTATTAGCATTTCTCTGATCACCAAAGAGAATACAGATCTTAGATAGCTTTATTATTCACAGGTGTTTCCTTTTCTGTGAACTGCCTATTTATGTCTTTTGATGCTTTTTCTATTGGTTCAAAGATCCTTACTGATTTTTAGTTCTTTATATATTACTGATATTAATCCCTTATCAGTTATAATGTTAACAAATATTATTTTCCTATTTGCCTTTTTATTGTCTTGAAAGTTTTCATTGATATATAGGAATTCTTAATTTGGATATAGTCAAAATTTATCAACCATTTATTTTATGTAGGTTTTTTCTTTTTTTCTAAGAAGTCTTTTTTCATCCCCAGATCAGAAAGATATTTAGCTACATAAAACAGTGAAAGTTGACTTTTATCATTTAAGTTCTTCATCCAACTATAGTTAATTTTTATGTTTGGAGTGAGTTAGGAATTGAAGTTCACTTTTTTTCCCAAGTGGACACCCGTATTTTCTGGCTCCATTCATTGACTGGTTCCTTATGTGTCCCATGACCTGATCTGCCACTTCTGTCATCTAGAAAATTTTCATATAACTTTAGCATCTGTTTCAGGGCTTTGTATTCTATTCTGTTGGTTATTTTGTCTATCATTACATTAGTACCACAATGTCTTAATCCCTAAGACTTAATAATTCTTGAGACCTAGTAAAAAAGTCTCTCTTCAGCAGTCTTCTTTCTCAGAGGTGTATTGGCTCTTCATTGTTCTTTATTCTTCCATGTAAATTTCAGAATCAGCTTGTTAGGGCCCATGAAAATACTGTTAGAATATTGACTAGAGTTGAATTAAATATACAGATAAATTTGGGAAGAATTTACTCTACATAATTGTACATATTTCCATCCATGAGTATGGTATGTATCTTCATTTATTTCAGGTTTTAATAGATCAGACAGGACCTTGCATTGCAGTATTTCTTTTGTCTGCTGCTATGAGTCCTCATGTATTTCTGCATAGTCATCACAGGAACTATGCCCCATAATTAGACATTCCTGTATATTGTCTTAATTCAGTGTCTGCTCAATTACTCAAGGTTACTAGGTGGTTGTTGTTTTCTGACACTGAGGAGTGTGTGTATTGGAGCCATCACTGTGTCTCCATCAGGATTTTGACCGTGCTGTGAGATTCCGTGTCTGAACTTGGCAGTTAATTTTTTAAAAATGTTTATTTATTTTTGAGAGGGAGAGACAGAGAGACAGAGAGACAGAGACAGAGCATGAGTGGGGGAGAGGCAGAGAGAGAGAGGAAGACACAGAATCCGAAGAGGCTGCAGCCTCTTAGCTGTCAGCACAGAGCCCAATGTGGGGCTCAAACTCACAAACTGTAAGATCATGACCTGAGCCGAAGTCGGATGCTCAAATGACTGAGCCACCCAGGCACCCTGTGAACTTGGCAGTTAATTTAATAATGATTTCTGTAGATGTTTGCTTTCACTTCTCTTTGTGCTATTTTCTTGTAGTCTGGGTATCTTGTTCTTTGTTGTTAGATATTTCAATGAAACCGCACTTTCTTCCATCTGCTACGTAATCTACATGATTAACCAGTACACTCCCCAGCAGGATTTACCCTTGTCCTTGGTTTCTCTTCTTACTGTTTTAAAGGAAGCTCCATATGAGGGAGGGGGTATCTATATGTTTTGCTTTATTTAACAAGTACATGTCCATTTAAAATGTACTTATTGAGTAGATTGCTGGAAAACATACAAAAATATTTGTCCTGGGGGAAGAGGGTGACCAGGCTGTGGGCTAAGCATAGGATCTCTGTAGTGAAAAGCAAATTCACATCAGTGGTCCTAGTACCCAAACTGATCAACTCTTAGCATTCCTGGCATTTGTCTGATTTGGGTTTGATTGTTGGCAGAGTCAAGGTGCACCCACAGATAGCCCTTGCTGTATGCTTTAGGGAAATGTGCTTTGTTCCTTGCCTGATGGGAGAACTTGGCAAGCTGTTTATCTCCTCAGTTTTCCTCCCTATAAGATGGGATTAGCAATAGCTACCTTGGAGTGTGATGTTCTGATAATTAATGGCTTCTTTAGGATTCTTTCTCTCAAGACTCCACAGACAGGAGGGAGTAGGAGCAACCCAGCCAGGCCTGTTTCCATCTGTCCTTTGACAGCTGTACTACATTCTTCTAGGCAAGAGCTGGAGGGGGGTGTATTAGCCAGGGTTCACCACAGAAACAGCACCAGTAGGATGTGTACATGTGTGTGTGCATGTGTGTGTATATATGCACATACATGTGTGTATGTATATATATGTATATATAATGTGTATCTCTCTATATAGTATGTATGTATGTATGTATGTATGTATGTATCTATCTATCTATCTATCTATCTATCTATCTGGAGAGAGTGAGAGAGCTTGAAAGAATTGGCTCATGCAGTTATGGAGGCTGGCAAATCCAAATTCTGCAGAGTGGGTCTGCATGCTGGAGCCCCAGGAAGAGCTAATATTGCTGATCACTTCTGAAGTCCATCTGCTGGAGAATTTCCTCTTGCTTGGCGGAAGTCAGCCTTTTGTTCTACTCAGACCTTTAAGTGATTAGATGGCTCACTCAAATTATGGAAGGCAATTTACTTTACCCAAAGTCCACTGATTTAAATGTAAATATCATCCAAAAACATCCTCACAGCAACATCCAGAATCATATTTGACTAAATATCTGGCCACTGTGGTCCAGCCAACTTGACACATGAAGTTAACTGGGGGCTTTGGGAAGCTCTTTCTTGTAGCACTTCTACATCTTCTTTGATTTTAATTAGGGAAATTTTCAAACCTATGTAAACGTCAGGGAGAATTGCAATATATCTCCATGTCCATTCCACAGAGTCAGGATTCCAGAGTGGTTAAGAGCAAAGATTTGGGGCCAGATGGCCTGGGTTTAAATCCTGGATGTGTAACTTCGGGCAAGTTACTTAGCCTCTCAGTGTCTCAGTTGCCCCATTTGTGAAATGGGGGTAAATAATACCTTCCCTCACAGCATTGTAGTGAGAGTTAAATGCTGTAGTGTATGTAAAGCATAAGTTAGTGCCTATGACACATGGGTGTTTCTATCACTCAGCTCCAAAGGTTGATAAGTCCTCCCATTATGATATGATGTGTTTGCTTCCAATTTTTAAAATAAAAAGTATTTTTATTTGAAGCCTCCATTGTTTCTATCCTCAAACTCCTATACCTTTCTCCTTGTTCAAATGCAGCATTGTCCTAAACTTGGCATCTACTTTGGCATTTATTTTTTCTACATTTTAACTACATATTCACTAACAAGATATAGCAGTGTTTTCTGTTTCAAATGATAGAATGTGGTAGCATATTGGACATAATATTCTATAACTTGCTTTTTTTTCACATAGCAATATGTTTGGGGGAATCTAACAAACCTGAATAGACAGAGATTTGTTTCATTTTAACTGCTGATTGGATTCCTCTGGATGCATAGTTTACCTTCCTGTTCTTCTACTGCTAGACACTGGGGAGTTTCTAATGTTTTGTTGTAATAGACAGCACTATGATGAACACATCCTATGGCTTCCCTTGTGCCCTGTGTGAAGGGCTGCCCTGTAGCTCATTCATGCTGGCAGATTCCCTGGGTATGGACAAAAAGCTCTCCAAGTTAGTTGTACTCTGTTTTTTACATCCTGGCAACTCTTGGTTGATGTTGCTGGCGTTTAAAGCTTTTTTTTTTTTTTTAATGTTTATTTGTTTTTGAGAGAGATAGAGAGAGAGACAGACAGACAGCATGAGCAGGGGAGGGGCAGAGAGAGAGTGACACAGAATCCAAAGCAAGCTCCAGTCTCTGAACTGTCAGCACAGAGCCCGACGTGGGGCTCAAACTCACAAACCATGAGATCGTGACCTGAACCGAAGTTGGACACTCAACCGACTGAGCCACTCAGGCGCACCTGTCTTGCTGGACTTAAAATCCTTGTCTGTCAGATGGGTATAAGTGGTACTTTGTTATAATGTACATCTCCCTATTTGCAGATGTTTGGACATCTGTTTGGGTACTCATTGGCCATTGGGTTCCAAAGCTTTATAGAAAGAGAGCCACTCTCATATATGGGGTCTGCTATGGCAGCCTTCTCCATGTATTTGGGCCTGGTGGAGATTGGCAAAGTAGATGCCAATCCCTTGGGCCTGGTGGAATGATCAGGTCCACCTGGGGCTGCATGAGCCAGCTTCCCCAAGTCCTGCTGGCTGCTGGTAGCCTTTGTACCTTTGACAAGCTGCCTGAACTCTCAGGAGTCTGGAGCGGTTGGGTTCCCCTGATTAGTGACTGAAGTAATAATTCTAAGTGGGGCATAAGTGCCAGAGAATTAAAAATATTTCTTGTTTTTGAATAAGGTGACATGTTCTCAGGACAGCAGGGCTATATCTGGATGAGCAGCTGTTGGCTGCCTCGTGGGCTCTCCCAGCCAGCTGATGTGCCAAGGCCTCCCCATTCTCCCAGCTCCCTGACTTCCTAGGAGCCAGTCTGCGGTAGACAATGGCTCAGGAAGGACAGCTGCCCTGCCGTTCTCCTCTATCTCCACTGCTTGACACCATGGTTGGCATATTGCAGTTGTACACTTCCATTTTTTTAAGAGATCTCTATGCCCACGGTGGGGCTTAAACTCATAACCCCAAGATCAAGAGTCATATTCTCCAACTACTGCCCCAGCCAGGTGCCTCTGTATACTTCTATTTGTTAAATGAATGCGTCTGGTGCCTCTGGTTGCCCTAGAGGTCCTGAGCTGGTCTGATTCTGGGTTGCTTTGGTGGGGGAGATATAAGGAGAGGAAGAATTTCTTGTCCTTATGGGTTTGCCATTCAATTGGTGACAAGAATTGAACTAGTTGGAGGACAGTCACACTTTACTCTCAGGAGGAGTTAGGAGCAGCACCAAGATCCTAAGATACCTTATGCTAATCCTGTGAAAACACTCAAAATACTGAATTTTCATCAGTGTAATGGCTTGTCCTATTTGTACCCCTAGTATGATATAGGGTGCAGAGCATCCTATGTGCTTAGTGAATGTTTACCAGGTGAATATATAAACCAATGGAGGAAGGTCCATGGATCTTCGCCAACCATAGTTTTGAAAAGTTATTTTTGTTTCAGTATATTAAAGATTTTTAATTCCATGTTTTCAGGTATGCATAGTTTGACATAGTAGCATAGTACCTTTAAACAAAAGAACACAGTGACAAATATGGCTCCTTCTTCCTAGAATACGTGGCTGAGTCTGGGGGGTTGTAAGGGGAGAGAGATTTGTTTATATCCCTCCCAGGCCCAGTAAGTACCATGATAATTTTGTGAAAAGGCCAAGTGGTTAAATAAGGATTTTGCTGAGACTTCGGAAATCGAAACATAGCAGAAGCAAGTGTAAAAAATCATTAAATTTTACATCAGCGAGGGCTGGTTTGAAAACTTTAAAAAGAGGTGCAGCCTGCATTATATAAAAACATACAACTCAAGGGAGTGTTTGTTTTTCCCAACAAGTTGAAAAGGCGATTTAGGATAAGGAGAGCAGAGACTCAATGCTTGTCAATCTCTTTAGAATCAATTGCTATCAGTACATTCAACAAATGAATGCCAGTACTGTTACTTTACCTTTCATTTCCTATTTTCTATGAAACTTTGATGGTATAGGTTGAATTGTATAAAGTTATGTGGAAGTTCTGATTCCTTGTACCCGTGAATGTGACCTTATGTAGAAACAGAGCCCTTGCAGCTGTGATCAAATTAAAATGAGATCTAATTGAGGTGGGCCTTAGTCCAATATGACTGGTGTCCTCATAAGAAAAGAGAAATTCAGACACACAGAGAGGAGAATGTCATATGATGACACAGACACAGAGGGAAGACAGTCATGTGAAGATGGAGGCAGAAATTGGGAGTCATATGGCCACAAGCCAAGGAATGCCCGAGGTTACCAGAAACTGGAAGAGGCAAGGCAGGATCTTACCCCAGAGGCTTTGGAGAGACCATGATGCTGCCGACACCTTGATTTTGGACTTCTGGTTTCCAGAACTGTGAGAGAATATATTTCTTTGTTTTAAATTTATGGTACCTTGTTACAAAAGCCCTAGCAAACTAACAGGGCTGCTCTACCTGTCATTTCAACAATCCAGCTAATTGTAAGACATACATCCCGCAGATGATAAGGGAACTTTCTGGATCACTGGAAGCTACATTCTGTGGCTGTATCTCAGACACTACTGAAGCCACATCTGTGCATTTATAATAGATGCCCTTCTGTTGCAAGGCCAGATTCCTTTAGTTCAGACTCTGTATACAAACAAACTTGAGGACCAGTGCTCATAGGACTCACTGTGTTCAGGGAAATGTGGCTGAGCAGTGTTCTAGGCTTGGGAGGAGTAAGCTTGGATGTGAAGTCAGGGGACATCCTCAAGGGTCCACATCTGTGTCTTCAATGCTCTGTCAATCTACTTCTGTGTCTTCTGTGTCTTCTGGTTCAAATGCGTTTTTTGTCTTGTTTGTAAGTTTTTAACCTGAGAAGCTCTCGCACAAAGCCTTGGAGGTTGATTGAGGTTTGCTACAGTGCCCTGTCCTATTTGTGTCATGTTTTCGTTGTGATTTTATTTCATTATTATTTTTTTATGGTTCTCTGAATCTCAACACATGTGGAGATACATGGAGTCACCACCCCAATCAAGATACACAACAATTTCATCAGAAAGCTCCTTCATGCTATTCCTTTATGGCCTCAGAATTTCCTAACCCCTGATCTGTTCTCCTTCATGATAGTTTCATAATTTCAAGACTGTCATATAAATGGAATCAGACAGTGTGTAGACTTTTGAAACTGGCTTCTTTCACTCTGAATAATGCCTTTGAGATTCATCCATGTATGTGTCAGTAGTTCACTCATCTTTTTGTAGAATAGTATTTTATTGGATCAACCATAGTGTGTTTATCCATCCACCTGCTGAAGGATGTTTGGGTTTGTTTCCAATTTTTGGTGACTATGAATAGTGATTCTAAAAACTCTCGTGTTCATGTTTTTGTCTGACAATTTCATTCCTCTTGGATAAACACCCAAGAGTGGGTGTCCTGGATCATATGGCAAGTATATATTTAACTTTATTAAAACAGCCAGACTTTTCCAGAATGGATGATCCATTTTGAGTTAACTTTTGTATAAGTTGTGAGGCTGAATTCAATGTTTTTTTTTGTTTGTTTTTGGATGTGTAGTTGTTCTTACACTATTTGTAGAAAAGACTATCCTTTCTGCATGGAATTGCTTTTGCAATGTTAAAATCAATTGGCCATATTTATGTGGTTCTATTTCTAGGCTCTTTACTCTGTTTCACTCATCTACTTGTCTATCTGTTCACTAATATCATGTTGTCTTGATTACTATAGCTCTATAGTAAATCTTAAAATTGAATAGTGATTTTTTCAACTTCTTTTTCAAAATTGTTTTAGCTATTTTAATTCCATTCCTTTCCATATACATTTTAGAAACAACTTGTCTATATTTAAAAAATCCTTCTGGGATTTTAATCAGAATTGCTTTAAATCTATAGGCCAATTTGGGGAAAATTAACATCACTGCTATGTTGAGTCTTCCCATCTGCGAACGCAGTTTATCTTTCCATTTATTTAGGTCTTTGATTTCCTGTATTAGTGTTTTGTACAGATCCTTCATAAGTTATATTAGCTTTATAATATATTTCATTTTGGGGAGCTATTGTAAATAGCATTATTTTTAAATTTTGTTTTTCAGTTCTACATTGCTGGCATATAGAAATACTATTGATATTTTGTGTGTTGACCTTGTATTCTCCAACTTTGATAATTTTTGATTCTAGGAATTGTTTTGTAGGTTAATTGAGGCTTTCTACATAGAAAATCTTATTGGTTGTGAATAGGTCAGTTTTATTTCTTCCTTTTATTAAAAAATTTTTTTAATTTTTTTTTTTATTTTTGAGAGAGAGACAGAGACAGAGCATGATTAGGGGAGGGGTAGAGAGAGAAGGAGACCCAGAATCCAGAGCAGGATCCAGGCTCCGAGCTGTCAGCACAGAGCCTGATGCAGGGCTCAAACTCACAAATCACAAGATCATGACCTGAGCCAAAGTTGGACGCTTAATCAACTGAGCCACCCAGGCACTCCTCTTCCTTTTCAATTCATGTGCTTTAATTTTTTGTTGTTGCTATTGAGGTAAAATTGGTACATGGCATTATATTAGTTTCAGTTGTACAACATAATGATTTAATATTTTATACACTGCAAAGTAATGATCACAATTAGTTTAGTTGCCATCCATCACCATACAGTTGACCCTTTTTGTCCTTTGCCCTTTTGTCCAACCCCTAACCACCAATCTGTTCTCGGTATCTGGGAGTTTTGTTGTGTTCTTTGGATTCCACATGTAAGTGAAATCATACTGTATTTGTATTTCTCTTTCTGAGAGAATACATAGCATACATAGCATAATAACTTCAAGGTCTATACATGTTCTTGCAAATGGTAATGTTTCCTTTTTTATGGCTGAGTAGTATTCCATTGTACAAACATGCCACATCTTTATCCATTCATCCCTCAATAAGACACTTAGGTTGTTTTCCACATATTGGCTATTATAAATAATGCTGCAATGAATGGAAAGGTGTGTATATCTTCTTGAATTAGTGTTTTCATTGTCTTCAAAAAAATACCTGGAAAGCAAATAGCTGGATCATATAGTAGATCTGTTTTTTATTTTTTCAGGAACCTGCATACTGTTTTCAATAGTGGATATACCAATTTACATTCCTATCAACAGCATATGTGGGTTCCCTTTTCTCAACATTCTCTTCGATACTTGTTATCTTTTGACTTTTTGATAATAGCTATTCTTGCAAGTGTGAGGTGATATCTCATTGTGGGTTTGATTTGCATTTCCCTGATAATTAGTGATTTTGAACATCTTTTGATATGCCTGTTGCCCACCTTTATGTCTTTTTTTTGAAAAGTATTTATTTAGGAGCACCTGGGTGGGTCAGTTGGTTGAGCGTCTGACTTTGGCTTAGGTCATGATCTCATGATTCGTGGTTCAAGCCCTGTGTTGGGCTCTGTGCTGACAGCTCGGAGCCTGGAGCCTGCTTCTGATTCTGTGTCTCCCTCTCTCTCTGCCCCTCCCCTGCTCATGCTGTCTCTCTCTGTCTCTCAAAAATAAATAAATGTAAATTTTTTAAAAAGAAAAGTATTTATTTATATCTTTTCCTCATTTTCAAATCAGATTGTTTTTTTGCTGTTGAGTTGAGTACTTTCTGCCTCCCTCCCTCTCTCTCTCCCTCCCTCCCTTCCTTTCATTGCTTCTTTTCTTTTAATTCCAATATAGTTAGCATACAGTATTATATTAGTTTCGGGTGTTTGAATTCTTTGTATATTTTGGTTATTAACCCCTTATTAGATACATGATTTGAAGATACATTCTCTCATTCAGTAAGTTGATATTCATTTTGTTGATGATTTCCTTTGCTGTGAAGAAGCTCTTTAGTTTGTTGTAGTTCCACTTATTTTTGCTTTTGTTACCTTTTCTTTTAGAGTCAGATTAAAAAAAAAAAAGACCCAATGTCAAAGAGCTTACATCCTGTGTTTTTTTTCTAGGAGTTTTATGGTTTCATGCTTTACATTCAAATATTTTTTGAGTTTATTTCTGTGTATGATTTAAGACAGTGGTCTAGTTCCATCCTTTTGCATATGGCTGCCAAATTTTTCCAACATCATTTGTTGAAGAGACTATCCTTTCTCCATTGTGTATTCTTGGCTGCTTTGTCATAAGTTTATTGTCCATATACATATTGATTTATTTCCAGGCTCTCTATTCTGTATCAATGTGTCTGTTATGTCAATACTATACAGTTTTGATTACTATAGTGTTGTAGGGTAGTTTGGAATCAGGAAGTGTGATATCACCAGCTCTTTTCCTCTTTTTCAATATTGCTTTGGCTTTTCATGTTGTGTGTGTGTGTGTGTGTGTGTGTGTGTGTGTGTGTGTGTGTGGTTTCATACAAATTTGAGAACTATTCGTTCTAGTTCTATGAAAAATGTCATTGGAATTTTGATAGGGCTTGCATTGAGTCTGTAGATTGCTTTGGGTAGTATGGACATTTTGACAATAGTAATTCTTCCTATCCATGAGCACAGACTATATTTCCATTTATTTGTGTATCTTCCATGTCTTTCATCAATGTCTTATAGTTTTCAGTGTATAAATATTATACCTCCTTGGTTAAATTTATTCCTAGGTATTTAATTCTCTTTGATGCACTTGTAAATGGTATTCTTTTCTTAGTTTCTCTTTCTGATAGTTTGTTATTAGTGTATAGGAACATAATGGATATCTATATATTGATTTTGTGTCCTGCAACTTGACTGAATTCATTTATTAGTTCTAACAGGTTTTTTTTGTGTGTGGAGTCTTTAGGGTTTTCTGTATATAGTATTATGTGATCTGCAAATAGTGACAGTTTTACTTTTTCCTTTCCAACTTGGATGCGGTTTTTTGTTGTTTTTTTTTTTTTTGCCTAAATGTCATGATGAAGATTTCTAATACTATGTTGAATAAAAGTGATGAGAGTGGGCATCCTTTCTTGTTCCTGATCTTAGAAGAAAAGCTTTGATATTTTTACAATTAAGTAGGATGTTAGCTATGGGTTTCTGATATATAGCTCTTATTGGTTGAGGTACCCACTTTGTTGAGTATTTTTTTTACCATAAATGGATGTTGAATTTTGTCAAATATTTTTTCTATATCTACTGAGATCATCATATGTTTGTATTCTCATTTTGTTAATGTGGTGTTTCATGATTGATTTGTGGATGCTTAACCAACCTTGCATCCTGTCCTAAATCCCCCTTGGTGTTGGGACATGGTCCTTTTAGTGTATTGTTGAATTTGGTTTCCTAATATTTTGGTGAGAATTTTTGCATCTATGCTCATCAGGTATATTGGCTTGTAATTTTCTTTTTGTTGTGGTGTTTTTGTTTGGTTTTGATATCAGGCTAATATAGGCCTTGTAAGGTGGGTTAGGATGCATTCTCATCTACTCAATTTTGGGGGGAAGAGTTTGAGAAGGATAGGTATTAAATTTTTGAATATTTGGTAGAATGCACCAGTACCCTGTCTGGTCCTGGACTTTAATTTGTTGTGAGGTTGTTGATTATTTTTTTTCAATCTCTTTACTAGTAGTCTGTCTATTCAGATTTTGTATTTTTTTCATGATCAGTCTTGGAAGATTGTATATTTCTAGGAATTTATCTATTTTTTTCTGTTTTTCAGTTTGTTGGCATATAATTGTGCATAGTGATCATGATACTTTGTAGTTCTGTGGTATCAGTTGTAACTTCTCTTTCACTGTGATTTTGAGTCCTCTCTATTGTGTCCTTGCACTGTGGAAGACCACATCTCTGCTTTTCCTGTCTCAGTATAGTTCTTTTATCTTTTATTTTGAAGAGAGTTATTCAGCTAGTTTTCAGTATTTTTTGGTGAGTATTTTTCAATATGTAGCTATAGATTCTGTGTTTCTGTCAGATGAGGTGAGTTCAGGGTCTTTCTATGCTGCTATCTTGGAATACATATTTTATTTTTTTCTTACCTTATTGCACTGGCTATAACTTCTAATAAGATGTATAATAGGAATGGTGAGAGTAGAGATATTTGCCTTTTTCTTATTTTAGGAGAAAATCTTTCAGTCTTTCAATATTAAGTATAATATTAGCCGTGTGTGTGTGTGTGTGTGTGTGTGTGTGTGTGTGTGGGTTGGTACCATTATCAAGTTGAGGAAGTTATCTTTTATTCTTAGTTTGCTGAGAGTTTTTATCATGAATCATGCTGAATTTTGCAAAATGAGTTTTCTGCATCTTTTGATGTAGTTTTTGTTTTTTAGACTGTTAAAATAGTGTAACATATTGCTTTATTTTTAAGGATTGAATTAGTCTTGTATTTCTGAGTTATATATTACATGGTCATAATATTCTTTTTATATGTTGCTAGATTCAATTTGTTTATATTTAATATTTTCTTGAAGATCTTTTTGTGTGTGTTTTTTTAAAAAAGTTTTTATTACAACTCCAGTTAGTTAACATACAGTTTTATATTAGTTTCAGGTGTACGATATAGTGATTCAACAGTTCCATACATCTCCCAGTGCTCATCATGCCAAGTGCACTCCTTAATCCCCCTCACATATTTAACCTATCCCCTCACCTGCTCCCTGGTAACCATCAGTTTGTTCCTTATAATTAAGAAGGTTGCCCTTCTCTCTCTTTCTCTCTTTTTCCCTTTGCTTGTTTGTTTTGTTTCTAAATATCACATATGAGTGAAATCATATGGTATTGGTCTTTCTCTATTTTTGTTTATGTTATTGAGGAATATTGATCTGCAGTTTTCTGTTTTCTACTGTCTTTGATTTTTATAGCAGGGGAATTCTGGCTTTGTAAAATAAGTAGGAAGTGTATCCTTTCTGTATTTTGGAAGAGATTGTGTAACATTGGTTTTATTTCTTCTTTAAACATTTGGTAGAATTTTCCAATAAGATCATCTATGACTGAAGATTTTGGGGAGGGAAGGCTTTCAATTATGCATTAAATTTATTTAGTACTTACACTAATATTCAGGTTATTTATTTTATCTTGGTTGAATTTTGGTTTTTGTGTTTTTCTGCAAATTACTCTGCATCATCTAAGTTGCTGAATTTATGGCTGTAGAGTTGTTCATTTTATTCCCTTATTTTCCTTTTAACATCTGTGGAGTCTGTAGTGATGTCTCCTTACATGTCTGACATTGGTAATTTGTGCCCTCCTTTTTTGTTAGTCTTTCAAGAGGTTTATCAATTTTGTTGATCTTTTGAAAAAATCTGGTTTGTTTCATTTATGTGTTGTTTTTATGTTTTCAATGTCTTTGATTTCTGATGTTATCTTTATTTCCAGCCTCGTGCTTGCTTTGGGTTTAATATGTTCTTCCTTTTCTAGTCTCTTAATATGGAAGCTTAGATTATTGTTTTGAGTTCTTCTTTTTGATATACGTATTTCAGTGCTACAAATTTCTCTCTAAGCACTACTTTATTTGCATTTCACAAATTGTAAAATGTCAAATTTTTATTTTTGTTCAAAATATTTTTGAATTTTTCTTTAGACTTTCTCTTTGATCTGTGGATTATTTATAAGTGTATTCAAGTGTTTAGACATTTCCTTTTTTATTTTTCTGTTACTCAACAATTCTTTTTTTTAATTTTTTTTTAAATTACTTTTTTAACGTTTATTTATTTTTGAGACAGAGAGAGACAGAGCATGAATGGGGGAGGGTCAGAGAGAGGGAGACACAGAATCCGAAACAGAATCTAGGCTCTGAGCTGTCAGCACAGAGCCCGACGTGGGGCTCGAACTCACGGACCACGAGATCATGACCTGAGCCGAAGGCAGCCGCTTAACCGACTGAGCCACCCAGGCGCCCCTGTTACTCAACAATTCTAGTTTAATTCCATTATGGCCAGAAAGCCTTTTTATGATTTAATTGTTTTAAATTTTTAAAGATTTCTTTATAATATGAGATGTGGTCTTTCTTGACGAATGTTCCATGTGTATTTGGTAATGAATTGTGTTTTGTTGTTGTTTGAAGTGTTCTATAAATGCCAATAAGATCTAGTAGGTTGATGGGACTGTCTAGTTCTTCTATATCTTTTTTGATTATCTGTCTGCTGATTCTATTACTGAGAAATTTGTATTGAGCTGATCCAATGAATTTTTTATTTTTTCTAAGTTACTGTATATTTTAGCTTAACTTTTCTACTTGTTTTTTTTTATATCTTCTATTTCTTTGCTGGACTTTTTATTTTCCCATTTGTTTTTAGAGTATTCACAATTGCTTCATAGAAGATATTTTAAATAGTCATTTTATTTTTTTATTTTTTAAATGTTTATTTTAATTTTTGAGAGAGAGTTGGGGAGAGGTAGAGAGAGGGAGACAGATGATCTGAAGTGGGCTCCGTGCTGACAGCAGAAAGCCTGATGTGGGGCTCTAACTCACAAATGTGAGATCATGACCTGAGCCAAAGTTGAATGCTTAACCTACTGAGCCAATCAGGTGCCCCTTAAAGGTCATTTTAAAGTCTTTGCTAGAACATCTCAACATCTTCTCTTAAAAAAAATTTTTTTTAATGTTACTTATTTTTGAGAGAGAGGGAGACAGAGTGCAAGTGGGGGAGGGGCAAAGAGAGAGGGAAACAAATAATCTGAAGCAGGCTCCAGGCTCTGAACTGTCAGCACAGAGCCAGACACAGGACTCAAACTCATGAACTGTGAGATCATAACCTGAGCCAAAGTCAGATGATTAACCGACTGAGCCACCCAGGCACCCCAATATCTCCTCTTGATGTTAATGTCTTTTTTTTTAAATATGAGTTGAGATTTTCCTGGTTCTTATTCTGAGAATATTTCGATTTTATCTTGGGCATTTTGAATATTATGCTATGAAACTCTTGATCTCTTTGGATACTAATATTTTTGTTTCAGCAGGTTAGGTTAAGGCCACAAGTTCTAGCATGTTGCCTATGGACTGTTTCTAAAATCAGTTCAGTTTTCAAAGTACTTGCAGTGCTCTTTTGATATGTCCCATTTGTGTATCACCCAGTGACCAGTCTAGAATCTGGATGGTAACTTGTCTTTAAATTTTGTTTTCACAGCTTTTTTTTTTTTTCATCCTGTTTAGTATCTTATCCTTTTATGAGAAGCTCAAGGGTGTGTCCCAGAAGTTTATAAACAACTTGATGGAACTGCTTTCCCAAGCTCCTCCCTCTGTGTGATATCCCCAGTACTTTCCTGTTCTTATGGATCTCCTGTGATGGTCCTTCAGTCAGATAGCTGTGGCTTTTGTGATCTTGCCCTGCTGTACACTTTTGTGGCTGTACCTATCTCCAAGGCTGAGGAGCAAGGGGAACAGAAAATGAAAACTTGTTAAACTTCAATCCAGTTTAGTGGAACTTAAAATTCTTGTCCTCTTCCCTTACCTGACTGCCACTATTTATTTTTCAGATTCCTCTAATACTGATCCATGCATTCTGTCTAGGTTTTATGGCTACATCCAGGGGAAGAATCATGGTGGGGTGTGATTACTCCAACATGCCATATCAATGCTTCTTAACCAGATGTGCATTTCTCAATCAGCTGCGGGATGTTTTTTCCCTTGAGTAGTTTGAATGGAGCCCTCTAAGTGAGATTTATAACCTTTCCTTGCCTCTGAGGTGGAGACCCTTGAATAGTGTAGCCATAGTGGTGAAATGCCTGGAACTAAGACAGAGCCAACAGATGGAATGCAGAGGATCTAGCTGCTCACTAGTTGGGGACTGCTCCACTAGCCAGATGCTCTTAGAACATTTGGTCTACCCAGAAACAAAATATAGGATAGCTGATAGAGGGCACATCAAAGAGTTGGCTCATGATACCAGAGAACTACTTTGTTTCTGGTTGATGCCTCTACATTGAGTTGTGTATGGGAAGCCTCAATATTCTGTGGGTGCAAAATTCTACTTTTGGAAAACAACTTTATAAGATAAAACCCCGAGTCTAACATGAAATAAACAAAAAGAATATAAAACACAAAAATGTGCTTTTGAAACATTTATAGTAAGTTTATGAAACCAAACAGGGAATATCAAAGTTGGTTTTACATTTGCATCTGCTTCAGCCAAGTGTGGGCTGGCAGAAATGTTAAAAAGTATAAGCCCAATGGCATCTGGACTGAAGATACTGTGTTCTTATTAACACTCCCAACGTTAGTTGCTTTTCATTGCTTTAAGAACCTTATATTGCATTTGGAAGTAGGGAATTCTTGTTTGTAGAAGGTTCTCTCATTAAAACCAGAGGCCACCACTCCTAATCTTGCCTGGGCACCTGGAGATAAGGTTTCAGCATTATTCCCAGACCACTGGGGTGAACCTAGCATTCAGTCCATTTGCAGATGCATACTTGTGCTGAGCATCTAATACCTCACCAATTGATGAAGTGCAGGCATGATGCTCTGGCCATGAGATACCTCTATTTCTTCATCCCAGGGTCTACCAGTATCTCACTGTTGGTCAGTTTTAGGGTTACACAGAAGTGAACAGCTGGGGCTCTTGTGGTCCTCAGCTTCTGATTCCAGGTACACGACTTAAAGGCAGGGATGTTGGGTGTAGAAATTGCAGTTATTGGCAGTTATCAGCTGGATTTCAGGCAACCTCAATCCTGCAATTTTCTTCCCAGGGAACCGCCCTGTTTTGCCACTGCCCACTCACAGGCACCGTCACTATGCGATCCTCTCAGCTTCCCCTGAGGGGCCAGGCTGCCTGACTGAGGGTCACTGAACAACATCTGTAAGCCCAGATGGAGGGTCTGTTTCTTGACTGGAAGAGCTATTTGGGGGCATTGGGTCGAGCCTCTTTCTGGATCTGGTTTGATCATTTTTCTTTCCTGTTGTTTGTTGTGTTTGAAAAATTGAAACAGCTTTTAGCCCCTGGCCCAGGACATGTGTCTGATTAGCTGACTCATCATGGAGGATGGCTCAGCAGGCCAAAGTCCAATGAGGTTAAAAGATGTGGCGTCCATCTCCGTGGCAGGGGCACCTGCTCTATATTTGAATTGGTCTCTTGATGGGACATTTCTCTGCATGAGTGGGGCTTAGAGCATGACTTCTGTGGGTAAAAGACATCATGTCCAACAAAGGATGTGGGTGTCTGCCTTTGATTTTGGACAGATCTCATTACTCTCTAAGTCATAATTATGCCATCTATAAAATGGGTATATAGTGCAATTTAGTTTATTAGTTTCATCATGAGAATTAAATAAGACAGTGTGGGTAAAAGCAATTAGCCATGGCAGGCCTATGGCAGGAAGTTCTAAATAAATCTAAATAATACCCTTTTCATCATTTCCTCCTTCTTTCTTCTTTCTTCTTCTTCCTCTTCTTCTTCTTCTTCTTCTTCTTCTTCTTCTTCTTCTTCTTCTCCTTCTCCTTCTCCTTCTCCTTCTCCTTCTCCTTCTCCTTCT
>NW_024412404.1:24737339-24803908 GCF_014898765.1 Herpailurus yagouaroundi | reverse complement strand
CTTCTCCTTCTCCTTCTCCTTCTCCTTCTCCTTCTCCTTCTCCTTCTTCTTCTTCGTTACTTGCTAGTCGGGGCCCCTGGATGAGGTACCTACTTTCTCTGAACCTTGTTCTCATGTGTGAAGTGGAACAGTAATAATTTCTCTGCGTACTTATCAGAGGATTAAACAGACATAAATATAAATGTCCTGGGACCAGTAGTTTTTCAATATTAATTCCCTCCCTAGCCTTCTTTGATTAACATACATATTTGTCCTTTGAAAACATTGGCTACAATACAAAGAAAGGTGGCCCTTGTACAGAGAATCACCCAATTGAGGTAGTGTCCTGGGATCAATCACACCGTCAACCAGAGCACTAGAGATGTCGGCTCTAAAACTGTCCCGTCTCTGCTATGCATATTTTTTTTTTAACAATTATTCATTTTTGAGAGTGAGAGAGACAGAGCATGAGCAGGAGAGGAACAGAGAGAGAGGGAGACAAAGAATCAGAAGCAAGCTCCAGGCTCTGGGCTGTCAGCACAGAGCCCGACACAGGGCTCGAACTTAAGGACAGTGAGATCATGACCTGAGCTGAAGTCGGACACTTTACCAACTGCTCTGCATCTTTTAATTTCCATCCTACTGTTCTGACTTCAGTCACAGCTGTCCCTGAGCCTACACAAACCTCCACCTGCTATCTGCTTCCCCACCCATCCTCTCTCCCTCAGCAGCTGCCACCCTGGAGCTGACAGACACCCTGACCTCCACCTCTTCTCTTCCCCTACTTACCTTAACTGACACCTGGTTATCCTCTGTGGACAGCCTGTCAAGTTGAAGGTGTTATTCCCCCTCGGGCTTGCTCTCTCCCCATCCCAGATCTGCCTCATTCCTGATGACTTTCACATTTCGGCCTTTCATTTCCATAACCTCTTCATCTCCAGTTGCACCTCCTCACTTACCTGAGCCTTTCAGCCTCGTGGAGTTCATATTCTAGACAAGCCCACTGGCGACAGCTACCCCATATCCAAAATCACAAGCACAACCTACCGTTCTCCACCTACCCTCAGTTCTTCTGCTGGAACGGTGAGATCTTTAACCCCACATTCTTCACAAAACTCTTGTCTCCTGAGTTAAACATCATGATTTTGTTTCATTAATAATCCTTCCCTTGCCTGCCCAATTTCCCTGTTCACTTTTCTTTGTGATATTTATCAGGCAAAACTCCTGATGAACCTGGAGGCCAACTTGCACAGGTGCATGGTGTTCCGTGAAGAGGAGAGCTGGGTGTCAGGTTTGACTCTTCAGCACTCACCTCTACAGCATTCACATGTCCTCCCGAAACCCCTGTGTTGTACTCTGTCTTCTTCTCTCAATCCCCAATCCACTTCCCTTCCCATTTCCCAGCCATGTCTCATCTCCAGGCTCCCAAGTTATAACCCCACCTGCATCTGCATCCTGTGGCTCATGACCCCATCCTGTTGTCCTGGAGGAAGTAGGTCTCCCTCCCCTTGCAAAGACCACTTCCTGCCCTGGACTCTGGATCCAAGCTTTTACCCTCCCTGGGATTTTGCCTTTCCCCCTTTTATACCTCTCTCCTGCATTCCACCTCTCCCACTTTCCTGCTTTGCTGCCTAGAAACTTGTCTTAGAATCTTCCATCAGAAAAGCAAAACTGCAAACTCCTTACCCGTTTTTCCATTCCCCTCCAGCTACTGCCCTGTTTCTTACCTCTCCATGTCCTCTCCTTCTGTCCACATTTCAACCCACCACAGTGTGGCTACTGATGTCACCCTCCCTTCCCTGAAACTACCTTTGTCAAAGCCAGCCATCTTTATATTTCCGCCCCAAGCTCCTTTCCCTCTTCGGTGCCCTTGCTGTGACATTTGACAAGGTTGAGCATGACCTCCATGATAGTCTCTTCTCTGGTTTTCACCATGTTGTCATTAGCTGCCAACTTTCTGCTTCACAGGCTCCCCACAATGTCCTGCCCAAACTTGAACTTTTGACAGTTCCCAAGGGGCAGAGCTGTGCTACTTCTCCTTCCTCTGTTCTCCTTTCTTGGTGACTTCATCTATCCCAGGGGCTTGTCATCTCTACACATCAAACTACTCCAAATGCTGGTCTCTAGCCCAGACGTTTCCTCTGAGCCTTGACATCTGCAGGCATGTTTCCCACATACCTTGGCCTTAAGAGACCCCAGAGGGATTTCTCCAGCCTCCTCCTTTCCCAACATCCCACCTCACAAAATGTCTCCAACAACCATCTAGATACTTGAGCCTGAAACAGAAACCTCCCTGGTCCTTCTTTTTCTCACTTTCCACATTCCATGCAGTGGACCCCCCAACATAATAAGGAACTAGATCCAACCAGATGGAAGCCAGGGGCACCTCACCTCATATACAGGTGATCGGACACCTCAGACAACACTGGCCATGTTTCTATCCTTGCCCCCTGTTCCTGCAGGCCCTAGGAAGGGAGGCCTGAGGAGTAGGGAGGGATATGAAAGGAATCTCTTAGAAATCATGCTTCCTCCCCAGGACAAAGATTAGCCATGGCATGAGAGACAGTGGAGGAAGGCATGAAAGGGGGTGAAATAAGCTTGGACCTCTTGATAATTAACAGTGACTTAAACTTTTGGGTGTCATTCTGGAACCAAGGTGAATGACTAAAGGAAAAGAAACTTTTAATATTTTTATTCTCTTGGGTTTTGGTTGTTTAATAAGTCACTGACAATAAATGTGACCTCATCACCTCCTGTGTAAGAATTTTTGAAGGTTTTCTATTAAACTTAAAACTCAAACTCCTCACAAGGGCCTCTGTACAGTCTGTGTTAGGTGCAGGGGATTCATTGGTGAACAAACTCAGCTTTTTACCTTCCTTCATGGAGTTTTCAGTGGGTAGGAGATGTAGACATCAGGCAAATAATTGCTGTGTCCCCCAAAACAGTATAAATCACAATGTCTGTGAAGGAAAAGTGAAGTGTGTTAAGATGGGTTGTGAGGGGTCTGTTCTGGATGCACATCTGAGAAGGTTCCTGAAGAAGTATCACTTACAGTTGGATCTGAAGGGCTAGTTTGATGCTGGCAGTGATGGGGGAAGAGCATCCTGGATCCAAGTAGAAGGAATGTAGACCTAGAGAGAGAAAGAACTGGGTAAGGTGAGGCTAGGAGCCTGAGGTGAGGCTAAGAGGAGGCAGGGAGGAAGCAGGGAGATGAGGGAGAGGGAGGTGAGGCTGTGAAGAGGGAAGTAAGGCTGGGAGGAAGTTGGTGAGACTGGGAGGAGACAGGGAGGCTGAGAGGTGAGGAGGGAGGGGAGGCTGAGAAGAGAGAGGTGAGGCTGACAAGAGGGAGGTGAGGCTGGGAGGAGGGATGTGAGACTAAGAGGAGGTAAGGAGGCTGGGAGGAAGCAGGGAGGCTGAGAGGAGAGAGGGGGTACTGGAGGAGGGAGATGAGGCCTTGTGTGAGTGAGGAAGAGGAAGAGAGAGGGTCTGATTTTCAATGACTGAGCTTTTAGAAGGTGGGTGTGCAACCCCATCCAGGGTAGGTTTATAGAGACCACTCGGGAAGGTGGGCTGGAAGGCTGGCGAGCTGGGAGCAACAAGGACTGGGCATCGAGTGACTACTCTGGTGTCTGTTGTGGTGCACCCCCTCCTCCAGTGACTGGCCTAGATGGATGGGGTTTTTAGGGTGTGGCGGGGAGGGAAGTTCTGAGCCATCCTGGAGCTCAGGCTGGTGGTCTTCCCTTAGAATCAGCACTCATAGCTGGGAGATGCAGACATGCCAGAATGGGGCTGCTCTGGGGCAGGGTGTGGAACAGGGGAATGGGAAGAATCCTAGCTCCATGAAATGAACAAATGGGCATTGTTATTTTTCCCCCCATTCACATGAGAGAAGGAAGCTTTATCTGCATTGCCCTTTGCTGTATCTTCAGTACCTAGAACAGTTCTCTGGATTTAGTGCTCAGCAAATGCTTGAGCACATGAATGAATATCGTACATGTGTTACACTCACGTGCAAAGGCAGGCTGAGCTGACCAAGGAGCTGGGGAAAGTTTCAGGAGACCCCAGCATCCTTGCCCACTTCCTCACTCAGTGTGCAGGGTCCTGATATGCTTTCACCCCATCAGACAGTTCCCTTCCACCAGTGTGGGTGGTGGGTGGGGCAGGTTGTAGGCAGGCTTTGGCGGAGATGCTAACCTTCTCCATGCTGCTTACTCCCCCAAGCTCTCCCCAGTTGTGCCCCCTCTCCCCACCCCCCATCAGTGCTGCCTCTGTGACTAATGCTATTTCCCCAAATAGAATGCACACACAAGTGCTTTAGACAACAACCTGCATTATTATTTTTTCTCTTGGACTGACTGCTTCGGTGCCCACCAAGGGTTCTCCCAGGGCATCTCATTTGGAAATATTCTGGGCTAGCCATCTGCAGGCAATTGCCTTTAAGACAAAGGCAGTCTGAGACAACTTCATTACCTTTTCAGATTTTTCTCCATTAAGTTTGGGATGCTTCAAGTATGAGGTGCTGCAAGTAGGAGGTATTCTTTGTCTGGAATATGAGGGCTCCTGGGTTTGCTGCTGACTGCGGACGCTTCCCTCCCCCTTTCCTGGGCCTCAATTTCACTACCTTAATGTGATGTGTCTGATGGCTTCTGTGGGGCTGTCTGGCTCTGATACTTCTTCCCAGGGTCTGGCACCTGCTGGGCTCTGACCAGCACCCAGGTTTTTGAGAGCTTTTCACAGGGGTCCTGCCTGCTGCCTTTCACCTCCAGGTTCTGGACCAGGCCCATCACCTGCCTGTACTGTTGAGGAGAAGTCTCAGCAGTTGGGGGAGGGCTCTCCTCCCCAGGACCCCTCAGCATCTGGGCTTCATTATTAATAGGCATCAACAGTTTGTGCCTTGGTCCCAAGTGTTCAGATGGTGGATGGATTAGACCTCACCAGGTTTGGGCATAGGCTGGGTATGCTGAGTCTATAAGAAGGAGGGGGAACTTGTATTTTTTCCTTGTTCGATGTTGTCTGGTCCCAGGTCTTTTCTGAGGCCACCAGGCTGGGCAGTCAGGGGTAAAGGGAATCTGTTAAGAGCCTATGAAAAAGTCGCTAGCAATAAGCATAAAGATTAGCAGGGTAGGGAGGAGGCCAGGGGTGTATGCTAGGGCCTCCCTGTGTGGCCAGGAAGAGTGGAGACTGAAAGGTCAGGGGGGTTGGTGGTGGAGAGGAAGGCTGAGTTCAGGCAACTTTCCTGAAATCCAGCAGCCATGAAGATTGGCAGAGGGTGGAGGGGAGAGGCTGAAGCCCAGGTATCTAGAGGAGACAGGGGAATGTAGGAGAAGGGACAGTTTGGTTATGTTGAGGTTGAGGAGTCCAGGGGCCACAG
The DNA here is from genome assembly GCF_014898765.1 of Herpailurus yagouaroundi. NCBI lineage: Eukaryota > Metazoa > Chordata > Mammalia > Carnivora > Felidae > Herpailurus > Herpailurus yagouaroundi. The sequence goes on along the minus strand of NW_024412404.1, from coordinate 24,798,558 downwards.
GAGAAAACAATATTGTGCCATGAAGAACAAAGAGAAGGAGCCCTTTTCTCTGTGCAGTCCCCCAAGGCCATGGCCTAGTGACAAGCCTTGATTCTCTCTCGCTTGATAGAGTTGTGGCAAGGGAAGGTCTCTGAGCAATGGAGCATGGCCTTGAGGAGGAGCCAGGCTCCACCTGGGAGACTCCCTGGATCTCCCTTGGCCCATCCACGGAGTCCAGAGGCTCATTCAGTCCGACAGCCCTGGATGTGACACACTGGCTGAGGAGAGGTTGGCAGCTAGGACTCCCAAATGGTCTCAGAAGGAGGTCCATTCTGTGCAAGTCTCCACAACCCCTTTCTGAACATCAGTTCTCTCCCCTTTAAAATGGGATAATCCTTTATGTCCTGCCCATCTTAGAGGGGTGAAAATTAGAGTCTGTGAAAATTAACTAGGCTCATTTCTGAGGCGATGTGCCACTCTGAACTTAGGAGTTACTGCAGCGCATGGGGCACACAGCTCAGTCTCATCTGGTGAATTAGCACATGTGCCCTGCTCTGTCTTCTCTTCCCTGTCTTGTGCACATGGCTTCCCCAGATTTCCTGGTTGAGCTGGGTCCTAGCCTGCACCCAGGGCTGACCAGCATGTGGGGAGAGACTCCATTGTCTCACTTATCGACTCAGCAGAGGCAACCCAGTCATACTCACTTAGGCAAGGTGGTGGGTACAGGAGTAGGGTTGCCCACCTGCTACCCTGGAGCCCTGTATCCAGCTCATGGTCAGCGTCCACTCCCACTCAGGCAGTTCTTCCTTCTCTGGGGGCCACCAGCCTCTGGAGATCTATGTTGTTCCTGGCCTTGAAGTTGGCTAATTGGTTCAACCACAGAGGGCCTTGAGAGAAAAATACCACGTGTGTTTCTAAAGGGTTTTTAGGGAGCCATAAAAGTGCCAGGATTTCTTTTTTGTGATGGTTTTTAGGTCCTGAGGTAAGAGATTCTTGAGTTTTCCTATGTTTGCCCATGAGTTGCTCTCACTAAAAAACTTCCAGCCTCCTCGGAGGGAGTATTTTCCAGCTGCAACAGCCATGATGGGAAGGGATTCTGCTGGAAAGGTAGAGACACTAGTGGAGGCAGAAACACAGTCCTGATAGGAGCCAGGCACTATGCAAAGCTGGTTGCATATGTTATATTGTTGTGTTCCTATTAGAAACTGAGGTCATAATGGGATTGTCCGAGGCAGAGAGCAGCTCTGAGAAACCACTGACTTGTCTGGAATCACACAGCTGCTAAGGTTAGGCTCCCCTCCTCCTTGTCAGCAATACAGTCTGTGACACCCTCAACTCTCACTGACTGACTGTGCCCACAGGAGTCCTCAAGGGTAGCTGCACTTCACCATTGAACTCTATAGGCAGTTTCCATAGAGCACCTGAACTGACCCTCTTTTTTTTTTTTTTAATTTATTTTTTTTAATTTATATATGTCAGACAGAGACAAGACCAGGGGGAGTAGTGGCCATTTTGTGAGGACATTGGAGGTGATGAAAAGGACTCTGGATCTTTTTCTGAGTATGAGTGGACATCACTGGAAGCATTTTGAGCAAAAATGATCTGGGTTATATCCAGAACTGACCCTCTTAAATATAACCCAGATCATTTTTGCTCAAAATGCTTCCAGTGATGTCCACTCATACTCAGAAAAAGATCCAGAGTCCTTTTCATCACCTCCAATGTCCTCACAAAATGGCCACTACTCCCCCTGGTCTTGTCTCTGTCTGACTTCTATCCCTCCATGCTCCTCTGGTGCCTCCTTTTCGGTCCTCATATATGCTAAGCAAGCTCCCACCTCAGGACCTTTGCACTGGATGTCCCCTCTAATTGGATCACTCTTTTCTCAGATGGCCTCAGGTTGATTTCATTACCTTGTTGGAACCTCTGTGCAATACTGCTTCCTAGAGAGGCTTTCCCTGACTGCCCTTCTTGTCCCTGTTCTCCTCTGGCCCTCGCCCTGCTTTATTCCATAGTGTTTGTCATGACCCAATATTATATCATATGTTAGTTGGAAGGTCACTTGATTGTCTCTCTCCTACCAGGCTGCAATAAAAGGAACTATATCTTTCTTGCTCCTGTTGTATCCTCTATGTTGGTGATAGTGCTGACACACAGTTGGCACTCAAGGCATTTGGTGAAGGAACGACTCATTGAACGAACACCAGGATCAAGAAGTGATGGGTGGGGGATGGAATACAGTGACAGTAAAGGAAAGAGAAGGATCCAAATATGGACATCTGGGCATTAGGACTCAGGCCTATGGGACCCCAGGGCAAGAAGGCAGAGCTTGGAGGAACTTTGGCACCATTTGAACGAGACCAGCATAAAGTCCTTTGCCAAGGTTCCTAGTGGCTGCTGAGCACTGATCTAAAGCTGGACAGCCAATGAAGCCCTTGTGAAGTCAGCAGCCTTGGTAGCCAGATACTTCCAGATTCCCTTTCACAAAGGCTGATACTCCATGAGGGTTTTTCCCCGGAGTGACTGGGGTTCATATCCCTTGCCTGCACATTTCAAGGCATAAAATGGAGCAAAAGCAAGCAGGCCTTACCTTGCAGCTGCATGTCTGACCAAAGGTGTTGCTTGCAGAAGTGTGGGTTATTCCTGTCCAGTTGTGGAGAGGTATGTATCTTGTGATTGGCTACTGGTGGTCATTTCTTCCAGGGATTGAACTGGAACATGCAGCCTGTGGGTTAATTCTTGATTTTCTGCAGCCATCGGCTGCTGTTGAATGGTGGTTTGCTGAGATTTACCCTTGTCATTACCCCTGAGATTTACAGCTATCATTTCCTGTGTGCCCACGGTGGCTGGCATGTGCTCCCTAAAAACCTTGTATGAGGACACTATTCACCATATAGTGATCCCATATAGTCACCTAAAGGCCTCATCTTATGTTTTTATTTTATTTTTGAGAAAGAGACAGAGTGTGAGCAAGGGAGGGGCAGAGAGGGGAGACAGAATCTGAAGCAGGCTCCAGGCTCTGAGCTGTCAGTGCTGAGCCCGATGCGGGGCTTGAACTCACAGAGTGCGAGGTCATAATCTGAGCCAAAGTCAGACACCAAACCAACTGAGCCACCGAGGTGCCCGCCCTAATGACCTCATCTTAACTTGATTATCTACACAGATGCTATTTCCAGATAAGGTCACATGCTTAGGTACTGGGGTTAGGACTCCAACAGATCTTTTTTGAGGGGACACAACTCAACCATAACCAAGGGCTAGGTGTTCATGGTGTCCTGAGTTCTCACTGAAATATTCTGTCACATTTTACAGAGAAGGAAAGTGGGATTCAGGGAAGCCATGTAACTTTCCCAAGTTCCTGTTCCATAAGTAGCAGAAGTAATACCTGATGCCTCATTTGGGGATTCCAGATCCAGGGCTCAATTCATGATGATGCCTTTAGGAGGCAGGTCCCCTTTTCCGTCCCACTTGGGACACATCCAGCACTGTTGGCTGTATTATTATTCTCTTATCAGCCTTTTGCCTCATGACCTCTGGATGGGAACACATGGGTGTTTTTCCATGGAGAAGGAGCAGAGGTTTGCCTGCTGCCCAAGAAACACCCAGAGATGAGCTACAGAAGGAGGAATCAGAGCTGTCCTGGATAACTCCCAGCTTTGTGAGAGGCAGTAGAGCCTTGTGGTTGAGAACTCAGGGTCTGGAGTCAGTGTTAGCTGTGTGACCTTGCACAGTCACCCGGTTCAGAAATTCAGTTTCTTCATCTATTACATGGAACTAAAGTTTGTTTTGATATCTAAGGCTCCTAGTGTGATGCCTTAGGCATAGTACGTACTTAAACATTCACAGAAGAAGAGAAAGTAATCCAGGATAATACACTTAAATGTATCACTGCCATACTTTGTTTTCACTTGATAAATACTGAACACTGTCATTCTGGGCTTGGTTGTAGGTGCTGGGGATCCAGTGGGGAGCAAAACACCTTGATACTGTCAGGCTGGGGGCTGTGGTGTGGTACCAGACCCTTGGGGAGAAGACCTCTGAGCTGGGATCTGATGGGTGAGGAACCTAATTGTGACCCGACCTAGGTGAGTCCCAGGTGGGAGGGGAAGGAAGGGGAGAGCATTTCAGGACCTAGTACAACGTTTGAAACATAACGAGGATGGAGTGGCTTTGGTCTCTCCTGAGACTAATAGGCAGCCATTGAAGGCTTTGAAGCCATGACTGCTATTATGATATTTGTGTTTGATTGAAAAGTTCATTCTGGCTGCTATGTAGAGCTTGGATGGAGGTGACAGTTGTGGACTATTGAAGACCAGGTAGGAGGCTATTGAGGTTGTTTTGGCAATAGACAAAAGTGGCTTGGTTTAGGCCAGTGGATAGAACCTGGCAGGAAGCCTGGCCTCCTGGCCGCTTCCTGATCCCTGTGGACTATCATCTGTCGCTGAGGATATCCATGCTGTAGCCCTTGGTTATGGTTGAGTTGTGTCCCCTCAAAAAAGATCTGTTGGAGTCCTAACCCCAGTACCTAAGCATGTGACCTTATCTGGAAATAGCATCTGTGTAATCAAGTTAAGATGGGGTCATTAGGGCGGGCACCTCGGTGGCTCAGTTGGTTTGGTGTCTGACTTTGGCTCAGATTATGACCTCGCACTCTGTGAGTTCAAGCCCCGCATCGGGCTCAGCACTGACAGCTCAGAGCCTGGAGCCTGCTTCAGATTCTGTCTCCCCTCTCTGCCCCTCCCTTGCTCACACTCTGTCTCTTTCTCAAAAATAAAATAAAAACATAAGATGAGGCCTTTAGTGTGACTATATGGGATCACTATAGGGTGAATAGTGTCCTTATAGAAGGAGAAATTTGTACACAGAGACACAGAGACACACAGAGGGAAGACGATGTGAAGACACCATTCACAGCTAAGGAGAGAGGACTGGAACAGATCTTACCCTCTAAGCCCTTGGAGGAAACCAACCCTACATAAACCTTGATCTTGAACTTCTAGAATTGGGAGAGATGAATTTCTGCTGTCTAAGCCACTCAGGTCTGTGGTACTTTGTTACAGTAATCCTAACAAATGAATACCTGTTTGTCTCTTTATAGAGAAACCTGGAGACCTACAAAACATCAGCACCTGGGTCCCACTCTTGGAGATGCAGATGTGGTTGTGGGTGGGGTCTCTCTGGGTGGTGCTGATGAGTATCGGGCATGGGGAGGGTGGGTTGCAGAGCACAGGTCTCATGCAACCCTTCTTCTGTGCTTTTGCGCCCTTAGTCCTCAGATCTATCCATGGAGCCAGTCTACTAGAAAGCTCTGAACTTGGCATTCATTATGCCCCTAGGGCCTTCAGAGTCCCCTATACAGTGGTAGCTTTTGTCATGGGTCCCACAAGAAAACAAGGTATGGAATTTGCCATAGTCTCTGTGTCTGGCACTGTTATTTATTTAGGTGTAGTGGGAGGAGGTTGGACACGGGAGTCAGAGAATGCAGCTCTGCCACTCACTGACTTGAACTTGGCCAAGATGCTTACTCTTTCTGAGTCTCTCTCCTTTTTTAAAACCTGTGGAGTGCAGCCATGTCCTTGCAGGGTCCCTATAAGGATGCAGGGAGGATGTGCATAAACAAGGCTTCCTATACAGCTGGGCAGGCTGTGTTCTGCACAGGATGGCCAGGGGCTGAGTCAGAGCTGGACTTGGCTGGCACACTGGTCACCACCCCTTCCACACTGGTCATGTTCTCATAAGCTCCTACAGGCTGGGATGTCCCTGTATGTCATGGGTGTCATGGCATTCCCAGTATGTAGTTGATATTCAATGAGTATTTGCTTTTTCCCTTGAAGAAACTCTTCGTTACACAACTTGGAGGTGTGTCTTTCAGAACTTAGTGAATATCTGCTTCCTCCTCTCTGGCATCATGATCCAAGCAACTGAATGTATTTCCCTTTTTTGTTCTTACTATCAGGAAGATCAAGGCCATTAATTCTTATGTTGGTACAATTGTAGTTCCCTTTTCTCTTGTTCTAATTGATTATGCTTTATTTATGTTGTATCGGTTGATTAGATAAATTCTTTGTGTAAGCTACTCCGGTTCCTTTGAGAAAATGTTTATAAGCAAATGCAATATGTTTTCAGACTTTGGCCAGCACATCATGTGGCTGTTCTGCATCCTTTAGTCTGGCAGCCAGTCAGAGATGAGTGGAGTAGCCCTGGCAGCTACATGGTGTTGAGCCTGAACCCCAAGGATGTGGTTTTCGGGATATTTCTTTGATCACAGGGTGAGTGGGGGGTGGGGGGGGGTGCTGGATGGTCTGGAAAAATGTCCATCTCTCCACCATTTATTGATGGCTTTATTTCATATAGCAAGCAAGAATTATAAGGATAACCCCAGGTATTTGGGGAGCTCCAGAAGGTTAGCAAAATGCTTTTAGAGAGTTGGATAAGTTCCAGGGCCGCTTTGGCCTTCAGGTCCAATTTGAGCTGGTTCTCATGAGGGCCCTGCCATGGCCATCGGTTATCATATCTGCCATCATGCCCATCCTCCAGTGCATTGGATACTGAGGTCAGCCTTGCCAGTCTGTTTAAATAGTAGTTAGTATTTCACCTTCAGTGGAGGGACTTTAGCAGGTAGTGGGTTTTTGCAATGTATAGATTGGCCTGGTGTTTCCACATGGGATTTGAGGGTTTGTAATCTAATCCAGGGAAGCAAAGGAGATAATCTCACAGCACTGTGTCCTGAGGGGTCAGCCTTGAGGGTGCATGTGCAAAAGTGAGAGCTTCTAGGCTTAGCAGGTTTGCATGGGGATCTTGCTTCGGCCTGCTCCCTTTATGTTGCTAGAAATGTTCCACAACTATTTGCATTTTCCAGATCTTTCTCTCTTCTGGAATTGAAACCTCACTGCCCATGTGCTGAACTCAGCTCAGAGATGTGTTTGTGTGGCCTACACAGTGTTTTTCACCGTGTCTACTGGAGCCCTTTTAGATGGGGTGTGTACCCTTGGGTCAGGCCTGGCTATTAACCCTCCTTGTGGGCTCTTCCCTGAAGCCTGTTCCCTCTCTCCTCACCATCTGATCTGCCTGGGGCAGAGTATGTGTGGCCTCTACCATCTGCATTTTCACCACAAGAGGCTGTGGAGTGGAAGAAAAACCTTTTCTAAGCATCTACTACACGTCACTCACTTCTCCAACCATTTTTACATCTCAAGTCTTCTTCCAACTGTGGTAACGCTACAACGTAGACATTTGTTGACATTCACAGAGGAGGGACTGTCCCCCAAATCAAGTGTGTTAAGCATCCTTGGCTCCTACATAGGCTTTATGGGCTTCACCTCTCCCCTGGGAGCTGGGCTATGCCAGGGAGAAGACTGCACTGGAATTCATGGGCCAGTGCTTGCTGCTTAGAAATAAGTCCTCCCTAAGTGCCTTCCATATGCGGCAGGAGGAGGAGAATGGTTCCTTTGATGATTTCAGATCACTTACGGTCCCACGGCTCACAGATCAGTTCCCATTATGGTTGGAGCAAACTGTTCCAATGTGGTATATTTTCCCGGGTACTGGGAAACTCTGGATTTTTGTTTTTGCCTGTTATCTGGGGCTTTTGAAGACTGTCAGGACTGAAGGCACAAATTTGCAGAGCATACACAGAAAGAAGGAGATGTGGCTATGGCTGACAGAGCAGCTGCTGTAGGGACACTGGGAGACAGGAGGGCTCTGTCTCCTGGGAATCAGCTTGGAATGTGAGCACCCCTCTGTTGGTGTACACGCAGGGCAGGGCAAGGGGTGACAAGGGGCAGGGAGGCTAGCTGGCTGGGTTAGGTTTTCTAAGACAAGGAGGCAGTAGCTCGCTCTTTCATCTCTGAAGAGGACCAGGCATAGGTCTGATGAGCAATAGCTCTCACTGCCTTCCCTTGGTCTAGAGGAATCCCTACTTCTTGGGGCAGTGATCCCAAATCGTTTCATTGCTAGCCACTCTAGTAATTGTGCTGTATTGATGGAGCATGGTCCTGAGGCATGATTAATGTGGATCAAAGTGCTCAGCAGAACACGGCCTTACAGACAGATTAATCTCTGCAGGAAATGATCACAGTTTGATCGCTGGTCATTTTGTTTTTACTTGAAAACAGAACAAAAACTCAATAATCAAATTAGAGAAAATAAAGGCTTTTATATTAGTGAGAAGAAAGGAAGAGAATAGCACAATCTTGTCCAGGTTCTGAGAAGGATGAGACATACAGTGCAGAGGCATTCATGTCTATTAGACGATGCTCGCCAACCCAGCGGTTAGCTGGCGAGGTGAACAGAGAGAGAGAGGGCCCTTGCACCTTCGGTGAGCTCTCTCAGGGCTCCCCATACTCTCACCAATGGCACATCATTCAAGTGATTGATTTTGGAAGAGTAATAAAGGAAAAAGTCTTAAATAGGTTAAACTCTTCTTATAGGTGAAATATATATTACAAGAAAAAATCACTATCATCTTTTTGGGGGAGCACAAATGAACCTAGTTTTTGGGCAGATGGCCTATGTAAGAGCTTGGCCTTGAGCATTGACTTTCTTTTTTTTATTAACTCCTTATTTTTTATTTTAGAGAGACCATGAGTTGGGGAGGGGAGCAGAGAGAGACAGAGAATCTTAAGCAGGCTCCGTGCTCAGTGCTGAGCCTGATGTAGGTCTCGATCCCACAACTCTGGGATCATGACCTGAGCTGAAATAAAGAGTCAGATGCTCAGCTGACTGAGCCACCCAGGTGCCCTGAGCATTGACTTTCTTGATCATCTTCTCGATGGTCTCTTGCCTTATGGGAACTTGTTGAAGTAGGGCTACTTGGAGACTCACTGACCACAGGTCTGGACCAAGAAAAGCCAGTCCTTGGAATTTGGGGTTCCAGCCTAGCCTACTATAAACTGGCCCCAGCTCAATGTCCACAGGGAGGCCAGTTGGCATCCCCTGTTTGAAAATTCTAGGATGACCCCTAAGCTGATCCCAGTCACAAACTAGCCACCTGCTAGGTCTCATCAAGCATCTTATAGCTTTTTGGAAATTTTATTTCCTATATGACAGAGGATTTGATGAAGACAATTGCTATCTTGGCCCTAAATGTGGACAGCGTGGAGGAACCATTTGGTGAAGTGGAAGTGAGGGGAGCCTTGTGACAGATTTCCCAGATGGCCTTTCAGTTTCTGAAGCCAGGAAGGGAAGGCTGGGCAAAAGATGCTCTCACCCTACAATTTGGTAAGGGGAATTGCAAAAGTCCCAAAGAAATCCCAATATTTTTGTCAAAATAAGGAAAGATGACTCTTTGGGCTGTAGAGGCTCTGAAATGAATGTGGGCACATAATCGTGAATACCTCTAGTGGAGATAGGGAATGTCTGAATAAACCAACAGAGCCATACAAGGAGATTTTGGAGAAATTCATACTCAGGACAAGAATATATAATAGGACTGGGGATGCCTATTCAGATTTGTATGAGGCCCTTCTAGAGGAAACAGGGAAGCATAGAATTTTAAACAGGTCAGTTAGGTTGATGTATAACTTTAAGCATATATCCAGAGGTTATTGATCCACTGATTGATGTCAATCAAAAGAGGACTTCAAGGGGCGCCTGGGTGGCTTGGTCAGTTAAGCGTCTGACTTCGGCTCAGGTCATAATCTCACAGTCCGTGAGTTCAAGCCCCGCCTCGGGCTCTGTGCTGACAGCTCAGAGCCTGGAGCCTGTTTCGGATTCTGTGTCTCCCTCTCTCTCTGCCCCTCCCCTGTTCATGCTCTGTTTCTCTCTGTCTCAAAAATAAATAAACATTAAAAAAAATTTAAAACAAACAAACAAAAAACTACACCAAAGTAAAAAAAAGCTTTAAAAAAAAAAAAGAAAAAAAAAAGAGGACTTCAATATTGGCTCTGTCTCCTTCAACATGTCCACTGTCTGTGAAGAGCTGTGGCACAAAGATCAAACATTATATGATGACAAGTCAAGAAGGATGGCTCTGTAATCAGTGCCACACAAGCCCACCGTGTAATATATAGGAGCCTAGGTAATATGGTGCTCTCAGAATTTGTTTATTTACTTGAGAGATGATGATTCCAAATATCTCCAATGACTGGCACAATGTGTCAGAGAACACAAGAGAAAATCTAAAACATGCAAAACCTGAAAGGTTCGAAAGGCCAATTGCAGTGTTTGGCCTAGAATTAGAAAGAATAATAATACCTGACATTTACTGAGTTCTGCTACTCATCAGGCATGATGCTGAGTGATTTTCAGACATTATTCTATTTTGTCCTCATGGCAGCCCATGAGTTGGCAGGGTGATAATCTCTATTTTATTAAAAAAGAAAACTGAACCTTGGGTTTTAGGTAAATTTCCCTAGGTCATATGGTATAGTAGATGAAATTATTGTCCAGCAAGTATTCATTCCTATCCCTAAATATCCTCCAATCAGTTACTTCCATGCACTATTGATACTGGACCTGGCCATGAACTTGCTTTGACTCATGTTATGTGGGCAAAAGTGAATGTGAAAGTTCTGAGTCTAAGCTTTCAGGGGTGGGGAATGTTTCCCCTTTCCTCCATTTCTGACCACAACAAGAAGAGCCTGCCCCAGGTACTCAGTGTCCTCTCACCTGAGCCACAGGAATGAGAATGTAGAGCCGGGCCACTCAGCTGACCCAAAGACCTGCCAGTGGGAGAAATATGTCCTCAATGTTGTATGCCACCAAGATTTTCTGGTCGTCACCTAGCAGCACTAACTGATACATAGCTCCAGTTTGTAGATGAGCTGACATTCAAACCCAGATAATCTACTCCAGAGTCCATGCTCTTTGGCATTTCACCATATCTCACTAAAAAAAAATAAAGAAGAATAATTGAGGTGACTTACAATAGTCCCAGATAGAGTCTTTCGGGTAAATATAAAAAAGTCTATTCTCAATTTATAATTATAGTTCAATCTCTATCAAAATCCCAATCATTTTTTTAATTGGACTTTTACAAATTGATTAGAAAATTACACTGGCAAGGGACACTTGCGTGGCTCAGTCAGCTGAGTGTTTAACTCTTGATTTCGGCTCAGGTCCATGATCCCAGGGTCGTGGGATGGAGCCCCTGCTTAAGACTCTCTTTCTCTGTCCCTCTCCCCCACTCGCATTCTCTCTCTCTTAAAAAAATAAATAAAAAGAAAATTACACTGGCAAGGGAAACCTGGTCAATATAAAAATACTTAAAAAACAAGAAATAATGAAGGGGACAACTATTAACAGATTCTAGAACATATAATTAAATCAGAGAGATAAAGAGATACTGTGCAAAACAAATTTATAGCAACAACAAAGTCTGTAGAAGATCCTATTACATAAAATAACTTAATAGAAGATAAAGGAGGAATCAAACACCATGGAGAAAGGAAGGATTGTTGACTAAATGATTTTGGCAGAATTTATTGTTATTTGGGGGAAAAAAAAGCTACATACCTCATCATGTGCCAAAAATAAGTAACAGTTCTATTAAGGAATTAAGTAGGAAAAAAAATCCTGGAAAATAAGGAAAAGATATCAGATAATTTTCGAAAATGTAAAGTGATAAAAAATATTACAAAGGCAAATACAGTTGACCCTTGAACAGAGTGGGGGTTCGCATGTGCAGTCAAAAACCTGCATTTAACTTTTGATTCCCCTAAAACTTGACTACCTAGCCTAATGTTGACTGGAAGCCTTACTGATAGCATATACAGTTGATTAACACATTATATGTTACCGGTGTTATATATAGACTATATTCTTAGCATAAAGTAAGCTAGAGAAAAGAAAATGTTAAGAGAACCATAAAAAAGAGAAAGTACAGTACTGTGCTGTATTTGTCCAAAAAATCCACATATAAAATACAAGTGGACCCACACAGTTCAAACCTATGTTGTTCGAGGGTCTACTGCAGGCACAACTTTAAAAAAATTTAGAACTAATTTTATAGAAAAAAAAGAAGGGGGCGCCTGGGTGGCGCAGTCGGTTAAGCGTCCGACTTCAGCCAGGTCACTATCTCGCGGTCCGTGAGTTCGAGCCCCGCGTCGGGCTCTGGGCTGATGGCTCAGAGCCTGGAGCCTGTTTCCGATTCTGTGTCTCCCTCTCTCTCTGCCCCTCCCCCGTTCATGCTCTGTCTCTCTCTGTCCCCAAAATAAATAAACGTTGAAAAAAAAAAATTTAAAAAAAAAAAAAAAAAGAAAAAAAAAGAAGAAGAAAGATAGTGGAGGGTAGAGTAACAAATGTTATATATATGACAAGTTGGAAGTACTTACTTTGCCTCTTTCAAATCAGTGAGGCATACATTAGAGCTTAGATTTAAAAAATGGGCAAAAGGCATGAATGAACAACTGACATCCCAAAAAATAAAGTTAGTTCACTTCAAAAGACGTTTATCAAATTCCTTCTCTGTACCTGGCCCTGTGTCAGATACCAGCATTTCAAAAACAAACATGGCAAGATGGAGAACTACTTGAGTAATCACAGAATTACAAAATAAAATGGAATTTATGAAACAATTTTAGGTCTATTGCCTGTGATTAAAAGTTATAATAATGCTGTCAAGGTTGTGGTAAAACTGTTTATTCATTGTGGGTGGCCAAGTCAATTAGGAAACCATTTTGCAAAACATACCTAAAATCATACCTTTTGACCCAATAATCTTGCTTCTAAGAATTTAGCCAAATGGTATAATTTAAATGGGGAATGCATGAATACATAAGCATTTCATTGCAGTGCTATCTATCATACTGAAAAATTGGAAATGACCTCAGTGTTCAGTGCAGGGAATAGCCAAGAAAATTATGGGTGTAGTCACCCTATAGACTTATTCTGCAGCCAATAAAAATGATAATTATAAAGACTATGGGAAATATTTATGATGTAACAGTATGTACATTTAAAAAAGAATAGCAGAGTTGTATCTATGGGGTGATTATAAGTACATAAAAATTAAATATGTAAGTGGACAGGGACTGGAGGGCTCTGGAACTTGACAATTTGTGAGATGGTTGGCCTGGGGGAGAATTTCCTTTTCCCTTTGCATTTGATTTCCATTAGGGTTGTTACATCTTGCAGTAACAAGTAACAACAATAATAATATAAAAAATGTTTTAAAGTTGTAAAAGGACAGAATGAGGACAATGGGTCCTAGCTGTGCATAGGGGAAAACAGACTTGGAAATTTTAGTTGACTAAGAGTTCACTATGAGCCATCAATATTTTGAGTCAGTAAAAAATGCGTAGGAAATCCTTGGTTGCTTTTATTGAGACACAGCCTGAGGCCCATGGGACATGGGGGAATAGACATGTGTGCTAGGTGCTGGGGCAGACCTAGGCTAGAATCCTGGATGCAGTTTTTTAAATAATTCATTTCGTTTGATGTTATTTAATATATTTTAATTTCATCTTTGATAATGTCATTTAAAAAACTTTTTAAATCCCAGTTTTGTAAAGTACATAAAAACATTGATTTTTAAATGTACAGCTTGATTCCGTTTTTACATATGTACACTCCTATGTAACTGGCACCTGGATCAAAATGTAGAACACCATGTATTCCGGAAGGTTCCATCATGTTCAGTTAGCCCATCAATTAGTCCATCAATTAGTCCATCAGTAGTCCAATTCTCATCTATTTCTCACCTGGTGATAACCATTAACTTCTTTCACTGTCAGTTCGTTTTGCTTTAACTTCATATAAATGGAATCATGCAGGCTGTACTTTTTATGTTTGACTTCTCTCATGCAACATAATGTTTTGAGACTGTTCTGTATTGTTATGTCTATCTGGTATTTGTTGCTTTGTAGAATTCCATTATGTGAGTATACCACAATTCATTTATCCATTTCCTAGTTGATGGTCCTTTGAGTTATTTCTAATTTTGTGATATTATGATAAGTCTGTTGCTAATGTGTTTGTCCATGTCTTTGGTGGACATATGTTTATTTCTCTCAGATGTATATATAGGAATGGGATTGCAGTGTTATAAAATAGGCATATGTTCAGCTTTAGAAGATGCTGCCCAACTTTGTTCCAAAATGGTTTCAGGAGTTCTTACTCCCACAAACAATGTGTGAAAGTTTCAGCTACTCTACATTCTCACCAACACTTAGTGTTGTCAGTCTTTTTAATTTTAGGTCTTTGGAAGGCAGTATAGTGGTGTCTCACTGTGGTTTTAATTACTATTTCCCTGATAACTAAAAATCATTATTTTATTATGTATATATTTTATAGTTTTTAGCTCTGTTTTGTTTATGGGGGTCCCTTAGGAATGTCTATATACAAGTTTTTATCATCTGCAAATAGAGATAGTTTTACTTCTTCCTTCCTACTTCTAGATGCCTTTTAATTTCTTTGCTTGTCTAATTGGCATGATTAGAATCTCCAATACAATGCTGAGTAGAAGTGATATCCAGTGGTGGACATCCATCCTTGTCATGTTCATTATCTTAGAGGGAAAGCATTTAGTCTTTCACCATTAAGTGTGTTAGCTGTGGATTTTTCATAGATGTCCTTACAAAGGTTGAGAAAGTTTGCTCCTATTTCTAATTTGTTTAATATTTTTATTATGAAAGGGTGTTGGAGTTTTTCAGATGCTTTTTCTGCATCATTGGAGATAATCATGTGGTTTTTGTCCTTTATCTGTTAATATAATGAGTTGACTGATTTCAGTCATTAAACAAATCTTTTCATTCTTGGAATAAATGTCCTTGATCATTGTGTATAGTCCTTCTTATATGCCACTAGATTTAGTTAACTATTATTTTATTGAAAACTTTTGTGTCTATCATGGGAATCTACTCCCAAAACCAACAGCACACTGTACACACTGTATGTTAGCCAATTTGACAATAAATTATATTAAAAAAAAAAAAAAGAAAACTTTTGGGTCTATAGTCATAAGGGATGTTGGCCTGCATTTTTCCTTTCTTGTGATCTTGTTGCCTGATTTTATTGTCAGGGTAATAATAGCCTCATAGAATGAGTTGGGAAGTGTTCCTTCCTTTTTGGGGGGATAGGCGGGTGGGTGGGTGGAGGAAGGTTTGTGGAAGCTTGATATTAATTCTTCTTTAAATAAAAATTTGTCAGTGAAGACATCTGGACCTTGGCTTTTCTTTGTGGGAAGGTTTTAAATTACTAATTCAATTTACTTACTTACTGAATAAACTTACAAGTTTGTTCAGACATTCTAGTTCTTCTTGAGACAGTTTCAATAGTTTGTGTCTTTCTAGGAATTTGTCCTTTCACCAAAGTCATATAATTTGTTACCCATACAGTTATTCATACAATTCTTTTATAATTATTTTTATTTTTGTAAGGTTGGTAATGATGTCCTTTCTTTCCCAATCCTACTAATTTGAGTCTTCTGTCCTTTTTCCCTGGTCAGTGTAGCTAAAGGTTTGTTGATTTTTGTTGATCTCATCAAATAACTGATTTTTTTGTTTACTTATTTTCTCTATTGTTTTTCTATTTTCTATTTCATATATTTTTACTCCAAGCTTTATTATTTCTTCCCTTTTGCTTGTTTTGCATTTAGTTTGGTCTTAATTTTTTTTTAACAGTTACTTAAAGGGAAGGCTAGATTGCTTGCTTGAGATCTTTCTTTTTTAAAAAAAGAAATCTCCCTCTAATCACTGCTTGCACTGCATGCCATGTTTTTCTTTTTTTCATTTATCTCAAAGTATCTTTAAGTTTCCTTTGAGATTTCTTCTTTGAAATATTGGTTATTGAGGAGTGTGTTGTATAATTTCCATACATTCATGGATTTTTAACATTTCTTTCTGTTTTAGATTCCTAATTTAATTTCACTAAGGCCAGATAATACACTTTATGTGATTTTAACCCTTTTAATTTCATTGAGGCTTGTTTAATGGTATAGTATATGATCCGTCTTGGAAGAATGTTCCATGTGTGCATGAGAAGTATATGCATTCTTCTCTTTTCACATGGAGGGTCCTCAGAAGTCTTTTAGGTCCAGTTGGTTTATAATGTTGGTCAGGTCTGTTTCATGTTGACTTTCTGCCTAGTTGTTCTATCAATTATTGAAAATGAGGTATTACAGTTTCCAATTGTTATTGTTCAGTGATCATTTTCTACTTTCAATTCCATCAGTTTCTTTTTCATGTGTTTTGGGGGATCTGTTGTTACATGTGTATATCTCATATATAACATATTACATCTAGTTATATGATATATGTGTAATAAAATTAGAATTAAATAGAATTATATATGTAATGATTTTAGATATAATTATTATATCTTCCTGATGGATTGACAGCTTTATCATTATAAAGTATCTGTCTTTATCTATTCTAACACTTCATCTTAAAGTCTATTTTCTCTGATATTAGTCTCTTTTGGTTAATGTTCCCATGGTACATCTTTTCCCATCTTTTCCTTTTTACCTATTGTATCTTGGAATCTAAAGTGTGTTTCTTATTGACTGCATATGGTTAGATTTTTAAAAAAAATTCATAAATCCCAGTCTTTTCCTTTTGATTGGAGTATTTGATTCATTTATAATTAATGTAATTACTGATGGAGTATCATTTGCATCTTCCATTTTGCCATTTGCATTCTGTACACCTTATATCATTGTTTCTCTATTCCTACATTACTGCCTTATTTTACATTAAGTAGATATTTTCTAGTGTAGCCTTTTAATTCTGTTTCTGTTTTTTATTATATATATTTTTAAATTATTTTCTTAGTGGTTGCCCTGAGGATTACATTAGCATTTTAACTTAAAACAGTCTAGTTCAGATTAATAGTGGCTTAATTTTAATATTATATAAAAACTTTAATATAGCTGTTTGTAGTATTATTGCCATACAAATTAAGTGGAAAAGTGATGACCAGAGAAATGATGACTAAGGCAGTGGCAGTGAACTAGGGCAGGAAGGGTTGGAGTGGAGAGAGAAATTCAGTAGTGGAATCCCTAGGGCCTGGGACCTGGTTGCACGTGGAGGAAAAAGTCAGAAGAATCATTTTGTGTCTGAAAAATGTAGCTTGTTCCACATGAAGAATTCCATGGAATCTATGCTTCAGCTGCCTTTAGCAACATGTCTCAGAATCCACAATACAGTTGTAGCAGCAGTGAATAAAAGATAAACAATACTTGTCTCAGGCATCAACAACACAGATCATTCTTCCAGACTCCCCTGACTGGGTTGGGCATCTTTTCTTAGGCTCACAGAGAATTATCTCCCATGGAGCACTTAGCATAATATTTTAAACTATCTGCCCATGTGCCTATATTTCCCTGTAAACTGTGAGTGCCTTAAGCATAGGAACTCATCATTGTGTTGCTAGCTTGTCCCAGAGTAGGGGCTTCACAATTGTGTGTTGAACTAAGTGTAGGTATAGTAGGTTGGAAGAGGGAATCTAGCAGGCTAGTACTGATTGATTCCATCAGTTCCTAAATCCCTCTGCCAGTTCAGGACCTCCCAAACCTGAGCAGTATGCTTAGTGTCTTCACCCCAAAGAGCTGAGAGTCCACAGATTATGGCCCTGATATCCAGTGATCAATGTGCCCAGAGTAGGCAGCATCATGATTACATATTGAATAAGAAACTTTAGCCTTCTGACTCAGGATGTCCCATTCCAACTTGTCCAGTGCCTAATTTGCATCTGCAGCCCTTGTTCTGTTCATCTGCTGAAGTCATGTGAGACTTTGGCCCCTTTTCCAGCCTCTATAGACACCTTCCCTCCAGGAGATTGTGAGATCTGCGCTAACTTGGGAGGAAAGGCTTACTGAACTAGGGCTCCCATATTTGCTTCTGCATGCTTAGCAGGACTGTGGTCACCTTCTGGGACTGGGCCCTTGCATACTAGTTAGGTACGAGATTGTCATGGCCCTCCTCAGAGCTTGAGGCACCTAACCTCATTGGAGCAAGGGTGGCCCTTGAGGTATAGTGGTTTCTCCAGCTCCCTCATCTTGCTTTTCAGGATCCCTGCTGAGAGCTCTGAGAGTGCCTGGATACACTGTGATGGTGTATTCTTCCCTCCATCCTCATTTGGGGAGCTAATCTGGTTGTAAGCAATATAGCTTCCCTGGACATCATTTTTAAGTGTAGCTTTTGAACAGTCATGGGGTTTGCCGGGTACTTAGTAATGCCACTTAGTTGAGCAAGGACTTTTTCTGATTTGAGAGATAGGCAGCTACAGGTTGACTTCTTTTTTTTTTCTTTAATTAAAAAAATATTTATTTATTTTTGAGAGAGAGAGAGACCACGAGCATAGGAGGGACAGAGAGAGAGGGAGACACAGAATCTAAGCAGGCTTCAGGCTTGGAGCTGTCAGCACAGAGCCCAATGTGGGGCTCGAACTCACGAACTGCGAGATCATGACCTGAGCCAAAGTCGGACACTCAACCAACTGAGCCACCCAGACTCGAGCATTGAGCATCTGACTTTGGCTCAGGTCACGATCTCATGGTTTGTGAGTTTGAGCCCCACATCTGGCTCTGTGCTGACAGCTCGGAACCTGGAGTCTGCTCATGCTCTTTCTGTCTCTCTCTCAAAAATAAACAAACATTAAAAAAAATATTTAAATGGAGAAGCAAAGTGGAAACTGGAAGAGAAGGCTGTAGGGAGGACCACCCAGGTCCAGCCACCAGATATTAAGTATTTTTGTCGCCAAAAATGCAAATCTGTGGATGTTGGGAAAGAACACTGAGGAGGGAAGGAGGGAAGGAGGGAAGGAGGGAAGGAAGGAAGGAAGGAAGGAAGGAAGGAAGGAAGGAAGGAAGCAAGGAAGGAAGGAAGGACAGAAGGATGGTGTAACCCATAGGTCCTGAGGTCTGAAGCCTTGGAGCATATGCTTCCTTTGGCCTCAGAGCCCCAGTGGTGGGAAACCACCTTAACTGGTCTCGGCCTGGCAGTGCTCCTCATACAGGGTCACCGGTGGGTGCTGACAGTGAGTCTGTTCATAGCTTCTAGACTGACAGATACATGAGGATGTGTTCAGCACAGCTAATGAGCCTGTGATACTGGTGGGCAGGCTGTGTGAGGAGAACCAAGTCCTGCATGATAATAGGCCTTACGTTTGGAGAGTAATTTAGTGTTTTTAAAGCACTTTCATATACATGATTTCATTCTAATCTCAGAGAAGTGCTGTGAATGTGTTATTACCACTCTGTTCTTTCTGGAGGAGAAAACCTGGGCTTAGAATGGTCTTGCCACTCAACCAAGGTGGGGACCTCTCCTGAGATTCTTGAGGCCCAGCTCTGGAGCTCTTTACTCCCATCACCAGGACAACCATACAGGAGACCTGTTTTCCCGTGTGGAAGCAAAGACTGTGTGTGTGGAAAGAAAGGCTCCACCAGGGAGGCCTCCCTCTGGCAGTCCTTGGGTGAAGGCAGGGGTTAGTAGGGAATGCAGCAGAAGCCCCTCTCCCTCCCCAAGTGGTCAAGTCCACATCAGGTTTAGTGTTCTCCTCAGAAGACTGAAAGGAAGGTTTTCCCCAAGAGAGGTCAGTGCTCAAATCACACACCCAATTGGAGAAAGCAATGGTCCAACTGAGTGAGGCGGCATAGAGATAGAAGTTATTAAAACAGAATTCATTCATTCATTCATTCATTCATTCATTCAGGTATTCATCACACATGTACCAGAAAGTGGTAATGCCAGGCATGGTGCAAGATTGTCAGGGGTTGGGGGTCAGGAGGAGAGATACCCAGGTAAATAAAACAGAGCCCTGTCCTTGAGCCCTTGGCTGGTAGAAACATACAGTGCTCTCCCTCCCCAGCATGGCCATTGCCATGTGGGTACATGTGGGTCACTGTGCACATGGAGGTACAGAGGAGAGCACAAAACTGAGGGCCAGGGAAGCCTTCAGCAAGGAGGGGGCTCCAGACCTGGGTGGGAAGGCCCACCATGCTGTGATACAGGCATAATGTCTTCTGGCTTGCATGCCCTGTAGGCCCAGCATGAGCACCTCTCCACCTGTCTCAGGGTTGGGATGGGGGGCAGAGTGATACGAAAACTTTGCTCCTGGGAATGGAAGATAGGGTAATCACTTTGGTAAACAGTCTGACCATTGCTTATTAAGTTAAGCATAAATTTACCTTATGAGCCTAGTATTCTGCATCTAAATATTTACTCAGAAGCAATGAAAACATAGGTTCACATGAAGACTTGGACATGAATGTTGAGAGAAGCTTTAATCATAACAGAAAAAAAGTGGAAATATCCAAATGCCCATCAACAGGTGAATAGCTGAAGAAATGGTTATACATTCGGGTAACAGAAAACTACACAGTAATGAAAGGAAATAGCTTCTTGATACATATGGTGATAAGGATGAATCTCAAGAACATTATGTTGAGCAAAGGAAGCCAGATGTACCTATGATTTCATGTATGTGAAGCTCTAGAAAAGATTGATCTATGGTGATATAAAGCTGGTCACTGGTTTCCTGGGCTGAAGTTGGGTGGGAGCTGACTACGCAGGGCACAGAGAACTTTCCAGGGTGATGATTATGGTGGTGGGTGCATAGGTGTATCCATTTGTCAACACTGTGACCTGCACACCTCAAAGCTGGTGCTGGCAGAGCACTGGGCAATGTCCTGGAGACCCCCTGCTGTACCACGTCTCCCCTGCTTTGTCTGCTGGGTTAGAGGGAGGCCCAATGTTTCCTAGGAGATGGTCCATAGTCACCAAATCAGTGGAGAGGTGTTACTGAGGAATGCTATATTAGGGTTCTCCAGAAACACAACATCAATAGGGTGTGTGTGTATATATATATATATATATATATATATATATATATATATATAGGTTTATTATGAGGAATTGGCTCACACAGTTATGGCAGCTGAGAAGTCTCAAGCTCTGCAGTTAGCAAGCTGGAGACCCAGGAGAGCCAGTGATATAATGCCAGCCTGAGGCCAAAGGCCTGGAACTCAAGGAGAGCCAGGGTACAAATTCCAGTCTGAAAGCCAACAGGCTGGAGACCCATAAAGACCTGATGTTTCAGTTTGAGTCCAAAGACTGGAAAAGAGCAATATCCCAGCTCAAACAGCCAGGCAGGAGGAGTTCCTTCTTGCTCAGCCTTCTAGTTCTATTTAGTGTTCTATTGATTGCATCAGGCCCGCCCACATTAGTGAGGTCAACTGATTTTACTCAGTCTATTGATTCAGATGTTAATCTCATCCAGAAACACCCTCACAGACACACCCAGAATTATGTTTGACCAAATGTCTGGGTATTCCGTGGCCTAGTCAAACTGACACCTAAAATTAACCATCACAGGGATCATCAAGGGCCTTGGAGCAGCAGATGGGTATGGTATTTCATGTTGTGTGCACTCACTTTCAGTGTACCGGGCTACCTGTGAGGGAGGGAAGGTAGTTTGTAACAACCCCCTTCTCCAATAGAATCCGATTTCCCTGCACAGGCTCACCTGCTTTCCATCCCACACTCTCCCTTCAATCCACGTTTAGAATCTCTGCTGCCACACTATTCAAGAAAATCAGTATTTTCTATAGAACCTTGGCCACGTTGAGGTAGGAGTGATACATGAATAATGCAGCTGTGGGAAAACAAGCGAGTCAGGCTCCATGTGTTCATTCATTTATTCATTCATTGCCTAACTCAACACATTTACTATGCACCTACTTATGTGTATCAGATGCTAAATGCTGGTGACATTTGTGGGAGCAAAGACCAGACAGGGTCCCTGCCATTGAGGAGATTGTGCTCCAGCGAGAGGCTATCATCCATAAATAGTCACCCAAGGAATTCTAATTCAAACTTCAGACCTGTCCATGAAGGAGCCATGTGGGATCCAGGAGTGGGCCTGGCTGACCTGACCAGCAGGGTGTCAGTGGGGGCTGTCCTGAGCACGATGGCCCCAGGTCTGGGAGGTTTGCTTTTGTTGCCCACTCGCTGGATTCTGCCGTCACTAACATGACTAGCAAGCACATTTCCTGACCTCACATGTTCCATTTTCATTTTAATCAAAAGTTGTAATCCTCCTTTTGGGGGAAGGTCCCTGTTTCCAGCTAGTCTCACCATGGCAGATGATTGCTGACTTTGCAAAGCTGCCTCTGAGTGGCAGTTTCATCTGATCAGACAGACAAAACATCCTAACCCTTACTGCCTTCCCATTAACCCCTGGTCTCTCCACCTCTGGGGAAGCATTTGTTGTTGGGGGGAGTGTGGCTGACCTCTGAGATGGGTGCAGGGAGAGAGCATGGTGCACAGCAAACAACGTGGAGGCTTGTGAAGCCAACCCTGGCTGGGAGGTGGGGTGTCTGAGGCAGGTGTGCCCTGGGTGTTTGGGACATTCTTATCTTCATTTTCTCTGTGGGGCATATTTATCCTTTCCTCCTTCCCACGGCTCTCGGATTTCCTTTTGGAGAACTGCCATTTGCCCCTGTGTATATTCTGGGGAGGGGGCGGGGAGGTGGATTTTCGCATCTACAGATGCCAGAAGAGCCTGGATTTCTTCTCACTGACTGGGACAACCAGAGGGAGCACCAAGGCCTAACCTGACTGATCACACGCTTTTTGTGGGGCTTGGAAAATTGGAGGGCGAAAGAACCAGCTAGAGTTCGTTCATCTGGGGGCATGGGTCTGGGAGCAGACTGGTTACCCCGTTGCTGGTCCAAAGTCCACTTCTGTAGTTTGTTCTTTGATCCTCTGGAGCTGCCTTATATCCCAGCTTCATTCACCAGCCTTTGACAGTGATTCTGCGAGTTCCCAGATTCTTTCCAATAATTCCCCAACTTTAATTAGAATTAATTTCTGTTGCTTACACTAAAAAACCCAGTGGTGATGGTAGCTTTCTGGACCCTTTTCAAATTGATGCTTCCCATTCCCTGCCTGTTCTGCACTGACCTCATCAACATGAGCAAGGGCATCTTCAATTTAGCTTGGTGGACCTCTTTGAATTAGATTTTGTAGAGTACCGGCCCATGTAGGGACGGTTTCTCTGATACTACTGAATGTTTGGTCGGCTTATGGTGATCAGACCACATGCATGAGCACAGACAAGGCTAGGATGGTCTCTTGGGGTCAAAACTGCACTTAATCCCCATATGCTCCCATTTTAAAAGAGAAATCCGGAACATCTATTTTAAATTCTTAATACATGACATTCATAGAACGTATGGAAGTTGCAAACCTCCTCCTGAACTTTGAAAAGAGTGAGGATTAGCATCTCATGAGTGTCCATGGAAGAAGAGTATTAGGGAGGTTTGGGCTAGAAGGAGCTTGCTGGAATAGGAATTGTTTGGGAAAGGAGTTGGCACAGCCAAAGAAAGGCTCAGGTGGTCAGTGGTGCCCAGTTGTAAGGACCTTGCTCTGGACTTCTAGAGTCCAGTATTTGTCTGGCAGGGACAGACCATTTGAGGCAGTAGCTTACAGTCTGATTCAGGAAGTTATTTGGTTAAAATTAAAATGAGAAAAAAATATGTGTATAATGGAACATGAGCATAACAGGTGTTGAAGGGAGAAAGGATGAGATGTCTGGCTGGTAGTGAGACTGTCCAGTATATCAAGCGTCATACATCCTGAGTAACCATGTCTGGACTTTAGCCCTTACATAGAGGTCAAGAATTGAGACTCAATTCTGCCAGGGTGTCTGGAGGCCACTCAAGCTGGTCAAGCTCACAAGAAACTGTTGTGCTTGTCAGATCCCAGTTTTCTTGTCATACTGAGAATTAGGAAGGGCCTGGGGACCCATGATGGCTGGTAGCTGGCCAGCTGGCCCTCTTGTGAGCTGAGCTGGAGGAGCTCTCTGGGAGTCCAGCAGCATATGGGTACTGGGGGTGGGTGAGAAGGAGAGGACTGAGGGGCGGGTTGGCTGTACTGTGTGTGCTATGCCTTTGGCAGATAGGGGCAAAGTATCTGGCATGTAGGATGCCCAGTAAAGCTATTAACTAATGGATGGGCTGAATGAAGGAATTGGAGGCACAAAGCCTCCACCTGTCTGTCTACAGAGACCTTTCTGCCTCACTGGACCCTTTTGGTAGCTGGCTAGAGCTTGCTTGCTTTCTTTCTTTCTTTCTTTCTTTCTTTCTTTTTTTTTTTTTATCCCAGGCAAAACTGGAGGCCTGGAAACACTTTTCTTTCCTTCGCCCTGCCCGTGTCTTTTAGCAGAACAATCCCCTTAATGAGTTCATGTTCCCAGGCCATGCTGTTCTTGCATTGACTGCAGAGACCTTTCTAGGCAGAGGGCCAGGTATGGGGCTAGACCCTTCTTTACTGATTTCACCAGTTTTATTCCTGAAGGAGGCCCTTGCATGCAGGTTCTTGGTACTTCCATGCAATCTAGATGCATGTTCTGAGGGGCCTCTTGATTTCTGCATATGTTGCTTATTCATGGCTAGGGGTTTGTCATCTTGATACTACCACTAGTCCCTGTGAGCTGGGATTCTGGGCCAAGGTCCTGGAAGCTTCTGTTGTCCTAGTTCTTGATGGGTGAGCAAGTTCTTTCTGCACCATCCAAGGGACAGGTGGATGGATTCTCTCCTTTGACCCCCAGCAGCTCATCATCTGAAGCCATAAGTCACTGAGGGGGGTCAGCGGTCCTCCCCTCCCCACTCCAGCACGTGCATGCTTTGCCCAGGGGAAGGGGCCAAGTTTCCATAGTTACGTGTTGGAGCATTTAGTATACTTGTATCTGTAAACTCCAATCTTTTACACCTGTTTCAGAGTATGTGCTAGAAAGAGAGAAAAACCTAACGTTCAGAGAGTGTCTGCAATGGGTTTGACACTTTATATCCAGGACCTCATTTGAATTTCACAACAACACCTTGGGGAATTGTGGCTTAGAGGGATTAAATGACTTATTGTAGATTGTACAATTAGTAAGTGTCTGAGTTCACACGACTTCAACACGCATCCATGTAATTTACTCCCTTGATCTTCATTTTTGGGGTTTAACACAGTTCAGCAAGATTGTGAGGACCTGGAAGGCTGATGTAGAGATGAACATCACCAGGTTTTGTTATTTTCTGGTCATATTAGAGTACAGAGTTTATCAGAGGAGCCACATGGCATAGTGATGTTGTTGGTTTAGGGACAACTTTCTCAACTCTAGCAAGGGCCAACTATCTGTATTTGGTGAGTTAATCTCTTCTATAATAAAAAGGTATAAAGATTTTTTTTTTTGCCTGCCAGGAGTGCTAATTAAAGGGTCATTGTATTTTCTGTATTTGTGACTTAATATTTTCATGTAGCCTTAATTTCTGAAGATTTCCCCATTACCATCAGTCACTCTCCGTTTGTTAAATAGTTAGGACATGGGAAAGAGACGATGTTGATAATCACTTCGCATACTTTGATACAATGATTGGCATTTACTGATTTACAGTGGAAGTGCAGTCCTTTCTCTTCAAGTTTATATTTAATTGAACATCCTGAGAGTACCACCCAATTATTATCTTCATGAATGGCATTTCATGGTGTGGTTTTCTGGGGCCAGAGCTTCTGGCTGGCTCTCCTTCTTGCCTCCATTTTGTATACTTGTTAATTCTGGGTCAGTTTCACCTGCTCTCCGAAATTTGTGGAGCAGTCCTAGCCTCCCTTCTATCTGACTTGGTTGTGAAGTGCCAAATCCCAAGTTTAGAAGAATTTATTTGGAAATTATTTTTCCCTCTTTTGTAAATTAATTTCCTTTCCTGCAAAGACAGCCAAAGCACTACAATGATTTTCTACCACAGAGAGGTAATGAGGCTTAGGGGAAAATGTTTAATAGGAAAACATTGTCCCACACTGAGAATTAGAAATTCTGGGTGGAGAAGAAGCTGATGAATATTAAAACCGGAGAGTGTGATGTTTCTGTATGAACATTTATGTGAGGGTGTGCATGTATTATGCTGGGAAGGAGTTATGTCTGTGCCTTCTTGCATATTATGGATGTACCTAAGTTAGAGACACTGTGAAATGGTTAAACACTTAAAAGCCCACAGGGGCTGAAGCAAGGGAGAAAGATACATGCTAAAAGTTTAGTGTTGGGAAGCCAAGAGTACTCCAGAGTCCAGGGATTCTGCCCAGGGGGAAGCCTTTTTTGTTTTTTGTAGTCTGGGAGTTTCTTCTTACCAAATATTCTATAAACTATATAATTCTCTTAAGATGACAGCTCAGATCAGTGGGGGGAAATGCATACCAGAGAGCCCACAGCACCAAACTGTAGTTCAATGTGCGAGACCCCTTTCTGTTAATTAAAGTGGCAGAAGAGTTTATTTGGAGAGGGAGGCAAGTATTGGAGGAAATCAAACCTCCTTAAAAAACAGGTTTCACACAGATACTGAAGGCATTGCCTCCATGTCACACTTGATACAAAAGTGCCCATCTCAATACAGATGAACTGGGGGAATTCGGATACATTGGGAATTTACTTAAACTGGGGGATTTAGGAAGCACTGAAAAGGATCAGTAAAAGAAAAGAATTTCTAAAACAGCACATTTGTCTAGCTTTCCCTCTGGATAGAGCTTTTTAAAAGGCCATTTTTGTTGTTCTCTGAGTTGATTTGAAATTTCCGCCCTGCTCTGGAAGCTAGCTTCCTTGTGCTGTGTTTACAGGTTTGCACCATGCCTATCTTCTACTCCTCCTCATTTACTCCAGACTGTTAACTCTGCTGAGTGCTCCCTCGTTCCTCATTCACACAGCCCCTCATGCTTGTGTCTCACAGTTCCAAGAACGCACTGCGCTACAAGGGATGGAAGGGGGTCAACATACAGCTTGTTTTTAAGAGATTTGTTAGGGGAGATGGGACATTACCTTAGACCTTATTTATTTGCACAGCATGGCCTGCAGATCAGTGAGCACTTTACTTCCTGGGGAAGGGAAACACTCAGAAGGAAGGAGGGGCGTGGCACAGAGGAAGGGGTGGGCCTACTCTAGAATGTGGATTCCGGAGAAACCCAGCTTGATCCCCTGGAGCAGGAGTGGTGCTTGGAGCATGCCTTGAGGTGTGATGGCCAGCTTTGGTTCTTCAGCCAATGCTCTCTGGGATGTGGCACTACAGGTAACTGACTCCCAGGTACCTCTGGGGTTCAGTTGTCTCTGGGGAAGGTTGTAGGTCTGAGCCTTTAGCCCAGCACCCGTACCCTCTGGGTCAGGCTTGTAGCAGCTGGCCCAGTAAAGGGGATCCTGGGGGACATCTAGGTGGGGCACCAATGGCATCTGTTGCAGCTGTGGCAATAAAGAGCTTTAGATCAAGGTAGAAAATAATAAATGTTTAAAGGTTTAAATAACGTGCGATTGGAGTTTAAAAAACATAGAGGGTACCTGGATGTGGGAGCATCTGGGAAGACTGCATAAGAGACCTAGCAAATGAAAAAAATCTGGAGAGCTTTGAGCTTTCAAGCATGTGTTGGGGTGAGTCTTTTGGTTGTATGTGACAGAAACCCAGCTCAATTAGTGTGCACAGAAATGCGGAAATGGGATATGTAAGTGAACTTAATTTGGAGGTCTGAAAGGCACACGTTCAGGAATCTGTCTGTCCTATTATTTGCCTGCTGATCAAACTCAATTCTGTCTCATTCATTCATCCATTCATTCGACAAATAAGGGGCACTGTGTGCCACACAGAACTCCCCTGCTCTTATGGGGCTCAGGGACCAGTTTTCCCCATGGTGGGTAGGATGGTGGCTGGTAGCCCCAGCCCATATTTTAATGACTTCTCATCCCAAGGAACATGGAGGGTGAATCTGTCCCTATGTTCATCTGGCACCTCTCTTAGAAAGGCTGGGCTTGGTCTGACTTGGGTTATGTTCCTAGGCTGTGAGCTGGTCACTGAGAAGAGGAGGTTGGGATCCTCTAGTGGCCAACTCTGGAGTAGTATCTTGTGAGTGCTGTTTGATTAGAACCAGATGAGGTCCTAAAGGGACCATTTCCAGATGGCATGGGGGGAGCTAGACAAGCCCCAAACTCTAGGTGTCCACCGTGTATATACTCCAGGCCAAGGTACAAGTCAGGATGGGACCAGATTTAGGAGGATTCTGAATTCTAGGCCAGGACTTCACACTTTATTCTGTAAATCACAGAGGAATATAGGGCCTGGCATCATTAACAGTGAGTTTAGGAAGATCACTTCTGCTGGAGGTTTATACCAGGCATAAGGTTTTTGGGATTTGAGAACTGATTAAATTAGAGGATGAATCAAAGTTGGTTGCAAGGCTGTGCATATTTTGTTATCTCATAGGCCTTTTGAGATATTCTCCCCTTTTATTCCTTGCCAGGACTATTTATTATAGTCTGGTCAGGCTTGGATTCTGGGAGCCTCCCACATCTGAAGCTGTATCATTTTTAAGAGTCTTAGTCTTGCTTTTCTCTGGGTGTTTTACAATCCCTCTGGCCAAAGTCTGGAATACATTTGTGATTATATAGAGCTTCACCCTCCCTGGCTAGTGCATGCTATTAAAATGACAGGGCCACTTTTTCTCAATGTTCTGGCCATTCCTATTCCCTGAACCACTTCTTAGATCCAGAAGAGTACCATCTCCTCCATCCCTTCCTCTACCTTCTGAGGTGGGCAACTGTCACCTCCAGGTGTCTTAACCACTGTTCTTGGTTTAATGGCTCTTCAAGCAGATACCTTTAGAGAATTTAAATTCCCTATTGCTTCTGCTCCCTATTTCTGTAAGTGGAAAAGGAAGGAACTTAAGTTTATTGATCATTGAAATTCCCCCCGTGTCCTGTTAGTGAGGAATAACTCTTGTTAGGTTTCCTTACTTAACAGGTATCTATTCATCTGTCGGTTGGTCTCTCCATCCATTCATTCATCCATGCATCCATGCCTCCATGCATCCATGCATCCATCCATCCATCCCTCCATCCATCCATCCATCCATCCATGTGTTGGTCCACCCATTTTTATCTCTATATCCCTCCGTGTCTGTTTCCGTCTGTCTGTCTCTCTTTCCTCTCTCCATCTATAGACACACACACACACACACACACACACACACACACACACACACACGTACTAGGTAAACTACCAGGCTTTTTTTTTTCATTCAATTTCACTCATTAACATAAACTCATTTAATTCACACAACCTCCCTGTAGAGGTAGACGTTATCTCCAATTGAAATGAGGGCATTGAGTTTCAAGGAGGTTAAATAATCTGTCTAAAAACACAGAGTTAGTTTTGGAAGTGCAAGGATGGTAGTTCAGAGGGCTTGATGTAAAGATTGTGCTCATTAGAGCACAAACAATGTGGCAGCATCATCTATAATAGCAAGAAACTGGAAGCACTGTAAATGAAAATCAATAGGAGAGTGGATGAATAATTTAAGGTTTATCCATAAAACGGAATACAATGCAGCTTCTCAAAAGAATAACTTAGACCTACATACACAAAGGGTGGAAAATGTCCATGATCTATTGTTTCATGAAAAAAAAAGCAAATTATACAATAGCGTATGTGTATGATTCCATTTCTGTTAATATTATATCTTTGTATATGCATAAAAAGAGTCTGGAAGGATGCCCAAAAGTGTACAGTTACCAGCAGTTACTTCTGGGGAATGAGATTAGGGGAGAGAAAGGAATTTTTAATGAAGCCTTGTTTGGAATTTTTATAAATATTATTATTTTAATAAGTTATTTTTTATTATAAAAATTTAAAAGCCTATTTCATGACTTTCTCACTCTGATACCAAGGGAGGGCTGACCTCTCCCCTCCCCGCCCCACCGCCTCCTTCCTGGGCATCTCTTCTGTTTTCACAGCAAGAACTCTTCCTTTGTCCTCTCTGCCCAGAGTCAGCATTGTGTCCTCATGGCTCCACTTGTCTGCCATCCTATGTGGGCTTGAAGCTTCTTTTTTTTTGTATACCATTCTTGTTCATAAAAAGTAGTATTTAATAATAAAAAATGTAAATTCAGGCAACAATGCACTATCACATTACCTTTCAGAATGTTCAAGTGATTGAGGAGGGGAGGTTATTGCATATAAATTTTTTTTCCATGAAACACATGTTTTGATTTAAAAAATAACTTATATGCTTAGGAGCATTCAGAATGTTGAGACAGTTGCAACTTTTTTTTTTGTCAATTATAAACTTGTGTTCATTTCACAGAGCAATGATTTAATATAAGTTGTATCAGAAGCAAAACTGCCATCCCATATATAATTTGTGTTATACACGGCCTGCTTTAAATTTCCATGCCAATTTACAGCCCTCAAATTGTATCATAGGAGGTTAATGGCTATTGCAAATCTTCCTGAAAGACAGGGTTATCTTAATGCTAGATTTAGTACTCTGCAAACAAATGATCTTTTATATCTTTGTTATTTCAGTAATA
This sequence comes from Herpailurus yagouaroundi, assembly GCF_014898765.1. Taxonomy (NCBI): domain Eukaryota; kingdom Metazoa; phylum Chordata; class Mammalia; order Carnivora; family Felidae; genus Herpailurus; species Herpailurus yagouaroundi. The sequence continues at coordinate 24,768,318 of NW_024412404.1, read as the reverse complement.
TTTTGTAAAAATCATGGGAGATGTGCACATGAGTTCATTCCTTTGGAGAAAAGGAAAACTTGCATTAGAAACAACTAATCCATCAATTTATCTTTGGCTACCTCATCTTCCTCTTCTTTCTCTTCCTTTTGTTCTTTCTCTTCTCTTTTTTAAAATGTGTATTTATTTTTGAGAGAGAGAGAGAGCGTTAGCAGGGGGAGGGGCAGAGAGAGAGAGAGGGAGACAGGGGATCCAAAGCGGGCTCTGTGCTGACAGCAATAATAAGCCTGATGTGGGGCTGGAACTCACGAACCATGAGATCATAACCTGAGCCGAAATCTGACGGTAAACCAACTGAGCCACCCAGGCGCCCCAGCTTCTCTCACTCTCTTTTTTAAAAATACACTCTATTTTGGAATACGTTTTGGTTATTGAACATAGTACACAGGGTTCTCCATCTCCCTTCACCCAGTTCCCCCTAATGTTAATGATCTGATCTCATCAATCTTATGTGACCCCACACGGTACATTTGTCAAAACTAAGAAACTGACTTTGGTGCATTACCATTAATCAAACCCCAGACTTTACTTGGATTTCGCTAGTGTTTCCACTGATTTCCTTTTTCTGGCCCAGGATCCCATCTGGGATACCACACTGCAGTTAGGACAGCTTCCTTTCTTCCTAGGCCAGAATCTCTTTGAACGCTGCAAAGCAATACTGTTTTCAGAATTTTCTTTAGGATCGCAGACTTATGATGAAGTTGCTTACCATCTGCAGAGTTGTTCAACATTCCCCCAGTAATTTTGCAACATCTCCGAGATGCTCTCCTGTGACGTCTGGGTGACATGAAGAACGAAACAAGAGCAAGGTCACAGGAGGCTATTCTCATATACTTTTGTCGTGCGTCCAAGTTTTCCTCTTTCTTTAGTAGACATGGTGGTTTTCTCCTTATTAAGCATTTTGGAGAAAAGTTCTGTGAAGTTGACTGAAGCATCTGGGTGCCTCTTCTGGCCATCTTCCTGTGGAACGACAGCCTGTAGAAACATCAACAGGCATCCTGTGTGCAGTGTTGCTTGGTGGAGGCCTGGAGGCAAACCACAACTCCTCAGGGCATCTGCTGGGTCTTCTGGGGCAATCTGTGAACACAGCTTCACTCAAAAAACCAGCCAGCCTGTAGGGAAACACTCACATATATGTTTTTAAATTATATTTTATCTGAATGACAAAGTTATAAATGGCCATCAGAACAAGTCAAATAATGTAAAGGAGCATGAATCAGTGATTCCACCCCCACCGCATGCCACCCTCCAATCCCAGCCTGCTGAACTAGCCCCTGTTCCCAGCCTGGAGGATATCCTTGCACATCTCCATGTAGGTACAAATTTATAACATGCATAGTGCATATTAATCTTAAGCAACAAGTTCAGAAATGAAGACCATGTCACTTTCTGTGTCTATAGATGACCTTAATTTTTACCTTGAGGGAAATTGTTACCCCTTCCTTTGTTCCTTCTAGAATTTGCTTGCTCTCGTCTCTCCTGCTATATTTTCATTTCCACGTCTTTAATTGTGGACACTTCTGCTGTGACCTTCTCATCTGCATCTGTGATTGTTTTCATCCACAACTCCCAGGTCACCAGGCAGCTTTGGGTGCTACACTGGCAAGTATGTGTGGGTTCTGTGGGCTGCTGCACATCTGCCTTCCTGGATGCCTGGGAGCACTGGGCTTCTTCCTATCATAGTCTCCCAGTGAAATCAAAGGCCAGGTCCCCTTTCCTTACAGCCACCCAAGACCGGGAAGTTCCCTCAACACTCCTCCACAGGGATGGCTTTGGATTGGGTGTCAGGACCCAGTGAGCTGGCACAGCACACCTTTCAGAGACTGCATTGGACTCTGTTGTTCAAGTGCTTCATGCTCTCTCTTCTTGCCTTAGCAAGGTGTTTTTATCTCCTTGTGCCATAGAAAGTATTTTTCCAAATGGGTTATTTAGAGCAGTGATCTCCAGAGTGGGTTGTATGGTTGATTGTCTCGGGTATGAGAGGAAAATGTTAAAACTTCTATGGTTTTAATCAAAAAAGAAAGGAACTAAACTTTCCAGTGTTTTAATATGAGTTGGTAGTTGGGCTAAATGGAGTGGGCAGTGAGGAGCGTTTGGAGTTGTGACCACACTGGTCTGTGTCTTCAGGGTCCTGTAGCACATCCCATTTGACCTGCTGTGGGATACCACTGGTTGATTGTTTTGCTAAAAACAACACCTTTAAAGGGTAGCATTCTTTACAATACTTTGTAATGAAATGGGGAGAGATTTTGAAATCTCTCCCACGACCCAGAGCTTCAGTGAAGACCTCACGGCACAGTGTTTAAAAGACTTGCTGAAATTGATGTTAAGATATTTTTGTTTCACAAAAAAGACAGATACTCAAGTTTACTGACCTATGTTTGAGATGCCAGTATTAGTCAAATGCTACCGGGCAGCTATTTTTGAAAAAATTAAATATATTCAATCTGTCCCTTCAATGGGACATCCTGTTTTAACGATGCATGAGAAATAATTGCTTTTTGAAAGAAACTCTCGCTCTTGAGCATTTTGAAAATGAATGTTTGGAAATATTTCTATTATCTTGCTGCTGCTGAAAACAACATATATCATCCACAAATAATAATTTAAAAAACCCCTCTCATATCTGCAATTGGAAAAAAAAACACCTGGGAAACAGTATTTTCTAACCCATATATAAAAATCTTCCTGAGTGGAAAGTTTCAGTGTTTTGAAAGGATTTCCTAAAAACATGAAATTTCAGTGTGTTCTGAAGCCTTTGCAAGAAGGAATGATTAACGCCTGGGAAGATGAAAATGTTTTAGCCAACTTTGAGCATCTTTTTTTGTGGCTGAGATTGAGCAAAGCAATACCACCAAAGATGAACTTCTTCCATTTGGATTTATGAAACTCTGTAAGTTCCCACTTTCAGTTACAGTAACGATTAAAATGAAGTATTGAATTCAATCGAAGCTGGTATCAGGGCTTTGATTCACAAAGAGTGAAACCAAGATATTTTTTAAAAAGGAAAGCATTTTCAATTACACTGCTCTAACTAAAAATTATTTATGATTGAGGATGTGTTTTTAGCAATAGCAAAAGCGATTTGATACTATTAATGCATTATATAATATACTTTATTTAAAATAGTTTCCCTTTGGGGCGCCTGGGTGGCGCAGTGGGTTGAGCGTCCGACTTCAGCCAGGTCACGATCTCGCGGTCCGGGAGTTCGAGCCCCACGTCAGGCTCTGGGCTGATGGCTCAGAGCCTGGAGCCTGTTTCCGATTCTGTGTCTCCCTCTCTCTCTGCCCCTCCCCCGTTCATGCTCTGTCTCTCTCTGTCCCAAAAATAAATAAACGTTGAAAAAAAAATTAAAAAAAAATAAAATAAAAGTTTCCCTTTTTGGCTCTTTTTGAATATTCATAGTTTTGCATATGTTTTATACTATGTGGTAATTGATATACCTAAGTTTTAAGTACTTTATACACATGTAATGGGGCACCTGCTTCAAAGGTCTTACTGATATGTGTACACAGGTAGGATGTTTAGCAGTCATAGTTTAGGTGAGGACCTCAATTTGAAACTCAAAAGCCATGAATTAACCTCTGTTTCTATAATACACTATGGCACGCATTATTTCCATCATTATGTCTTTAGGGGGCCACTGCATAAAAGGAATTGGTGAAATGAAAGCCTGTCAATAGTATTCTGCTAAAACATGTACACATATGTCATCTTTTTTTATTTTAGAAAAATAGAATTATATCCATTACATTGTAAATGGCTTTAAAAATTCAACAGTAAATCAAATTTATTCCTCCAAATTAGTAGATGTAGTTCTAATTCATTCCTTTAATATTTATATGATAATCCATAATGTACATGCCCTGCCTTCACTCTCTTCTTTCCTTCTCCATCCCTTCCTTTCTTCTGTTCTTTCTGTGTTGATTCCTGCCACCCCCACCCCCCGCCAAATGCCAGCAGTGCTCCAATAAACATTCTTATACATCTTTTCCCTGAAAGATAAACCCCCCAAAGTGGCCAAAGGGTACATGTATTTTCAGTTTTAATCGGTATTGTCACATTACTTCTCAAATAAGTTTGCAACAATTTACACTCTTGTCAGCGATGAATGAAAATATTTATTTCTTCACATCCTTGCCTGAACTGAAGTGATCATTCTTCTTCATTTTTGTCAATTTGATGGGTAAAAAAAAAAATGATGTTCTGCTTAAATTTGCTGGTTGTGAATTAGAACATTTTATTTATTAGCTGCTTTTGTTAGCTTTTGCTGCATAATAAACCACCCCAAAACTTGGTAGCCTGAAGCAACAGCTGTTTCTTTAGCTTATGATTCTGTGGGTCAGCAATTGAGGCTGGGTTCAGTTGGGCACTTATACTACTGGCCTTGGCTCAGCCCCCTCAGGGGTCTGTGGTTAGCTGTGAGTCAGTTAAGCAGCTTTGGTGGTTGGCAGTTGCTAGTTGTTGGCTGGAGTGGGGGTGGGGGGCGATGAGTGGGCCATATGTCTCTCATCATCCACCAGGATAGCTAGGGCCACAGGGTGACTGTGGCAGGGTTCTTCAGAGGAGCAACACAGGGCAAGCCTCAGCACCAAGTGCTTTTCTTTGCTTGCATTATATTTGTTAATTTCCCATTGGCCAAGCAAGTCACGTGGCTGGTTGACTGGCGGTGGGGAGAGGGTTGCAGAAATAGACTCCATCTCTTGATGGGTGGGTGGAATCCTGTGGTTCTTGTTGGCCATCTCCCACATTAGTCTTTTTAAATTTCTTCTTCTCTGCATTGCTTTTTGCAATCTTTGCCCTTTTGTTTTCTTAATAATTCTGAGAGAGCTCTTTGTTTATGTTTTTAACCAGTTGCCTGTCATATACCCTATAAATATATTCCCTGACTTTCATGTACCACTTGGCTTTGTTTATGGTATCTTACTGAATCATATAGGTATCTTACTAAAAATAATCTGGGGTAAGAAGTTCTTCTTTATTTTAAGGTGAGGTTATACTCGTGTTTCTGGTATTTTTTCTCCTCATAGTTTAGCCATTTTATTGTTTCCAGTTTAAAAAAAAATTAATGTTTGTTCATTTTTTTGAGAGAGACTGAGACAGAGCATGAACGGGGGAGGAGCAGAAAGAGGGAAGACATAGAATCCGTAGCAGGCTCCAGGCTCTCAGAACCCAACGCAGGGCTCGAACTCACAGACCTCAAAATCATGACCTGAGTTGAAGTCAGATGCTTACTGACTGAGCCACCAGGCACTTCTATTATTTCCATTTTAATCTATCTGGCATATGGTTTTATTTTTTTAATATGATATATATACATACATCTTTGGTTTATTCTGATTCGTTCAGTCATTCTTTATTACATTGATTTATTAAGTAAAATATCATTTTTTACATGGACTTGAATTTTTTAAACCTATAATATTCCCATATCTATGTTGTTGATGGGGGCTATTGAGCAATAGATATCCTTTGACATAACAACTGCACATCTAGGAGTTTATCCTGCAGAGACAGATGATCAAGTGAACAAGAGATAATGAACAAGAATGTTCATTGAAGCATTATAATAGTGACAAATTGGGGACTACTCTATTTTTGGAAAAGAGGATTAGATAACCAAACAGGACAATAGAATATTACTCAGCTGTTACAAAGAATCTATTTGCCCAATAATTTCCAGACATATTGTTCAGTGAAGAAAAGAACTCTGGAAAGTATGTGTGGTATGATTCCAGTGTTATACTACTGTTAAACTCTCAGGGTATTTATATTCCCATATCCAAAGGCACAAATAAAGTGAGTATTCTAAAATATTCACAGATTTGTTTTTCTGTTCTTTCTGTGCCAAGCCCCTCCCCCCCCTTGTAGCCCCCTCAAATTTGATCATTTCTTGGTCCTACTGCAAGGAAGGGGTATAATGCCAGTGCAGAATACAAGACCACAGGACCAAAGTTAATTTTCAGCTTTGGAATTTCGAAACAAATTTTATACTCTGTGAAGCAAAGTATAAAAGTCTTGGCCAGAAGCAAAGGCTTGTGTCGTCTCCAGGCTGAGTCAAAGGGCTCTCGACATCAGGTTCATGTCATATACCTCAGATACCCAAATTGGCTGTCTGACCCAGAGAGAGAAGGTGAAGATCACAGATCATACCTGCCTCAGAGAGGGGAGGATCTGAGCGGAGAGTGATCTTGGAGTGTAGTGGGGTGTTGGGGAGGACTTGTTGTCTTTGAGTCTCTCCCAGAGTGAAGAAGGGAAGTCTGGGTCACAGGTCCCAGATCACTGGTGATGTGAGTCAAAGAGACCCCACCAGAACTCAGTGAGCTGGCAGACCTTGCAAACGTCTCCTGAGCAGAGCGAGGTGGCTATAGCTTCAGAAGAGTAGAAATTTCTTTTGGAGTCTGAGAGAGCCGGAGAAAGCACCTTTCAGGGATATATGGGAGAGCATGCAGAAGTTTTCCGTGTGAAATGGAGGTCCAAAGCTGCTCGACCAGAAGGGGGCTTCCAGTCAAGAAAGGGGTGTTCCAGAATATTTGACATGATTGCTAAGTAGATTTGGGAAACTTGAGGTCTCCCAGACCTGTCAGTTGGCATAGATTCTGCAGACCAAGGCCAGGCAAAAGGTATACCTCTGCTCGCTTTAGCAAAATCGGATCATGAGTCAGCACGAGACATCCCCACAAACCTGGCTACCATGTCAGCCCCCTTGGATGAAGATGCAAGTCCAGGTAGAAGTGGGGGCATTAAGTTAAATACACAGAGAAAACCCTTATTTGCCTGAGTGTACTTTCTGTTACTTAAAGTTTCTGCCACTAGGTGGATTGGGGGCTTGAGACAGAAAGGAAATTCGGTTATAGAAAACTAAAGCTGCCTTCTTTTGCACACCTGAATTTTTGGCCTGTGAAACTCATGCCCTCTACATATATATTTAGATATGCAGAGAAAAACATCTGCAAGAATTCATAACAAGCTGTTCCCAGTGGTAACAAAGTTTAATTTCCTATCCTGAACATGGATCACTTTTGCAATAAAAATGCAAATCTAGAAAAATATTTCAAAGTATGTCATGTTCATTGTAGGCAATTTGGAAAATATGAAAAGTACATTTAAAAATTAAATCATCTGAATTCCCACCATGAAAATAACTACCGTTAATATTTTTATTTTCTTTCATATGTATACGTGCATATGTATTCAAAATATATAGATGGGCATCTATTCAAAGTGTATATATTCTTTCTACGAAATAAGAATTATATTGGTATTTGCCATCTACTTTTTTTTTTCCTGTTAATTTTGTCAAAGAGCATTTTCCCATGCTATTAAATGTTTTTTGAAAACACCCTTTAAAAGGTACATGCTCTGTGAGGTATATATTATATTTGATATATAATAATTTCTAAATACAGAATGGTAGTTTTTAAAAAAAATTTTAATATTTATTTTTGAGAGAGAGACAGACAGAGACAGAGACAGAGACAGAGACAGACAGAGCATAAGCTGGGGAGGTGCAGAGAGGGAGGGAGACACAGAACTGGAAGCAGGCTCCAGGCTCTGAGCTGTCAACACAGAGCCCAATGCAGGGCTCAAACTCACGAACCATGAGATCATTACCAGAGCCGAAGTCGGACGCTTAACTGACTGAGCCACCGAGATGCCCCAGAATAGTAGTTTTTAAATACAGATGAGAAAACGGGGGTCAGAAAGGCTAACTAACTTACCCAAGGACACCCAGCTAGTGTAAGTTACAGCTGAGATTTGAACCTATTCCTTCCTAACTGTTAAGACCAATCCTCCCGAGGTTGGAAGAATAAATGAATGTCACAGGTAGACATAAAGTACCTGACATGTGTGGGTGCTTAATAACTAAAATTCTTCTCCCCCATCCTGCCTTGCCTTTCCCAGGCAGGGCATTTCTTAGGTCCTACCAGGTTCTTCCTTCTGTGTTTTGGTTTATGACCACTCTTGCACAGAAGCTCTCATCACTTGAGCTGCTCCTTCCAGAGCCTTGGGCACCAGAGCCTCTGCCTTGCTCTGCTCTCGGAGATTCTGGCTGACACCCTTCTCCATCCCAGCTCTGCCTCTGTCTCTGCTGCACTTCCCACCCCACTGGCGCCATGTTGTTACCATGGAACTGTAGTGCTTTGTGTTCAGATCATCCAGAAGTATAACAGAACCTTCCACAGAGGACAAGATTTAAACAGTTCGGGCAGCCAGAGTTCTCCCAGTGCCCCTTTAAATTTAAAGCGATCAATCCAATGAGTTATTGTGGAAGCAGTAACTGGGTTTCAGCTGGGAAAAGTCTAGGATCTATAAAATTCAGATAAATCATCCTGGAGATATATGTTTAGAGCTGTAAGTCACCCAGACATCGATGGAAACAAATGCTTCTCCAGTTTCTTTTTTGGAAGTCACATCAGCGCATGTGTATCCCAGAATCTAAATTCATTATTCACTCCAGTAGCATTGGAGAGCCCTGAGGATGGCATGGTGCCAGGAGCTCTTGGGGTCCATTCACAAGATCACGCCTGTGAGCATGGCTTCTTAAGAAAAGAGCCCCAAGCTAAGCAAGACTGGTCCTCCCTCTTGAAGATTCAACTAAACCTGGGTTGGAAAACCCAAATGCCTCCTTGGTCCAGACAAATAAGATAAATGAGGGCAGGAGGCTGGGGAATTAGAGAGTGGTAGGAACTGGGCAAACTGGATGGGGCATGTCCCCATAGCAAGGTTTTCAAATTCAATTAAATTCTTGTGGGGGCCAAAGTTCTCTGACAGTTTGCTACCCATCTAAGAGGTGGTGTGGTAGGTAGAATACTGCTTCCCTGTCACCTTTTCTCCAAAGCCATGCCTTAACCCTTAGGACGGGTGAATATATTAGATTACATGGCAAAGGGGAGGTTGCAGATGGAATTGAGATTGCTAATCCTCTAACCGTAAAGTAGGGAGAGTATTCTGGAGTATTCAGGTGGGCCCAGTGTAATCACAAGGGTCCTGAAAAGTTGGAGAGGGAGCCAGAAGAGTCAGAGGAGGGTGTGACTACTGAAGAAAGGCACAGGAAGATGCAATGCTGCTGATTTTGAGGCTCCATAAGCCAAGGAATGAGAGTGGCTTCTGAAAGTTGGAAAGAGCAAGGAAACGGGTTCTATCCTAGAGCGCCCAGGAAAGAATACAGCCCTGCCAATACCCTGATTTTTAGCCAGGGAGACCCATATTGGCTTTGCAATTTCTAGAACCCCAAGATAATAAATTTGCGCTGTTTGAGCTTCTAAATCTGGCATAATTTGTTGCAGCATTAATGGACAACTAAGATAGGTGACTTTCCTTTAAACCAGTAAGAACACCTCAGTCTGCACTGCAAGGCTTTCTTGCTTAGATAGAGTGAGATGGGAAGGAAATGACTGGACTTAGCTGTTGACTCAGGTGAGAGGGAACGCACCCACCCCCCACTCCACGCCTCCACAGTTTGGGTGAGCTGGCAGAGAGGGGATCCTACTGACAAGGCACCAGGTGAAACATGACCTGAGCAATGACCCATCTATAGAGGGTTGACCTCAGGGCACAGTCCTTTGGCAAGGTCCAGTTTTCTAAGGGGTTACACCTATCATTGCCCATTCTTAAAATAGCCAGCCCTTGGCAGTTCCGAACAGTTATGCTCAAGTTTATTTGATTAATTTTTGTTACTTTTAGGAAATTAATTTTAAAAAGTAATACTACATAATGCATTTCTGTGTGACTATTTTGGGTTAAATATGAGAGATTTTTTTTTTTTTATTGCTGGCATTAGCATGTTTAGTTTTTTTTAATGTTTATTTTTGAGAGAGAGAGAGAGAGAGAGAGAGAGGCAGAGCACGAGCAGGGGAGGTACAGGGAGGGAGGGAGGCACAGAATCGGAAGCAGGCTCCAGGCTCAGAGCTGTCAGCGCAGAGCCCTACGTGGGGATTGAATCCACGAACCGGGAATTCGTGACCTGTGTCGGAAGTCAGACACTTAGCTGACTGAGCCACACAAGCGTCCCAGTACGTTTTAGTCTTTTAAAACTTTTTGAGTCAAAGGTTAAGTGACTATCTCTGATTGTCCCACTCCACTGTTGTTACGTTGCTATAGGTGATGCCCCATAGAGGACTGGGTTGTTGACAACCACTCAAACCTTCTACATACTGTGGGTTATAACTGGAAAGGCTTTTGTACATTTTCAATGTATTTACTCACTATCCCTGGAGCGAAATCCTGGTTGTTTTGTATTATGGCATATTATCATGTTTCTGAGCCTCATTTTTCTCATTTGTATAATAGACATAACCATAGAGACCACCCCATAGGGTTGCTGTGAGCATTCAAGGAGCTAAGCCACATAAAACATCACCTAGCATGTAGTAAGTGCTCAAATAAAAATAACAGTTTCTCTCCTTTTTTTTCCCTAAATTTAGAATCTATAATATGAAAAATTGGAGAATACTTGCTGTATGGAGGGTCAGGGCAAGTGTAGAGGATAGAGTTTCATCCCAGCTGAGCATTGAGATGCTGGTGATCCAATAGAGGGTCATGAGTGTGACCAAAATCCCTCTCTCAGTACTGGACCCTATTTATAGGTAAATGTGTTCATGTATTTCCCTCTTTAATTCAGGTGGATATTCCTGGAGAACTGGCCCTAGGGAGCCAGTCTTTCCCATTCACATTTCCTCTGGCAAGAGCTTTGGGAGCATCTTTGGAATGGAGGCATTCAGATCTCCTGAAGGAACTCCGTTGGTTTATATATTAAGTTCAGTCAAATTGAGACCAGATGGCCAACAAATCTGGCATGAGGATTCTAGATGTTTATAGATCATGCTGGCCTTATCTGGATGATGGATATGTATGGGAAGAAAAAAGTTCCTAATGGGAATATCTTTCTGATATTTAGTGTCAGCTCTGTCAAGTGTTAGACTAAACTAGGGTTTCTCAACCTAGGTACTATTGACATTTTGGGCCAGATAATTTTTTGTGGTGGGGGACTGCCCTGTACATTGTAAGATGTCTAGCTGTGTGTCTGACTTCTACCCGCTAGATGCCAGTAACACCTCCTTCCCCAAGTTGTGGCAACCACAAAATCTCCTGATATTCCCAAATGTTCCCTGGGGTTGGGGGCCCAAAACTGCTCCTGGTTGAGGACCACTGGGCTAGACATGGGGTGACAGAAACTTATCAGACTCCACCTTTGCCATCAAAAATCTCACAATTTGGAGGGGAGACCCCAAGCATTGGGCCATGAGAGTAACAGTCAGACTAACCACTGGGCTGAAGCCATATGGGAGATCCTTATCTTTCTTAAGATCGAGATGGGCCAGGGGTGGCCAGTGCCTTCACTACAGCTGCTTTGCTGGATACAAAGGCAGAAGACTCATTTGTTCTAATTATAGGTCAGTGTTTTGAATATCAGCTTTGGTTTCCTGAAACTCACAGGGGCCAATCAGAGGGTGCTGTTTATTTGTGCCTATAGCCAATGACCCCAGACTGCTCTACATTTTGACTTTCTACAGCTGTTTTTAGTGTGTGAGTGTGGGAGGTTTTCACTTCCGATTGCCCCATAGTACCTCTCTAGCTTTCTTGCTCTTCTCTCAAAGTGCTAGTGCTTGGTCACACCCCACCCAGATTAATTAAGCCAGAAGAGGTGGAGTCTGGATGCAGATATTTTTTAAAGCTTGCTAGGCAAATCTGATGTACTTTAAGAGACTGAGGGAGGTTTTGGGCGAAGCAGGTGGGGATGATGGCTTACTGCATCTCTCAAAATCTGCTCTCCAGGGCTGGGCTGGTTCCCACCAGTAAAGTTGGGAAGTGGCCACTTCTAGGCAACCAAAGCATTGTTTTAATTTATAAAATTAAACTCCTTTGATTCAAAAAACAAATATGAATTAAAATTAACTTATTAAAGTACTTTTAAAACAATACTGGAAGAGATTTTATTCATATCATTTTATTTATTTATTTTTTAAATGTTTGTTTGTTTTTAACGTTTATTTATTTTTGGGACAGAGAGAGACAGAGCATGAACGGGGGAGGGGCAGAGAGAGAGGGAGACACAGAACCAGAAGCAGGCTCCAGGCTCTGAGCCATCAGCCCAGAGCCCGGCACGGGGCTCGAACTCACGGACCACGAGATCGTGACCTGAGCTGAAGTCGGACGCTTAACCAACTGAGCCACCCAGGCACCCCTATTCATATCATTTTAAAGCACACTCTCTTTTAACTGTTTTTTAATTGAACCCCAAAATAGCTCACTAAAAATATTGAATGTAAGGTTTTTCTCTCAGACTAGAGCCAAGTTTTTCTCCTGAAAAGAGTTTATAAGCTAGTATTAAAAAGGTCCAGTTTCCATTAATATGAACTCAGAAATAAGGAGTGAACCATATCCACTCCAAATCAGTTCAGTTGTATTTTAGTTCCAGACGGTTCACTTGAGTTTAACAGGACTCTGTGGTGCCCACTATGTGCCTGGCATAGTCCTAGAAGTTGGGAGGCAGATGGGTAAAGAACAGCCTTTTGAGACTGTGTAAGATGCAAGGAACATACACTATGCCTTAGGACTGTTTATCCATCCATGTGTCCAGTGCCAGACCAGGAGGTATGTAAAATAGACAAGGGAGCTGAACATTCCCAAATGTCTTCTGGGGAGGGCGGAAAACCACTGGGTTCAGAACTGCCCCAGAGAAGGTTGAAATGTCCTTTGTACTGGGGCAGGACTATGTTATCTGTGGTCAAAGGGAAGACATGGCAGAAACTTAAGAGAAGTCTGAATGTCACGGGAGCCAGGTTAGCGAGGCAAGACCACCAGGTCCTCACCCAACCAGGGAACTGACCACCAAACTTGCCAATTAGACCATCATATGGGGTGAAGGAACAGACAGACTAGATCAGATGAGCTGGATGTTCCATTCCGAAGCCCTCCCTACCACTAGATCATGAAAACCCATCATGGGAAGAAGGAACAGGGCCAAGGGGAAGATATCTAGAAGACATCCACTAGAGACAGCTGAATGCGAAGTGCCTGAGACACACATATAGACATATCTGCTTCTCTGGTGCTCAAGGGTGGGGATGGAGAATTGTGAAGAACGTTCTAGAAAATGGAGGCTATGTTATCTTTGCACATTGAGTAAAGGAGTAAATTTGCAACTCAGCTATATATCATGTCATCTGTTTAGATCTGTTGTTTGTTGTCATTGATTCATTCCAGCAATATTTATCAAGTGAGTATTGTGTTCTTAGCATGAGTATCTGTCTGGTGGCTTCTAAAGGCCAGGATCTGCTTTAGGCACTAGGGACTAAAACAGTCAGTAACAGTCCTCATCCTCCTGGAGACTGCAGTCTAGCATGGAGAGAGCAAATAAAGAGGTAATCGTTATTAAGTGCCAGCTGATGGCAGGTGCTTCATATGTATCGTCCTTGTAATGCTTCATAGCCACCTCATTTTGTGAATGGGGATAAAAGAAGCCTTGGTCATGCTAAGATGGAACACAAGAGTTAAGGGGGATTTGGGGAGACACAGACACATGCATGCATGAGCACACACATTGTGAAGCTAGCTACACAACCCTCTTCGCCAGAGTTATCTCAAATGCCTCTCAGCAGCTGGTGCTGATGCTTGGAGTTCTTGAAAAACCTGTCCTCAGAATTTTCTTGAAGCCCTGAAGGGGGTCATGCCTGCAGGGTTGTGATGTACAACTCTTTCTTCTCTTCTGAGAGGAGACCCCGCATCACAGATCCCACAGGCAGCAGATGGGGGCCATTTTGGCTCGTGGGCCTTTCATATTTAACTGTATATCTGGACCCATCCCTTCTGGTTATGAAGGGACACTCAGGGTTTGAAGAAAATAAATAATGGGATATTGTAGGTATCAGTGAGCTGGGGAGCAGCGTGGCCTTGAGTGTTAAGCCAGCCTGCTCAACTGTTTTCTATATGCTACACTGTGCCACAGTAATAGTAATAAGTAGAGGCCTAGTTACAAAAAGACCTAAAACCTTAAATCCATTAAAATAAAGTTATGATGTTAAGAGCCAGATAATCAAGGGCAAAAGGGATATTTGTGCCAAAACACATAAGCTAAAGGAAACTCCTAATATTGACCTCGGTTCTGAGCTTCCTGGTAGGCAGGACAATGATAGACCGGATAGAATGCATAACCCTCAGTGCTTACTACAAAGAAGAATACCAGTCCATTGGGAGAGAGGTTTCTATTTCTTTTTCTTTTTTCTCTTTCTTTTTTTTAGTTTAGTGCTTTGGGAGACATTTATCACATCAGTCTGTAGATAAGGGACATAGAACAACATAATGGATAGTGTCTTTGCTAGCAGTTTTACAAACAATGCAAATGTGATTCATATGACTGCTTCTTATATCAGCCCTGGCTGAAAGCCAAAGGCATAAACAATGTGATATTCTAGGTCAGTGCAAATTTTTCTGTGGAAAGTTGAAATGATATCATTCAGACTTGGAGCTTCCTAGGTATTTGACTTGGCACAAGGTAGAGCTTAAAAGCTTTAGAAGAATTAAAATGTGTTTCTTAGGTTGTCTTGCTGGCTAGCTTCTATTTCATTTTTAAGATCTAGCTCTAGCCTGGTCTGCTCCAAGAAACTTTCCCTGACTCTTTGAGGTCAAGTTAGGTACCTTGCTATGCACTTCCCTAATGCCCTGTGTACCCCTCCCCTCCAGAGAGCTCCTGTCTCATAATACCTGTTTCTCTGTCTGTGTTAAAGGCAGTAAGATCCTGAATGGTAGGCGTGGCCATTGTCATATTTGTATTCCCAGCTCACACAGTGGTTTTGGATATTATAGGCCTTTGTGTGTATCAGTTAGGCATGTCAGAACTCATATGTTCTTGGTATAGGGAGAGGTAGTACAGAAAATGGTTAGAATCTGGGCTTTTGCACCAGATTGCTGGATTCAAATTTGGGCCTCTACCACTATCTAGCTCTGCTACCTTGGATGAGTTCAAGAATTACTTTGTGCCACAGTTTGTTGCTCTGTAATATGGAGCTAATAACAGTACTCACCTTATAAGACTGCGGAGAGAATTAAGGGAATCAGCGTATGGAACACACTTAGTACAGTGCCTGGTGTATAGATATTGCTGTGAGTGTAATTAGCTATGATGACTGGTATCTTTGAAGTCCTAGCAGCTCTTTTACCAGGGTTAGTAGATAGATGGGCTGAGCTGTGGCCTATGCTGGGCCTGGCACACAGGCTTACTTGTGGTCACTCAAGAACAGCTCCTGTTCCTTGGGAACCAGGCTGACAGTCTGTGCTCACTGGCTCTCCAGGCTGCCTCTGTTTAGAGATTGGGCAACCCCATGTGTCCTTCTCAGAGCTCCCTGTCCAGTCACACAGAGGAAGGATATTGTGATTCCTAGGCTGGAGCTCCATCTCTGAGGCTTTCCAGCCTTCTTCAGGTAGTGTCTTACACTGCCTCGGTTTCCCTCAGGAAGCAATTGAGGAATCTTTGGCTACCAGTAGACTTGGGATCTTCTCCTGGCTCTCAGTCTCTTATTTCCTGTGTGAACTAGGGTGAGTAATGTAACATCTGCGGCCTCAACTGTCTTTTCTTTAATGATAGGGATGATGGTACCCCCTGAGGAGGTGGCTGTTGTGTGGATTCATGAAGGTCATCTATGTACAACACTTGGCTGGGACATGGCTTGTGGTTAGTGGACATTCAGTGTAAGAACCTATTTCTCTAGACTTTGTGAAACTCACTTCTCTGAAGTCTTCCTCTGGCATTTTCTTCTTGACATGAACTCACTTTAGAATTCATCTTTGTCAAAATAGCCAGGAAAACTCAAGAAGCCTTAAAGTTCCAAGGTGGGTTTATCCCAACTAAGGTCCTTGGGGCTCAATTGTGGGTAGGGGTTAGTGCCCACCAAATTGAGCCTAGAGGTACAGGACCTCCCTGCACGCCCCCTCCCACAAGAACTTCCTACAGTAGGTAGGCTATCTGGCACTTGGGCTTGGGCCTGGCTGGTGACCTCAGCTGACCTTGTTGGCATCCCATGTACCAGAGTACGTCCAGGTCAGGAGAAGCTTTTCACTGCTTTGTTCATACTAACTGCATCTTCTGTTCTAAAAGACACACAGGTATTTTACTTGAAAGGATTAGGAAAAATTAAATTCTCATCATACTTGTACAGGAAATGATACATGAAGTAGTTTTGTTGAGGAAAATGTGATTTTGTTACTGTAGTTGTAGTATATCATGTACTAGAGTCAAAGAAGAAGCCATATATTTAGGTTTTGCAAAGAAATCTTAGCCTTGGAGGGACACACTCCTGAATATGCATGGTGCTGGGGGCCATACATGAGAATTGAGTCTCTCAGAGGAATGGCTGAGACTCTAGCTCTGACCCGTCATTTTGGTTGAGCATGTTCTCGGTGAGCGGCACTCTCTGCTGTGGGTTTTTTGGTGTTTCCCATCTCTGCCACTAGGGGCACTTACAGCCACTATTTGGAGGCATACTGTAGGCACTTCGGATGCAGAGCAATTTGTATGTATACTTGTTATATTTGAGAGCGGGGGATGTTTTGGTCTCTTGCCTTCACAGTTTTACTCATCATCACTCTTCCTACCCAGGATTTTATTGACCTCCTTCTTCCTTCAAGTCTCTCCAAGCCTCCTCACCCTTCCAACCCAGCCTATCCATGAAGCCTTTCCTACCCCTCCAGTCTTGTCTCACTTCCCTGTCAGATGCCCTCCAGAGAGCTCGCCTGTCCACAAATAACATGTATTCTCTGTCCGTCATCCCTCTCCTCCTAACAACTGGGGAAAGAGACATCATGTATGGCTTCCCTTGTTGCCCTCAGGCTCACCCTTACCAAGGGCAGTATGCTTAAGAAACCCTCGGCCTGGATTTCTGTTGATGGAGCCCAGATCCCTGTATTCTGTAGATTTGTAAATCATTCATCCTTCTAGAGGAATGTGTTGATCAAAGTGAGCCAGTATGTTTGAACTATTTCTTTGAACAAGCTATTATAAATCCCCAGACCTCATGCACATCCATTGATATAATGTCAATCTGAGGATACCGATGGATTTTCCCCTCACCTTACCTTGGGTTGCCTGTTTATTTAAATGGGCTGTGGAATGAAGTTGTCAGATAAGAATCTGACATCCTTCCCCTCTAGGAGTGATAAACAGACCCTAAGCCTAAAATGGGCCGTGGGCTTGATCAAGAATTCTCTGTGAAATTGTACCTGTTCAGCTGCATGTTCTCCCAAAGAAGATGCTGCCCCAACAGCCTCCAGAGGCTGGAGATTAGAGTAGAGAAGGCAGCTGTCCCTCCCTCACCCCGAAGTTTGGGCAGGCTGCCTCACCACCCCAAAGCTTTTGAAAATGCATTCTTTTTTTTTTTTTCAAGTTTATTTATTCCAAGAGAGACAGACATTTGAGTCTCTGTCATGAGCAGTGAAGGGGCAGAGAGAGAGGGAGAGGGAGAATCCCAAGCAGGTTCTGTGCTGTCAATGCAGAGCCCCACAAGGGGCTCGAACCCACAAACCATGAGATCATGACCTGAGCTGAAATCAGGAGTCTGACACTTACCCGAGTGAGCCACCCAGACACCCCATTTAGCACATTTTAAATACATATATATGTACATATTCCACATCTTCCTTATCTGTTCATCAGTTGATGCACATTTGGGCTCTTTCCATACTTTGGCTGTTGTTGATAGTGCTCCCATAAACATGGGGGTGCATGTGCCCCTTTAAATCAGCATTTTTGTATCCTTTGGATAAATACCTAGTAGTGCAATTGCTGGGTCATAGGGGAGTTCTATTTTTTAATTTTTTTGAGGAACCTCCATACTGTTTTCCAGAGTGGCTACACTCTGGAATGCCTCACTTTAAATATAAATGGACAGCTCAGGATCACAGTGCATTTGAGGAATGAAAAAATATAAAACAAACATAAAAAGGAATCCAGGGCAAAACTTAGTTTATGGAACAGAAGGTCAAGCACCCTATCACTGATAATCTTAAAGAGCTAAAATAAATGTGTATCCTTAAGACATGAACAGGATACTATGAAAAAGAACAGAGAACACCAAATAGCAACTGAATTAACAAAGTGTGACAATTGAAATTGTAAAAATCCAGTTTAAAGTATTAGACAAAATCGAGAAAGGTAAAACCAAGGGTAAAGTAGTAGTATAAGTTGAGAGAGAAAAGTTGACGAAAATGAGTGGCTTAATTCAGGAAGTTCAATATTCTTCTAAGAAAAATTCTGGAGAGAGAACTGAAAATAATGGAGAAAAGGCCAGTATCAAAGAAACAAACAAGAAAATGTCTCAGAACTAAAGGACATATGTCTCCAGACTAAAAAGCCCTATGGACCATTTAGCTCTTAGCCAAAATAAGTGAAAAGAACACCCATCTCAAGGCACTGCAATGGCAAGTTTCAGAGCATGAGGGAGAGAGAGAGGGAGACAGAGGCAGAGAGAAGAAAAGGAGGAGAAGGAGGAGGATGAAGAACAGGTGATGTAAAAGGAACAGGAACAAGAGAAATCAGAATGGCATTAGGATGCTAAAGAGTAACACCGGATGCTAGAAGATACTGGAGAAACTTTCTGTGGAAGAATTCAGATTACCGTGTCTAAGGGTACTAAGTGAATGAATGAATCAATCAATCAATCAATATAGCAGCAACATTAAAAAAATTCCATATAGGCAAAGCCTAAAAAGTTTATGCCTCATGTACCATTTCTTAGGAAGATACTGTAGGATAGACTTCAGAAAAATAAAATGAAAGCCCAAAAAGATGAAAGTAAACAATAACAGATACAGAAATTCCAAGCAGAAGAGCAGAAAGGAAGGGGTCAGGTGAACTAACCGAAGACCAGACATCTGCGTAGGAGCAGGGGAGGGAGGGCTCCGACTGGCCATTTCTGAGATGTAAGGAAACTGGAAGACTGTTTCATATGGTTGAGCATTTGGGCACGTTTAATACAGCACGTGTGTAAATAAATACAAATCAAGGCACTTGTTGATGCAAGAAAAGCTGAAGTTGTATAAGCAGCTTCATTTTGAGAGAGAGAGAGAGAGAGAGAGAGAGAGAGAGAGGGGGATAGTATTTCATAGTCCTAATGAAGTCACCACTTTTGATTTTATTTAAAAATTGTGATACAAGTAAGTGGAGAATAGTAGGACAGAAAATGAAAGGATGAGGGGTTGTGTAGAAAGTTAAGTCCTCATCACCATATCAGGAGGATAATGGATAATGCTAATGTCTAAAATCGAGCAACCAAGTGTAGCAGTGTGAACATAAGATTGAAAAACATGGAAGTAAGTCTCAAAGAAATAGCTAAAAGAGTTACATGTGTTTGCCTCTGGAGGGCAGGGCGAGGGGCATAGGGGCAGATTTTAAAAATAAGTATTATTTTCCCTATTGCCTGTAAAAAGTTTTAAAACAGAGTTAATAGGAAATGAAAGGAAGGTATTCAGATGATATTGGGCAGCTCACAAAGGTGGGCAGAAGGATGGGGAGTCAGGGTTGGAACCTATGGAAGGCCAGATGGTGGGGAGATGGTCAAGGTCAGTTCTGAGCCCAGTCTGGATAAGACACCATCATTGGACTCATAACACTGCCCTCATCACTGGGATTAACTTTTCAATTAGATCATGTGCCACTTTCTCACAATTCAGGGGAATCTCCTGTGCTAAGCTTAGGTTCTGTGCTGGCCTGTGTATGCTGGGAAGAGGGTCCTTCTCCCGTTGAGGCCCCTTAACCTCTGGCCCAGACACATACAATGGGCATCTCTACAAATCAAGAGTTTTCTGGTATTGGGTGGCCAAGACCCTACAACTGGTTCTCATTCCCATATGGGACACCCTTTTCTTTTCTCCCAAACCACTCAGCTCCTTAAACCATCAGGGACCTTCCCATAGAATCTTAGAATATACTGAGAATGAAGAATCACTCTTGCCTATCTCTCAGACTTTTCAGATGAAAAATATGATGCCCAGAGAAGTCTGACGATTGCAAGTTGCAAAGCAGGAAGATGTTCCAAAGTGGTCTCAACAGTTTAGATAGAGTGGCAGAGTGATTCCAAAAGCATGAAATCTACAAGGATACTGTGAAGTCTTCCAGTTAGGTTTAGAGCCCTCTGGATCAGTACGGGGTATAGAAGGGAGGTAGGGGAGTACATGTGTGTGTGCATGTGTGTGTAAACGCGTCATTAAAAAAAAATACATTCTTGGGGGTTGAAAGTGATACAACTGGGTGTGTGCTGTGCAGTCTCCAGGAAGGTGCTGGCTTGACCTGCACCAGTAGAAGCAACAGTGGTACAAAGGTTAAGGTAAAGAAGTTCCTGTCCTCCTGGCATGCTTGTCTGGCTCCCAGCCTCTGCAGGTCACTGGTCCTACAACTGGAGCCACTTGAATGTGTCTGTAGATCAAGCTAGACACTGCCGGTGCTCACACTAGAAGATGGGGACTCTAGGTTAACTTGATGCTTTGTCATCTGCCTTGTCCTATGCACCTTCACCTTTTGCCTGAGGTAAGCCCTTGCCTGATCCCTCTTCACTCCCGTGATCACTGATCTCTTCCAAACTTTTAGGACTTACTTATCTGACTTCCTGCTGTCCAGGAGGTTATGCCTGAATTAATGTTCTTCACTGAGCCTGATCCACCTTCTGTTTTTATGTGATTGCATCTAGTGTCATTTCTGATTTCTTTTTGTCCTTCACACCTCGCTCAACTTCCAACTGATGACCATATCCTGTTAATGTTTTTCTTTTAAACATTTCACACCCCATCCCTTCTACTCCAGCCTGGTGACCTCACTCTGTTCTGGCCCTCACCACCAGCTTTCTAGACCACTGGGACTGCTTCCCAACTGATCCCCTACACTTCTCATGCTTGTGAACTTCCATGTGGCCAGTCTGGCCCATCTGGAATTCACATCGACCATATACTTCCCATCCGAATGTCCTCTCCCAGACCCCCAAGGCCTGGAGTACCATTTATCCCACCCCGTACTATTGCAACCTTAGTATCCTGTGAAATACTGTATGTTCCTTGAACAAAGAAACTTAGTATTCCAGGGAGATGGGTGTGATAAACATGCGGTTCAGCCAAGTTCGATGATTTTCTGTGATATGAGGACTTTTCTATTAGTGTGCTTTGTGGTTCTTCAAACTTTCTGATCACAATTTGTTTTCAAGACAACTTTTAGCATCAGTTTGCTAGGACTGCCGTAACGAAGTACCAAGTCGGGGTTGCTTAAACCACAAAAATATATTGTCCTATAGTTCTGGGGGCCAGAAGTCCAAGATCAGGGTGGCTGGTGGGTTGGTTTCTTTCGAGGCCTCCTTTCCTGCTTTGTAGATGGCTGTCATCTCCCCATGTCCTCACATGGTCTTTTCTCTGTGAGCATGTAACCCTGGCATCTCTTACTCTTCTTATAAGGGCACCAGTCATATTGGATTAAGCCCACCCAAATGGCCTCATTTTACCTTAATCACTACTTTAAATACCTTATCTCCAAATACAGTTATGTTCTGAGGGACTGCGGATTGGGACTTGAACATATGAATATTCTGGAGGGCCCACAACGTAGCCCTTAAAGTTCTAAGGATGTTTCTGTTAGTGTCCTTTGCGTTTCTTCAGGGTGCAGTATATCCCACACTTTCTGAGCATAGATTTTTTTTTCTTTTTCAATAGGAGAACTCTTGGCAACTCCTAAGCCTCTTCTCTTCCATAGGACACAATCTGGGGCTCCCATTTAACAGAGTAAAAGCCAGGCTCCACTGCATAGGCCCTGCTGTGTGGGACCTGGCAATATTTCAGGTAGGAGCTCCTGCCTCATGCCACTGATCCTCCCTCCTTTGATTTTCAGCCACAGAATAACCACTTGTGGGGATGCTTCCTGTGCAGATTTAACTCTAGACAATAGGTACTTAGGCCAGACAATTCTCAATTGACCTCATCAATAGACAATGGACACAGTAGAGCTGGACACAGTAAAAGAAAGTGGTAGAAAGAATGCATGCGTAGTCTCCAGGGCTTCTCCACATGGCCCATCTGACCTCTCTGGAATGCAGATCTCCCATCTTCACTTGTAGGGTAGGAAGAGGTTCCAAAGCTGTCTGGTCCAATTGACTGGACAGAACAGCAATCTGACAGGACAGGATTGGGAGCATGGCTTTCGAGGGCTGGACAAGGGTCGAGGGTGATAGTTTAGTCAATACACTCAGGGAAGAAAATGAAGCTCTAATTGAGGGTGAGAAAGAAACGTTGATTAATAAAGGTGAGGGGAACGGATCCAGGATTCTTTACACAAATTATATTTTCTGTACTACACTTTATCCATGAGCTAAGAAGTCTTCATGGCTAATTTTGATTATAATTGATTTTTGGCTCCCCTAATAACTTCAGAATCAAATTTTTATTCACAAGATGTGACTCAGCCACCATTCCCTAACCTAATGGCCCCTCTCACCTCCAGGCTTACACATGCTGTCAATTTAGACTGGGATAGCCATCTGCCCCGCTACTGCCTAGCCCCAGCATGGGGACTTCTACTCTCCAGGAGGAAGTTGGTATCTCGATCCTCATTAACTGAACATTCCCTGATCACTGCAATCTCTCCTTTTATCTAGTAGAATTTTCTCTCTGGATGGGTCATCTCTCTAAATGGGTCAGATTCACTCAAAGATAAGGCCCAAGACTCCCTTATTTCCTTTTCCAGATTGATTATAGCACCTGGCCCCTCCTAGGAGCCCAGGTACATGGTTGTTAAATGGGTGGGTTGTCTCTCTCATACCTGCTAATGGATTTTCTCAAGGTTGACACCTGCTTCTTTGACTTTTTAATCCCATGATTCCCCAAAGTGGATGAATCCAAAAAGCCTCTTTTTCACCTCTGGGCCTCCCTGAAGCCTTGCTCTTTCTCTAGATAAGGCAGATTCCTCGGGAAGCTTATAGGGACTGGGTCCCTTTCTAGCCTGAGGCCTCTTGGCTTGTGCCAGTTGTCCTCCCCCTCCCCACCCCCCCCAAGCCCTGAACTGCCAGACCAGCACTGGTTGGCACTTGGCCCTTCACTTGGGCTATAGCCAACCTGGTACTAGGAAGTACAGAGTCAAGAAGCATCAAGTCTACACTGAATGACTGGAGGGGAGGGGCTGAGACCTCATGCATCTCCCCATCCTTGGTGTCTAGTGGGACACACAGCTACTCCAGATGTGCTCACAGGCTATCTCGTGCTATCATTATTTGAGCTGTGCTCCTGAGTTCTCCAGTCTGGGCAGAAATGATGCTCTTCCTGTCTGTGAACCCAAAGAGCTGGCTATTTGGACATTTATTATTTTGTAAGCTTCACCTTCTTCTTCTTTCAAAGGGGATCATAAATGGTCACCTTTCAGGATTTGTTGCAAGAAATAGTGCCGATATAGATAGAAAACTTACGTTTTGGAATAAGCACCTTGGAGGCCATGTGGAACATTTGGTCATGAAAGCAAGAAAGACCAGTGTGAATCTGACATAGGAATTTGGTAGGGATGCAATAATGCCTACCCCTGGCATTTTGTGCCTGTTGTTTCATTGATCTTTTTACTTGTGCCCCATTTTCCCCTATAAGGTGTATGAAATGGAATTGTGTGTGTGTGTGTGTGTGTGTGTGTGTGTGTGTGTTTGTATATGTGTGTGCGCACATGGATGGGAGTATTCAGAGAGTTCAAGGTTTAGAGTTGCCCTGGGGGTCAGATAGGATTGCCTCCTACTTTTATGCTTGTCACCAAGATCATCAAATTAGATGAAACCAGTGTAGTGCTTCAGATCTGCAGCTCTAAGGCAAGTGTAGGACATGGTTATGGTAAGTTTTCTCACTGCTTTTTCTACACGAGATACTGAGCCTGGAAGCCCTGTGCCCAGAGTTTTATCTCCAAGCAATGCCTCATTCCTGGGTAGAGCCTTTCTAAGTGCTTTGTGCTATCCAAGGGGGTTGAGGGTGGGGTAGGTGGGCCACACCCCCCTGAGGACAAAGCTTATGTGTATTTGGCTTCTGTGTCTACCCCTTCTAGCAGCTGAATGTAGAGTTACATGGCTTTATTAATTTTTTTTAATGTTTATTTATTTTTGAGGAGCAAGAGAGAGACAGTGTGTGAGTGGAGGAGGGGCAGAGAGAGGGGGAGACATAGAATCCAAAGCCAGCTCCAGACTCTGAGCTGTCAGCACAGAGCCTGATGTGGGGCTCCAGCTCACTAACCATGAGATCATGACCTGAGCTGAAGTCGGATGCTCAACCGACTGAGCCACCCAGGTACCCCAAGAGTTACGTGTCTTTATTGTTGGGCCCAGAGGATTTGGGGCTAAAATTAGGTTCCTGGCCATGTCCAGGTCTGGGACCCAACTGCACAGAGGCTTTGTACTTGGAGAGAAACTGTCTCAAAGGTTGTAGAATAGTTTATATTGTGGATTCTAAAGGAAATAGATCCTCCCCATTCTCTTTTCAGTGAATTTGCAATATCCTCTCCTCCTTACTCCCCAGGACTTCACAGCCCCGCCCATGGCCTCTTAGAACCATTTTCACTAGGGCCAGAATGCCTGGGTAAGCTTTATGCCCCCTCTCCAATGCAGGGCACCTCCCTGGCGTTCCCATGTCACAAATCAGGGACTTGTTTCCTGACAATTCCTGAGCCAGAGAACTCCTCCCCGGCACTCTGAGGAAGAAGCAGCTCTTGTCTCCAGAACTGAAAAGAAGATATTTTTCTTTCTATTCCATTCTCCAAAAAGTCAGGCTCATAAAAAAGAATACAAATTACACCCAGCAGCTCTTATCAGCTTGGTAAAGAATTGCTACTTTCAACTTTATTGCCTTAAAAAGAATTCAAACGCTTCCATCTTTTAAAAACAATTTAGGTTGAGAAAAGGAATTAGATCCGTGTGCAGAAGCCGCTTGCCTGGCAGGATTTGAAGGGGTCACAGTATTAACCTTGAACACTGATGCTTTAATTGAGCAGCCCGGGCAGTGTAGATATTCTCCCAGTGGATGTCTGCTGTGGGTCTGGTCTCTGGGGCTGACAGCCACACAGTGGGGCAGGTCTGTGGAGCCTTATGTGACCCAGTGGCCCTAGGAGGGAGTTTTCTGCCCCAGATGGTCCCCACCCCTTCCTTTCCTTTCATAGCCCCTCATGCTGCAGGTCCCTAGAGCCAGTCTTTGGATGCAGGCAGCACCTTCTCAAGCTCCAGCATGAACGTGTAAATACTCCTGGGAGGGAGAAGAAAACATTTTTAATCAGGTTTGGACCTTGCTTTGCTTATATCTGAAAATCACTTAAGCTAGAGCTGAACAGCAGGGCGTATGAGCAATGGCTCAGCGCAGCCACCTGCCACCCAAGAGCTGCGTCCCCTGGCCTCTGGGGGACCGCGTCACGAGATTGTTCACAGCCCGATGCAGAGGCTGGCGGCTGTTCTCGCCAAACCGGAGTGTAAATAAGCTCAGAAGTGATTTATTCTCTTGTACCTCTCCGTCCTCAAAAGGAATTGTGCGGTCGTGGCCATGCGGCCAATGGCGGGAATGCCCTTCTCCGTGAGACAAGATCCGATAGAAAAGCCTGCTCCCGTTGCCCTCCCAGCAGGACAAAGCCTGGGTGTCTGTGAGAGTCGAACACGGGAGGGTCTTATTTGGCGTCTGTGCCCTCCAGATGGCGGGGAAATTATGGACCATTTATTAAAATCCGAGTATCCATCAGTTGCTACTTATCGGCAGCGCCTGGCTTTACTTTCTCCAAGTTGCTCTTATTAAGCAGGTCGTGCCTGTGAGCAGACTCCATTTCATTTTTCTGCTGATATTAACGTTTCCTCATAAATTGTCCACATGTAGCATATTCTCACTTTTTATTACAGTAAATTGCACTTCCAGCACAGCCCTGGAACCTGTCTCTATTTCATCTGAAGGATCCACAAATGATCTGTAATGAATCTTCATCCCCGGAGGCTGTGAGCTGGCACTTCTGCCCTCCACACAGAGTGGGAAGGCGGTTTGAAAGAGCTGTTTATCTCAAACTTGGTAAACAGTGAAGACGAAGGCCAGGGAGGTCTAATGATCGACGAGAAATTGTCCAGATCTATCAGATTTTTACATGTGTTTAGTCAATTATGTTTGCTTGCTTGCTTTTTTTTTTTTTCAATAGCAACATAATAGTTTTTCTGAGATCAAAGCCAGTGTAAAAAAACAAACAACAACAACAACAACAACGATACAAAAAAACCCAAAAAACCTAACAATGAGTATCCTTTCTTCAGTGTTACAGTGCTGTCTTTTAAAATGCCAGCTGATTGACCAAACTACATTACAGGGCTGTCTTTTAAAATGCCATTTGATTGACCAGACTACTCCAGAACTTACTATGTTGTTAAGCAGGATATAAGGGAGCTTACATCAGGAGTTCCAGCACTCAGCCCAAATGAAGAAACAGTTATATCCCCATACAGAACTCTAAAATGTGATCATGTTTCCAAAGGTCACCATGTCTTGTATTTATCCACCTTTCAGTTCACTTTGTTTCATTTCACCTTCTCTCAGATGTGTAGGAAAAGGGTGCTATTTTCAAATATAGGCGGTACTTTTTTCACAGAACAGTGTTAATCAAAACTCAAGTGCATATCTAAATGGTGCAAAATGAGGACACAGGTCCTGGATGCATGGGTTTCTGTTAACACAGTACCATGCAAAGGAAAAAATACCTGTATGTCAGTACCCCTTCTGAGTACTGGGGGCTTCCTATTGATGTCCCTGGCTTTTGTCGTACTCAGCACCAGGGAAGTATTGCGGGAGTGTGAATCCACCCATTCATTGATTCCATGGACATCTTTCAAAGTTCATTGTCTGCCAGGTGCCATATTGGGAAGGGGCTGCATGGTATCTAGACCAGGCCTTAGCCCTTAGTGAGGGACTGGAGGCTCCTCCCCATGTACGACCAGAGGACCACGTGACCCAGGAGTATGGAGGATCACGGCATTGGCAGTGGCAGGAAACTGTAGAATCTGGGACCCAACTTTGCAGAAGTCTCTGTGGCTTCCCAGATTTCCTATCTGGGCCTCATCACTATCTGCATTGCCTTCCATCTCGACTCTTGCTTTTGTATGAAACATCCCCAAGAAGTGGCCAGAGTGAGTTTGTCCTCAAGTTGGCATGACACACTAGAAGGGCTGGTTGTGTGCCTCTGTGATGCTGACTTGCAGGGAGGCTTTGGGCAAGTTTCCCCATCTCTCTGTTCAGATCAGAAACCACTTTCAGTGGGCAGTTGTGAGGACTCATTGAAGTATTGTGTGCAGAGGGCTTAATTCAGGGTCTGGGTAGAGGGGGGTGCCAACAATTGCCAACAATTGCACCCAGTCTGCAGCCAGCACCTTCCCCAAACTCCCAATAGCAGGCTCAGATTTCCCTCAGCAAATGCCCTCTTAGTGTCCCCCAGAGTCGGGTTGGGAAGCCACACAGGCTTAATTCTGTCATACTTTCCCCAGATGGCCTTGTATAGCCTGGTGCAATTGCCTTGTCTTCACCATCCTCCAGCAACCAACCTTCCCAACAACTCACACAGGCTAAGCTGCCTGTCTGTGTGCTCAGGTGGCTGTGTTTCCTGCTTCCACCAAGGGTGAGGGCCCTCAGCTTCAAGAAAGCTCTAGCAGAGTGATGGGTGAGGTGGGAACAGGTGACTCCTGCTTGGTCAGGAGGGGCTGTTTCCTGGGAAGAGACTGGGAGAAGAAACTAGAAAAGAAACCCACATACGGTCCAGGATTCCCCAGTAGGACCTAGGAGTAAGGATGGAGCCAGCAGTAAGAGCCATCGACTTGGGGAGAACATTAAGGCAGTTTTCCAGTAAGAGCAAGGCCCCAGAAAGTTCTGGAAACAAGGCTAGGGTAAACAGGAGAAGTAGCTAGGCCAG
Source organism: Herpailurus yagouaroundi (assembly GCF_014898765.1). Lineage (NCBI taxonomy): Eukaryota > Metazoa > Chordata > Mammalia > Carnivora > Felidae > Herpailurus > Herpailurus yagouaroundi. The sequence continues at coordinate 24,740,372 of NW_024412404.1, read as the reverse complement.
CATCTCGGGCCCTTTTCTTGAGGAGGCAAGTCTCTGGAAAGCCCAGAGTGACCAGAAGTAGTTCAGCAGTGGCTGCCCTTTATGGGTTTGCTCATGGTTCTGGGCATAGCTTCTGAAGTTGGGCCACATGGTGGCTGCTTTGCTGATTTCCTTGTAAAGGGGCTCCTTGAATCATCCGTAGTCTTGTAGCCAGCTACTCCCCTTCTTTGCCAATGGGGGGCATCACACTCCCTCATGCTCCGGAGGGGTGACATCGCACACAGAGAATTGTTCCTAAATAGCATGTTGTTGCAAAGGCAGCAGTGGGTCTTTAAAGTTAGCGCGCTATCTGTCCTTGGGAAAATGCCAGGCTGTGCGCTCCATGGAGGGAATGTTCTGAAATGTTACAAGTTGGGGTTTTAAAAAGATGCTAATTGTTGACAAGTTTTCATTATCTCAGGCTCCCAGTGTTGGGGGGTGCCTAGAGAAGAGTGGCCAACAATTAACACATACATAAATAATCGGTGGCATTTGCACTTTGTGAAATAAATCCTCAGCTATGCTGCTGGAAGGCTTCCATGTGGAGGTTTTTTTCCACTCCATTTACTATTCCTTTAGGCCAAGATAAAGTGAAACAGGCTCATACTTAAGAAATGCAAGTAGAATAATGGTCTCAGGCTTAAGAGAACAAGTTAACCTGGAGAAGGAAGGCACTGCCGCTCCTAATGGCGTTTTCTCGGTTATGAGAAAAAAGATCATTTTGTCCCCATTGTCAGGGGCCAGGCACAGGCCCAAAGGCTCACATTCTTGCTCTGATAGCTATGTGGGCCTGTTGAGGAGCAGCGTGACTGATGGAAAAGAACTCAGGATTTGGAGACTGAGAGACCCGAGTTCAAATCCAGTCTCTGCCAGGTACTAGCCGAGGGACCTGTGTGAGCTACGAGACCAGATCTAGGTCCCGGCTCCCTGCCGCACAGACGGGGATGAGAATGCTGCCTGGCTCATTAGGGCGTGTGAGTAAAGGAAAGTGTGTGTGTTGTGAAGTGGGGGAGATATAGTATCGAAGAGTCTGGTGGGGTGCTTGATCGGAGGAAATGGCCCTGACTTGGTCCTGTGTGAAAGGCTGCAGGCAGAGGCAGGGGACTGGACTGGAGGTGCTTCCTCCAGCCCCTCAGAACTGCTGTCTTCTCTGCCTCCTTAGAGGGATTTGGATATTAGAACTGATCTCCACCTGTATGTGGCCAAGACGGGCCACCCTGTATATACTATTCCCGTTAGCACTAGGGAATGCTTTCTGTCCAGAGCTTTGGGGAGCTGGGAGCGGGGGTTTTGGTCTGTATCTACTTCTCTATGGAAACTGTGAAACCAGAGTGGCTGAATAGCCAGGACAGGATTCCAATGTCCTCTGGCCTCCAGGAGGCCTGCAGGATGGCCTGTTGGTGTCCTGCATCACCTATACCAGAGCTCTGGTGATGCGATTGGAGCAAGGTTCAGACAGAGGCTGCTGCTCATGGACGAGGGGACACTTTCTCTTCTCTAGGTGTGGAAGGGACAGATGACTTCCACTTCCCTAAGAGGCATGTAGCTATGACAGTGTGCTTTTCTCTCAAGAAGGTGGTGTGTGGGTGTCAGGACAAGTGTAGACACCTGGCTCTGTCTCTATAGGTGATGCCCCTCACCGCTGGCTACCTGTGTCCACCATCCCAGCCCTTTCTATGAGCTACGTGCCATGGCAAGCTCCTTGGGTCTTCTATTTAAAAGGGGCTCAGGGCACCTGGATGGCTCAGTTGGTCTAGCGTCTGACTCTTGATTTCGTCTCAGGTCATGACCTTGTGGTTGTAGGATCAAACCTTGCATTGGGCTCCATGCTGACAGCACGAAGCCTGCTTGGGATTCTCTCTCTCTCTCTCTCTCTCTCTCTCTCTCTCTCTCTCTCTCTCAAAATAAATGAATAAACATTTTAAAAGAATAAAAGGGGCTCAAACAGGAGTCAGCATGAGCCTTGGAAGGTTCCACCTCCTCAGCTCTTCTTCTAAAGTTCTGTGTTGGCAAATCTACTGATGGACCACAAGAGCTGGGAAGTCGGCCACTGATGGTTTGGCCAGGCCTTGTGGGACTCACAGCAGCAACTTAACCAGGGCTGCTGGTGCTGTGTCAAGGCATTGTGACACGGCAGGGACTCCTTGGGGTCACTGTGACCTCGTTCCTGCCTCCCACAGGGTCTAGATGGAGCTCCTACTGTTGTGCAGGACTCTATTGCCTACCATTGTGTTATTTTGAGGGTTGCCCCACAGTCCTGGTGCCCAGCTCCTGCAGAGAAGCCCAGCTGTAGGAACGTAGCCTCCCTACTTGCTGGAGACAAGTGACCAGAACCCACCCAGAGCAGATAGCCCGCTCCACTCCCTTCCCCACCCACAGAATGAAGGGCTGCCCTTTGTTTGTCTAGTCAGCACAACACTTCTGTGCCCGTGCCAATGGTGTTCCATAGCAATGTACTCACAGCGTTGCCGAGGTGAAGGGAGGCCCCACATTGTGCTGCCTTAAAGGGTCTGTGGATTCCTGGAGGAGAGGGCACTTATCACACTCGCCACATTGTGTTTATTGTCGGTTGTCTTGGTACTGTTGGCTCCATGATGGCACAGACGAGGCTCCTGGCTCATAGCCGTATTCAGGAGAGTTAGGACAATAGCTGGTGTGTGGCAGGCACAGTATGTTGAGTGAAGGAGGGAATAGATGAGAGACTATACATGTCTACACATTCAAGAAACCATTGAACAAAGACCAGGCTGGGGCCTTGAGTGGAAGGAATGGAGAACACCTTCATGTTCACTCATTATCTGTAGTGAGCAACTCTCTGGGCTGGAAGCTTCACATAATTTCATTGAATTCCCATGATAACCCCAGGGTGGGAGGTGTGTGTCTCAGGTTGGGTTCCCAGAAGCAGACTCTGGAGTGAGGATTTGTGTGACAATGATTTATTAAGAAGTGTTCCCAGGGGAATTAAAAAAGAAAGAAAGAAAGAAAGAAAGAAAGAAAGAAAGAAAGAAAGAAAGA
>NW_024412404.1:24708849-24737329 GCF_014898765.1 Herpailurus yagouaroundi | reverse complement strand
AGAAAGAAAGAAAGAAAGAAAGAAAGAAAGAAAGAAAGAAAGAAAGACAGCAGGGGAGTGGGAATGTGGCAGGGAAATGAAGGAAGCCAGAGCTGGTGCGCTAGCAATGAGGCAGTTTGGGCTCAGTCCATGGAGAAATTCTGTAACCAGCAGAGCTCACACTTGAAGCAGTCCCCATCTGGGAACAGGGCATCTGGGACTTGTATATGTGACACTCTCTGTCCTTGGTGAGGGGTGTAAATTCCCAGGCACAGTGAGTGCTGTGCAGGGTTCCGGCAGCCTGAGCCACGGGTGTCTGCCGTTGGGCGTGAATGCACACAGGGAGCCAGTGTGCTCAAAAACCCTAATGGGATTCAGGGGGAATGTGGGCAGAGCATCGATAGTACTGTTGGCATTCGAACGCCTTAAAGGCGTGGAGCTGCCGCTCAGGGAGGTGGAGTAGCTCAGCCAGCGGCCCGCAACCAAGCAGTGCCAGAACTGGGATCCGAACATGCTCTGCCTGCCTGCTTCCCCCTTACCCTGCTGGCCCTGCCACGGAAGGGAGGACTCAGCTGCACCTGCTGCAGACATGGCTGAGGAGGAAGAGGAAAGGATAGCACTTAGACGGGGAATTAGTGGTGCTGCGAGGGGCACTGCCCACTGGGCTGTGAGCATTTAGGGCTCTTCCCACAGAGCTGGCAGCTCACCAGTAACTAGGGGGTAGGGGGGGAGGTGTTCTTTCCAAATCTGCAGTAGCTTCTCCTTCTTACAGTCTAGCTCAGCTTCTGGGTGAGTTGCATCCTCTGGAAAAGACTACAGCAAATGCTATTTATCTCTGTGTGGGGAAAAGAGGCTTAACAAATTAGCTGAGCTTAATTGATGAGGAAAGTAGGACAGAAAAGTTGGCCAGTTGTCCTGTGGGGTTTTCTGATCAATTCTCTCCATCAGTATATTTCATGTATGAGTCTGAGACCAGGTGGAAAAACTCCTGAGGGTAGCCAGGGTCCCACCTGTTCCCTGGGATGTCCCAGCAGCTGTGGCAGGTCCTCTGCACTGCTGGCTCTGTGGGTACACAGAGGACCATTCTCCTGCACAGGTGTACCTGTACCTTCAGATTCACAGAACCAAACATTCTGGAGCAGTGTTCCCAGCTGCAGAGGCCAAGAGTCAGGGTCAGAGCTCTGAAATAACACAGGACTCAGGCATATCACCATTCCCAGTGAATTAGGATCCCAAGGAATTGGGCCCCAAAGTCTACATTTGTTAAAAATACATCTTTTTAAAAATTTTTAAAGGTTTTTATTTGAGAGAGAGAGAGAGAGAGAGAGAGAGCAAGTGGGGGAGGGGGAGAGAGCGAGGGAGACAGATTACCAAGTAGGCTCCATGCTGTCAGCTCAGAGCCCCATGCTGGGCTCGAACTCACAAACTGTGAGATCATGACCTGAGCCAAAATCAAGAGTCAGATGCTTAACCAAATGAGCCACCCAGCTACCCCTCAAGGTCTTCACTTTTAAAAGCTCCCTAGGAGATTCCTACATGCAGCCAGACTTGAAAATCATTGTTTTGGAATGTCAGTGTGTGATTAAGTCTTGCCTTTTGCCCATGGTCAGCTTCTATGCTGATGCTTAAATACCTTTCAGGGACATGCTGTTCACCTTCCACTCAGGCACTTCCCCTGATGAGACCTCACTGCTCCTGAGGCAGCCCCATTCCATCTTGAACTACTTGGAAAATCAGAAAATTCTGTCTTACATAGTGTTGATACCTGCCTCCCAGATTACTGGAGACCTTGGTCCTAAATAAACTCTGAGAGGCTGCAAAGAGCAATTCCAGTCTCTCTTGCCCATGACAGTTCTTCATGTGCCTAAAGACACCTATACTTTCACTGGCCTACTCCGTGACCAAGTCTAATTTGTGGTGTCCTCCATTAATTGGTGTAGCCCAGTAGTCAACTCCCAGCCCCAGCAGTGTTTCTTCTAAGTCTCCTCTCCCCAGTTGCCCTTCTGTTCCTGGAAACCCAGAGCAGGGCTTTGAGTGCAGCATGTTAATCTACATCTCTTTAGATTCAGTTCAGTGTTCCAGTGTTCTGGAACCTATAAGTTCCCTGATAGTTACCTCCTCTGAGGATCTGAGGCTCCTCAGAGGGCAACTGGCCCTTAAGTCCTCATAGCTTCTAGGGAGAGGGCCTGGTTTGTGGAGTTTGTAGAATGGGGAGAAAGTATCTTTGGGACATGGCCTCACAGGAGTTTGTATCTCTGGAGATCCTTTCTTTCAGGGGCAGAACAGAGAAGACTTGGAGCCTCCTTCCTGAGGTGGGGGTTCGAGCAGCCTAGGAGGGGAGAGTTTTGTGGGGGCACGGCTCATAAGGAGGAGGACTTGTGTGGCTCCAGAAGACTTCTAGGTTCCAAGAATGTGACGGATCAAGGAATAAGGGTGGAACCTACAAAAGGTGGGGGATGGCCACTTCCCTTCTCTGCTTTGTGAAAAAGGCTTGGGATTTGTATGGACGCCATTTTGTGTTTGCTGCTTCTTGAGATTGAGGACTGAAGATATTGGCAGACAAGAGGAAGCAAGCATTATATATGTCTTATAGATGAACAAACTGAGACCAAAGGGGTTAAATGACAGCTGGTGGAGGCAGTCCTTTCCAGCCCAGTCCAGACTCCCATCCTAATTTGTCTTCACAGGGGCTGGCACCCTCTCCCTTCTAGGCTGGAGAAGGGGAGTTTGTGTCTTTAACCCCCAGATGGCCCAGAAAGACCCCTGTGACCACCATTGGTGTCCTGTGGGAGCTTTCCGTAAAGGACTGGGATGCTAGAGCTTGGACACTCGCACAGGCTCTATTTCCACATGCTTGTGCTGGCCAACAAACGTGTCCATTCTTTGTGTGGATGAAGTTTTAACAGAAGCCCGTGCACAGACAGTGCAATGATGTACCTCCCACATATAGCTGGGTTGCTGGTGCAGGCAGGCTCTTTAGCCCTCTATGCCTCATGGTTAAGGAGAAAGAGTCAGAGCTCTGTGTACTGATGAGGAAAGATATTCTTGACATATTGATAAGTAAAAAAATGATAGTTGTAACCTGATGCATATTTCGTGATCTCATTTAAATAAAAACATCTGTCTGATATGGGTACATAGATATGTACTTGCAGATGTGACCACAACCTTCTAGAAGGGGACACCTTAAACAATCTCTGGAGGATAAATGCGGAGGGGTAAATGGGACATTTCACCATTTAGCATATTTTATTTTATCTTTTAAAGTTTATTTTTTAAAGTTTGAGAGAGAGAGAGAAAGCGTGCGCATGTGAGGCAGGGGAGGGGCAGACAGAGCGGGAGAGAGAGAATCCTAAGCAAGCTCTGTGCTGCCAGCATGGAGCCTAACATGGAGCTCAAACCCACGAGCCCTGAGATCATGACCTGAGTTGAAATCAAGAGTCAGACACTTATCCGACTGAGCTACCCAAGCACCCCATTTAGCACATTTTTAAAAAGGGGGCAAGGTTATGGGATGATTTTGAACATTTTTACTTCTCTGTGTTTTTTTTCAAATAAAAAAGAGTAATAAAAATTACATCACAAGAATACACGCAAAAAAGTAAAAATAAAAGAGGACTACAATCTGATAGTTCTCTCCCACGTTCATAGGTGGCCTGGCACAGTGCCTGGTACTCAGCAAGTACTTGACACATGCTAACTGTGAGAGCTCTCACAGGACATGCTTGACAATGATCAGTTCTTTCTCTCTCTTCAATCTGGTGGCTTTCCAGTTAAAGAAGGATAAAAGCACCCAGAAAACATATGAGAAACGAAATAAGGAACCCTTATTTTCACTCTCTTCCACTTCCTTCACGTATTCAACAGCAATATTCACTCATATATTGAACACTATGTGCCAATTAAAGGGTAAGGTTCTGGGATACCACGCAAGATGTGGTCCCTGTCGTCATGGAGACCCCAACTTGGTGAAAGAGATAGATACTACGAAATAAATAAGCCGCTAATATTCAAGCACAGAAATAGCACGTGTTATAAAGAAACAGAACAAATTGCTATAAGAGAGAATGATGGGAGTAGAGTCATTGCCCAGAAGCAAGAAAGAGCCAGTTCTATGGGTCCTTTATGGGTTCTTTAGAACTGAAGGCAGCTCAGAACCCCAGCTGTGAGCTGCTGTTCTCCCAGGTGTCATTCATTGCAGCTGGACAAGCTGCCATAAATCCCTCATTCCAGATTTCGGATTTTTAGCCTCTGGCAGTCATGAGAATCATCCCCCTAAGCTCCCCTTCAGAAAAGCATTTGCAGGTACTTTTTCGAGAGGGGAGAGGAAAGCCCTCACCTTTGGTGGCCCTGTGATGCCTGTAGGAACCAGAGCTTCGACCTTGCTGAGGGCTAGTGCATAAGAGCTTGGAAAACAGCAGGAAATCAGATATCTGTGTTCAAATGATGCGTCTTGTAGCTAAGGCAGCGAAAGCTCAGGGGATGGCATGTTTTGTTAAGAAAAAAATCTCCAAGAACAATGTTTATCAAACCCCGTCTCGGCACTCATCTTGCGTGTCTTCCAGCTTCTGGCTTGCTTCTATTCATGTTTGTTTTCTTTTTCTTTCTGCAGGCCGTAGAGACCAATCTGGCTTCCAAGGACAGCCACTGGGTCTTTGTGAATGAGGTAAGAGCCCCAGAGTGGGAAGGGGTGCCAGCCTGCACTGAGCCCCCAGCCCCTTGAGAAAGCTCAGTGGGAAGCTGTTGGGGCCAATTCTGACTTGGGATGCTGGAGTGAATTCCAGGACCCCACCATGCAGCACAGGGTCTCAGAGAGTTGGACCTGACCTGCCAAGATGCTCAGGGGAGCAGGTGAGAACCAGGGAAAGAGTCAAGATTGGAGTACATGAAGTCAGAAGAGAAGTGGTTTCAGGCATTAGAGGTGCAGAGTGAGGAGAGACAGCCGGTCAGGGGGTTGGGGGCTGGAGAGATTGGGGCAGGTTAGAAGATCGGATGGAGAGGGAGTGGGGCAGAGGAGTGAGGGGGGATGGAGGAGGCTGCATTTCATGCAGGAGTTTGCAGTTCTGTGTGTTACATGACTTTGAATGTGTGTATGTATGAGTGCCTGCATGTGGGAGTGTATGTGAAAACACGTATGTCAGCATATGTGACAGTGTAGATGTATATGTGTGTGAGTGTGTACGTGTGCGCACACGCCCCTGGACCTAGCGGGGGCAGGAATCAGTGTAGCCATTTAAAGCGGGTAGATGAGAAGTCTCTCCCATGACAGGCCATCCCACTGCTTTGGGTGCTGGGAAGAAGGGGAACACCAAGTTTTCACTGTGGCCCAGTCCTCTCTCCGGCTGTTTTACCTGCCTGGCTCTGACCTCCTCCACACTACAGACATTCCAAGTGAGTGGTCTTTAACCACCTGCCCATTCAGGAAACACCACCAGGGCAGCCTGTGTGACCCCAGCATGCTGTTAACAGAGCTGATTCCGGAAGACGGTTCCTGGTGCATGCTTTCATCAGGGCTTTGGCCTTCAGCTTCTCCTAAATTAACCGATCAATTTCTAATGGCCTCATTCTAGAAGATGCAAGGTTTATTATAGAGGTAATTTATTCTTTTATGATGTGTGTTTCTTCATTAGCTCAGTGCTCTATGGCTGGAAGAGTTTTGGGTGGCTTATTTTAATAATTTTGCAGGTAGTATCAGATAGTAACTTTTGCAAGGCCCACTTTTCATGGCTTTCCTCCATAAATTCACATCTTATTAGCTCTACCCGGGCCTGTTGGACAATGCAAATTAACTGTCCATTTACGTCGGGTTGTGGCTGGTTGTGCTGCTAATTAGAAGGGACATGTTGGCCACCTCCCCATTCTTCAGAGCCTGCTGGGGTCCTCCTTGGTCCTAGGAAGTTTTGATCCTCTGGGCTTTGTCATCTTCTCTATGGGTTCTTCAAAGTCCGGTTTTCTTTGTTCCAGAGAAGGGATGCATTTCATGTGCCTCTTAAGGCAAATGTCTGGTGCTGGCTTGAATATTTTGGTGACTCCTCCAAACTGAATCGTCAGTGTTCCTCTGTTGTCAGTCTTCAAAAAGCACTCTGATTTTGCATCTTTAACCTGTATGCTTTTTTCTCCTCTGCATCCTGACTCACCTCCAGGGTCCTCTGTCCCTCCTGAGCCCCTCTTCATGGCTAGGAGTGACTTCAGAATGGTTAGTGCTGAAGTGCCCACAAGGGCATTGCTGGGGCAGCTGGACCCCAGGACTTACTTAGGTCACCAGGAGTAGTCAGGCTGACAGATGTCAGCCACACTAGAACAGCCTCACCCAAGGGGATAGCTATGCCCCACGACAGTCAGCAGCACATTGTGGGCCGGGTCACACATCATGTGAATATCCCCAGGCTAAGTGTATCCTCCTCCAGAAGTGATCTCCTTTCTTGGCTTCCTTTTCTATAGGAGGCTATTCTTCTTGAGAATGAAAGGGTAACACCTACCATTTCTTATTTATTTATTTTTATTTTTTTATGTTATTTTTTTACTTTTATATTTGAGAGAGAGAGAGAGACAGACAGACACAGCATGAGTGCAGGAGGGGCAGAGAGAGAGGAAGACACAGAATCTGAAGCAGGCTCCAGGCTCTGAGCTGTCAGCATAGAGCCTGACGTGGGGCTCGAACTCACAAACCTCGAGATTGTGACCTGATCATGAGCTGAAGCTGGATGCTTAACCGACTGAGCTAGCAGGCATCCCTTACTTATTTAATTTTTAAAGTTTATTTATTTATTTTGAAGGAGAGAGAGAGAGAAAGCACACATAGGGGAGGGGCAGAGAGAAGGCTAGAGAGAGGATCCAAAGCAGGCTCTGCACTGTCAGCTTGGAGCCCGTTGCAGGGCTCAATCTCATGACCGTGGGATCATGACCTGAGCTAAAATCAAGAGTCCGAAGTTTAACCAACTGAGCCACCCAGGCACTCCAACACCTACCATTTCTTGATCACCTATTATATGCCAGGCACTTGTCAGAGTGTTTTATATTTGGGACCATCCTTAGACCTCATCAACAACCCTATATGACAGTTATTATCATCCCCATTTTACAGTTGGGAAAGGGCAGGCCCAAGAGGTTAAATCACTTGCCCAAGGTCATACAATGATTAAATGGTGCATTTGGGATTCTGTATGAAGACTGACTACAAAGCCATTTCTTCCAAATGACACTATTATGCATACGGCCCTGACAAAGATCCTTAAAATATGGTCAAGGTCTGATTCAGTGAGGCCAGTAGGTAGGACTCAGGTATGCACACTTATGGAGACACTGTTGGCTTTGGTGTCAGCTCATGTACATTCTTGAAGTCTGTGATCTGGAGGTATGTCGTCGTATAAAGCTTTGACCCTTAGGTCCCAGTGTGGCCTTTGGTTAATGAGCAAGCTGTTCTCTCAATTGTATGTAGATTTACCCTTAGGATCCAGCCATATTCAGAACTGCTGTTTCCTGTTACATAATGGCCCCACTGGAAACAAAAGTCCTATTATTCTTATGATAGTTGTATCATTCTAGACTCTATCTAAATACAGAACCACAGACAATGTTTACCAGTTGCTTTTCTGTTTGTCGTATGTGATGGATAGGATAAAGTAAAGTGGGAAGAAGAGAAGCAGGGGAAGGCATTTGGTGGTTCTGACATGGTCTCCAGAATTCAGCAACAGTATCGGGGCCCCGTCTTCTCATTTCCTGAGCTGCTCCCTACTTCTTTAGAAGCAAGTTCAGTTTGTTTGACAAACTCAGGTTGGTGCCTCTTCCTGTCATGTCTTTCCCCCAAGGAGGCCTGCACTGTGGTCCCCAGCTCTGCCCCTGCTCCCTCATTCCTCACAGGCTGTGTCTTCTAGTTTCTCCCTCTATATCTGACTTCCTTAATGTATTTTCCTGGATTCAAGATAAACACTCAAAGGCACATAATTTTGTTTTGTTTTGTTTTTTCCTTAATCTGGTGGTTTTCTTAATACATATACTCCTTCACTGGTGAATATTGGTGTTGTATACATGAGGTCTATTTCATTTGGAGAAGGGGTAATTGGATGCAGAGAAAGGCTTGTGAGCATGTGAGCCTCACTGATAGTTTTTAGATTTTGTAGGTCTCTGGGCTTGACTGTGGGAACACTGACAAGCAGATGTACTTTTGGGTCTAAACTATATTTTCATTGATTATTTAAATTATATGTTAGTTTGGAGGAGGGTGGGGGATTCAAAAGAACCTGTGGAAAGCAAATTGAACCAGTTGTCAAGGTGGCCACTAGGTCATGAGTCCCTAGAAGACATGGTCAGAATTTAGCTAATCACTGAATCCTAGTGCCCTATGCAGAGTAGGTTCTTTTCTTTTTTAAGTTTATTTAATTATTTTGAGTGAGAGAGAGAGAGAGAGAGAGAGAGAGAGAATGATAGCACATGTTTATATGCTTGAGGGGAGGTTGGGTGAGGCAGAGGAGAGAGAAAGAGAGAGAGAGAGAGAAAGAGAGAGAATCCCAAGCAGTCTCCCCGGTGTCAGCACAGAGCCCTACATGGGGCTTGAATTCATGAACTGTGAGATCATGACCTGAGCCGAAATCACGACTAGGACACTTAACCAACTGAGCCACCCAAACATTCCCCAAAGAGTAGGTTCCTAATAAGGTTTGGTTGAAGGCAGGTTGATATACTTAGGATAGAGCAAGTTCCTTTGAAGAACATTTCTCAGTAGGCCTTCGAGGAAAGACAAAGGCAACAATTAAACTCGAGGCTTAGGGATGGAGAGGACTAGTCTGGGTCATTCACCAGAAGTTGCCAGTTGAGGACCAGTCACACGTGGCTTTGGATGAGCTAGGTGGCTTCCAGAACCTCTTCACTAGCTGGTCTGGAGTGTCTCTTCTCCATATGGCTTTCAGCAGATCCCAGGTGAGCCAGTGTGCAGGACAGGTGTCCTCAATGCCAGGTGGAGTCTGAATGCAGAAGAGAATGCCCTTTCCATGAGGATCCGTCTTTTGGGAACTTTTTGGAGGAAATTCTTTTATGGAATATATATATATATAATTTTCAGCATCTTCCGGAACTAAGTGTGATGGGACTTGGAGTGCTCTGTTGGTTGCTGAACAGCTCAGACTGTTAGAGTAGTTCTTCCAGACATGCACCCAAAGCATGTTTTGATGGGAATGGTTTAAGATATTTAGAAAGCAGTTCAGAAGGTCATATATAACCCTTGTTCTTAGGTTTCTCAGTGAGTGAGGCTCTGGGCTGTGTAGGTGGAAGAGACAGAATTGGCAGGCACCCCTGCCACATTTCCAGCAGACATCAATGACCACCACATCCCATGCCCATTTCAGAACTTGTGTCTGAGCTCCAGACTCAGAGGTCCAGATGCCTTCTAGACTCAGCTGCTTGGAAGCCTTGTGACCACCTCCAGCTCAGTGCATCTCTCCCCAGTGCTCCCTCACTCAGCGTTACGTTCCCAGGGGCCCATGTCTCCACCCCTCTGGTTGGCTTCCTACTCAGTGAAGAAAAGCCAACATCATGGACCCTGCCTCAGAACCTGTCTAGGATGACCCTGACTGCACCTGTACACCTTCATGTACTTCTTACCCTTCTACTCACTCTCCCATGACTCATCCCTGCAAGCAGAGGAGTGACTTGTTTTCTCTATTTATTTTCCTTTCCTGGCTCTGCCTTTGCCAGGATCTCCCTTTATACCTGGCATGCTCTTCCTGAATGTCTGATTGCCAAGGTCTTACATTCCAGCAGGGGTCTGCTAAACATCTCCTTTGCCAAAAAGTCTTCCTGGATTTCCCCATTAGAGTTATTCATTGTCTTACTGTTGTACACTCCTTGCCCCAACTATGATGCTCTGTGCCTGATTCCCTGTGCATGCAACTATGATGCATGCGCCTGATTCCCTGAACAGCCTGTAAGTGGACCTCCTTTCTGTCAGGCTGCCTAGAGTTCCCAGCACAAGGGAGTCACACACAGAGAATTTGTGTGCATTAAGGCTCCTGCTGCTGGCCGGCCTCCTGCTTCCTCACCTTGACTCTGCTTGTCTAATTGCCTACATGTGGAAGAAGAGCATTTATAACTGTCCCTATCTTTCATGGACTCAGAAAGCTGTCATTTTGCTCTATGAGCTACAGCTGTCAGCACCCCCTGCTCTCGGCATCCCCTTTCCCTGCACTTATGAGTCCCATGGGGCACAAGCTCTTCCTCTGAGGCACACGCATGCTTCCTTCAGCCCCAGTCCAAGCCATTAGCCGATGGCAGAGCAGCCAGGGAGAAGGGCAGGGGAAGTGCTGGCTGGGCTTCCTACAGCAGTCTCCAAATTGCATTTGGGAGCATATGTTCTGCTAATTTGTAGGTGCTTTGTGGAAAAAGGATTCTGTGATCAAAGAGGGTGGCTAAGTTAGAGTTAAAGAGTGAGAAATGGGTGTCTCCTACAGGCATCTTCGGTCTCTGAAGCCGGCTGTGCTTTCCAAGGATGGGGCCGTGCACACTGTCACGTGCATTTGTTCCAATTGCACTCGTGCATTTTCTCTCAGTGTGCTCCCCTCTGCTCTTGAATAGGTTGTTGGCAGGTGGTGGAGTGTCAGGACCCGGAGGCTAGAGTGCACATTCTTCCACATGACTCATGAGGTTGCTCATGTGCTGACCTCAGAGCCCTCTCTGGTCTTAGTTCCAACCACCTCTTATCTTACAGGGCTGCTCTGAGTGTATCCTAAGAGATCACTACCCCAAGCACAGGGTCATCCTAGGGTCTGGACCTCTTCAGCGAGCCTCTGCCCAGAATGCTGTTGTGTTGTGGCCCCTCAGGCCTCAGCCCCCACCTTATTACTGTCACTGGTTTGTCACCAACACATACTCTATGAGGATCCCTGGGTGCAGATGTCGGCTTGCCCCAGAGGGCATTTCTGTCAGCAGTCCAGAAAAACGTTAGTCCAGACTTCCAAATCTTCCCCACCCACAAACATATGCTGAGTTAAAATAAATGAAAATGAGATGAGGCTATACATGAATAATGAGGGGGAAAGAAATGCTCATACACTAATTGAAGAAAACAAGAAGAAAGACCATGATATGAACGTGGAATCAAATAGCTTTAAGAAATCTCTATTTGGGACACAGAGAAAGGTCGGGAGAAGATTTAATTTTTTTCTTCCTTTCATTTTGAAGATTCCAATTCTGCTTGGATATGAAGTCCCTGTACCATTTACTGTCTACAAATTTAATTTAGGAACACTCAAAACCAATTATGTTTGTTGTAATTGGGTCACTTGTTTCTCTCCTCAGCCCCACCGAGGAGCCCTTGAGGACAGGGGCCACATCCTATCCACCTCTGAAGCCCCAGCGGATCTATCAGACATTACAGATGCAGGCACTTTTTTTTTTTTTTCATGTTTATTTATTTTTGAGAAAGGGCGAGAGAGCGTGCACAGGGGATGGGCAGAGAGAGCGGGGGCAGGAAATCTGAAGCAGGCTCCGTGCTGAGAGTAGAGAGCCCGGTTCAGGGCTTGAACTCATGAACCATGAGATCATGACCTGAGCCCAAGTCGGTCACTTAACCAACTGAGCCACCCAAGCGCCCAGCACTGTTGTTTTGAGCATTCCTTTCTTCATCTATTTTTTTCACTTAAATTTTACAACTTTATTGAGGTTTAATTCATGTACAGTAAATGCATATATTTAAGTGTACAATTTACATTTGACATATGAGTCACCCATGAACTCTTACCACAATGAAGATAGTGAACATGTCCATGACTCACAAAGTGCCCCTTGGTAATCCCACCTCCAGCCCCACCTTCTCACACTCCCCAAGCAATTACTGATCTGTTCCTGGCACTTACAGATTATTCCTACTTTCCAGGGTTTTATACAAATGGAATCACACAGTATGTACTCTTTTTCCTATTTTGCTATGGCTGTTTCCATCCAGATAATTATTTTGAGATTCACCCATATTGCAATGTATACCAATAGTTCTTTTTTTCATTGAGGAGTATTCAAATGTATGAATTCATCACAATTTGAGTATCTGTTCATTGATAGACATTTGGGTTGTTCTAGATTTTTTAGTGATTACAAATAAGGCTGTTGTGGATGTTCATGTACAAGCCTTTGTATGGACATATGCTTTCATTTTTCTTGGGTACATATTTACAAGTGGAATTGCTGGGCCATATGGTAGATGTATGTTTAACTTTTTAAGAATCTTTCAAGTGGTATGAGAATTCCAATTGCTTCACATTACGTTAAGTAGCTGGTTTGATCAGGTTTTTGATATTAGCCATTATAGTGGTATGTAATAGGACCTCATTATGATTGTAATTTTAGTTTCCCTACTAACTAATGATACTGAGCATATTTTCATGTGTGTATTTGCCATCTATATCTATATCTCTCTTGGTGGGGGGAGCTGAGATCATTGATTTGAGGACTTTTTCTTTAGTGCTATAAACTTCCCCTCAAGTGACTTAATGGCATCCCCCAAAGTTTGCTATGTTGTGTTTTCACTGTTATTCAGTTTAAAATACTTTCTATATTACCCTTTGATTTCTTCTTTGACTCATGGGTTGTTTAGAAGTGTGTTATTTAGTTTCCAAATATTTGGGGATTTTTAAAGGATTTTTCTCATTGATTTTTAATTCAGTTCCACTGTGGTCAAAGAATATAGTTTCTCACACTTACACCTTTTAAAATTTATTGAGACTTATTTGATAGTCCAGTACATTTTCTGTCTTGATAAATGTTTTATGTGCACTTAAAAAAGATGTGTAATCTATTGTTGTTGTGTGGAATGTTCTATAAATGTCAATTAGGTCAATTTAGTTGATAGGGTTGTTTATGTCTTCTGTATCCTTGATGACTTTTTGTCTATTTGTTCTATCATTTATTGAGAGGGGAGTATCAAAATATTCAACTTTAATTGTGAGTTTGTCTGTTCTCCTTGTAGTTTTACCCGTTGTTGTTTAATGTATTTTTAAGCTTCGTTACAAGAGGCATAAATGTTTAGGATTTTATGTCCTGTTGATTAATTGATCTGTTATCATTACAAAATGACCTTCTTTATCCTTCTGCTTTGAAATGTTCTCCACTCTGAAATATAATTTGATATTACTGCAGCTATTAGAGATCTATTTTGACTAGTGTTAGCCTAATATATCTTTTTCCATTCTTTTACTTTTAACCTACTTGTTTCCTTGTGCTTAAAATGTAGCATGTTTCTTGAAAGCCACTCATACTTTGATATTGCTATTTTATCTGTTGTAACACTTGGCCTTTTAATTGCAGTACTTAGATGATTTAAATTTAATGTGAATATTAATATGATTAGTAACTATGGTTTCTTTACCTGGAAGTCAAATGAAAAAACCATTTCTGAGGGGAGGGAGAGAACATTGGTGCCAAGTGCTATTGTTATGAGGATGTGATGACCTGTGGGGTCAATGGTTGGAAAGAGTTGGAGGACCAAGTCCCCATATACCTCAACTTATATTATTCCATTTTACAGATAAGAAAACAGAGGCTCAGAGAGATGGACTGATTTTCAATGTCACTTAGGAAGTGGCAGTCAGGATTTGAACTTAGGTGTAGGTGACTCCAAATTTAAGAAATAAATACCTATGCCACACTGCCCCTCTCTTACCTTTCCTCCTCATACTCAGTACTAACTAAACACTAAGTACGTGACTGAACCCCAACAATATTAGAATGTTTTTACCATTTGGAAGTGGTAATACAGTTCTCATTTACGGAAATTTGTTCTTATAAAATCTTTATTAGAGTTCTTCCCTTTATGTTACTTTACATAGTACCACCTTTTTTTGTTTGTTTGTTTTAGATTTCCTGTGGAAATAATGAAAGGGCCCTGCAAAAGCCCATACAATTAAGCTAATACCTGTCACATGAGTAGTATCTGAAGGGAACAAACCGCATTTGCTAAAAATGTACTTCCAGTCATTACTCAGAATGTACCTATTATCCTTCCTCAGCTAAAAGGAATCTATGAAATTTAACACTTATGGTTGTAGATACATGAGGAAATTGTCATTGTGTATAGCGTTAACATCATTCTCCAGCCCTTTTCAGAGCCCCATGGGAAGAGTACTTGGAGCTGTACAGATGAGTTGGGGGATAGTACTAAGAGAGTAGTGATGTACCCTTGTGTTTTAGATCAATCTTTGGGAACACGCAATGGATACTTCCTTCCTTAAGCCTTATTTTCTTCATCTGCTCAATGGGGTTCATGATACTACCTCCTAGGAAAGTTGTGAAGATTAGGTGAGATAACTCACCAGAAGTGACCCATCACAGGGTCTGGCACACAGCAAGCACTCTTGAAGGAGCGTTCCTCTTATTAACCAATCACTGATGTCCTGCAGAGAAGTTCATCTTTGGAACTTAAGGAAATACCCAGATTTGAGGAATTGATAACAGGTCCGTGCATGTCTTCATGAGGAGTGGCAGGGGATGGAGCCATGGCTTAACTCATCGTCTGGATGACCTCGGATTGGAACATTTCTAACTGTGCTTGGGGCTTCCTGGGGTGCTAGTTCTCCCTTTCAGACTCCTATACATCCTTTAAAACTCCATCCGATTACCCTCCCCTCACTTTGCAACACCTATGAATTTCTTCCATAACCTTTCTTTTTTCCAACTCCCCCAGAGAACTCAGGCAGTGATTCTTCATTGGTCTTTAACTTCTTCCTCCATGTCCTGTCTCCCTACCAGGATCTGCAACTCTTGACAATCTATAATTCGTTTGTCATACGTGTACTGACCACCCCTGAAGCATTGGGATGCTCATGCACATTTGAGAGATATCCTCCTCACTCTCAGAGAGCTTATGGCATCATGGGTGAGAAACATGTGCTCTTCACAAATCTACAGCTAGGCACTGCTTGTAGGGGCCACTCCAGATCCTCTGCCTTTTGCAACCAAGTTCAAGCTTCCTGCAGACAGAACAGCTCAGCTAGATTCCTGCCATTGATGTGGAATCAGACTCCATGTTTTAGATGTGAATCAATTGTCCCCAACAAGTACGTTATCCTTTTGCAGAGTTTTGACAGAAGGATGCTTGGGAAAGGGAGTACTGACACTTAGGGAGTTTTAAAAATAGCTTTAATCCCCATGTGCAGCAAATGCATCCGAAAACTAAGGGTTAGCGTCTACCTTTGTGCATTCCCATCCATCGCTCTTCTCACAAATGAGTTCTGATGGATTCCGATGAACTCACTGCTTATGCCAGAAAGATCCTATTATCTGTGCCTTCTAGTCTGTTATTACACCTCCTGTGCCAGGCTGGTTAATCACCGTGTACCACATGGAGAGGCGAGCAGCAAGCACATGCGCGCATGCTCATGCGCCAGGCAGCTACCGCCTTTACGCAGCGTGGGGCGGGGGAGGGATAGGAGGCCCCTGGTGGGGTTCCCAAGGAGTGTGCTTTCAAAACTGGAACATAAAAGCAGAGGTGGAGGCAGGAGACAATTCAGACCACCAAAACTTTTTGTGAAGTGTCTTAAATAACGTTCAAGGGCTCATAAAGACAGTAGGCTTTGCTTTGGTTATTTTTTCCACTGTCTCAAACCAGAAGATGTTCTGTGCACTGGGGAAGAGTGTCTCTTAAGCTGGTTGAAGAATCCCATATGAATATTGTCCAATTTCAGCAAGAGGAGGGAAGAAACCCTTTACTTGTCATTGATCAGTACTAGGCCGCAGTTTCCTGCAGCCCTAAAGACTGGCTTGCTGGCTGCCAAGGTGATGAGGGGCTAAGGAGCCAAGTGCTCCTCCTGGCCAGCTGCAGAGTGGGGCTTCTGGTCAAGAATTGCTAAAGAGCCCACCTTGTGAGGCCAGTGGGGTCTGAATGGCCTCCTTTCTCACTCTCAGATCTCTGCTTATTTGCTGTGGGGTATTGCAGGAACAGTGAGCCAAGTGGTTGCTCCCCGAAGCAGGAAACTTACATTTGAGTACCTACTGTGTGCCAGGCCCTGCTTTGGATGCTTTGTAGACATTATTTCAAAACAAATTAAATTTATCCGTGAAATCCCATTTAAAGGGATGGCAAGAAATTTGAACCCATTACAACAGGATAGCTTCCTCCTTGTCCTCTTGAAGGTTGTGCAAAGGTCCCTGGATTTTGCACTGTCGAGATCAATCATAGAGAATCTGTCTAGATACTCAGGAAGTTTCAACCCACTTTGGGTCTCAAGCTTGGGCATGGTGTTTTTTTTTTTTTTTTTTTTTTTTTCTTCTGAGCCTGAAGGACCCCAGGCATTGGGCTCAGGCTTCCTACATGGCTACCAGCCACTCCTGTCTGATACCCCATCCTGGATTATCACATATCAGGGAATGGGAAGACCCACAGACCCCTCTACTGTCCCCTTTCTATCTTAACTGGAAGCTTCCCTTCCCAGCTGAAGCCACTTTGACTACTTCCATTCTCTAAGCCACAGAAACTTCCCAGCCAATATCATTGTCAGTTCACATCTTTGTTGAAAGAAAATATCTTGGGAGAAAGAAGAGCATGAACTTTCTAGAGTCTGTAGTATTGCTTACTTCCATGTATATATGTGGGCACATGCATGGTAGGGAGGGAAGGACACGGGTAGAAGGAAAGCAGGGGGAAATTGCTCTATTCTTTTCTGAATCTTCTACAATAGTAAAACAAAATACAAATTAAGATGCTAATGAATTATCCTGTCCAATAGCCTTATATATGTAGTTTATTTTGCCAAATTGAGGGTTCTCTGTTATGTTCAGCTTTGTATCTTATTGTTTTCAATTAAGAATGTATCATTCACAATTTATCATGTCAGTAATTAGCATTCAGAATAATATTTAATGGTCTTGTAGTAGTCTGTCATTTGGAGGAATCATAATTTTTGCAAACCTTCTCCACTTTTGGAAACTTAGGTTGGTTAATGCTGTTGTAAATAATGCTGCAGTCAACATACTTCAACCTAGATCTGACATGTCTGATTCCTAGTGATGGTAAAAATATTGTTTCAAAGTATGGGAGCCCTCAATGAGCCTAAGCTTCTTTTATCAGAGTGCCTGTCTCGTCCCACTCTTGT
The DNA here is from genome assembly GCF_014898765.1 of Herpailurus yagouaroundi. Lineage (NCBI taxonomy): Eukaryota > Metazoa > Chordata > Mammalia > Carnivora > Felidae > Herpailurus > Herpailurus yagouaroundi. Next base: position 24,720,278 of record NW_024412404.1, on the reverse strand, counting down.
GTTTTATGAACACGACTATCATTGTTTTTCATCTTTATCAATATTATAGATAAAAAGGCTCACTGCATTGTGTTAATTTGTATTTCTTTGCTTATTAGCCAAGCCAAACACTTTGGACATTTAATTTTTGATCATGCATGTTTCTAATTTTGTGACTTTAGTTGCTCATGTCTTTTGTGCAGAGATATTAGTCTTTTGTTATATGACTGACCCTTGCATCCACCTTCTGAGAGAGATGTTACTAACACTGGAATAAAGATTATAAACTTGAGGGTCAGAAAAGGCCTAAGGTCTCACAACTGTATAAAGACAAGCTGGAATTTTAAGCTCAAGTTGGTCTTGTTCAATGTGGTGCTGCCTTTGAGCCAGTCCAGTCCTACCTTAAATGGAGATGCATGTTCATTTATCTTATAAGGGACAAAATTTCTGCACTGAAGAAATAAATCTTCCAATTGTTATATTGGATTAGATCAATTCCTGAATCAAAAGTTGGCTTTACAACTTAAAGTGGCATAGAATTTTCTTTTTTTAAAAAAAGTTTATTTTTGGGATGAGCACTGGGTGTTGTATGGAAACCAATTTGACAATAAATTACATATTTTGAAAAAAGTTTATTTATTTTGAGAGAGAGAGAGAGAGGGAGAGAGAAAGTGAGCAGGGGAGGGGCAGAAAGAGAAGGAGAGAGAGATTCCCAAGCAGGCTTTGCACTGTCAGCTCTGAGCCTAAGGCAGGGCTTAATCTCGGGAACGGTGAGATTATGACTTGCCAAAATCAAGAGTCTTGAGCTAAATCAAGACACTTAACTGACTGAGCCACCCAAGTACCCAGACATAGAGTTTTCTGTTAACCTTGGGGCACCTGGGTGGCTCAGCTGGTTAAGTGTCCAACTCTTGATTTTGGTCCAGGTCATAGTCTCACAGTTCATGAGTTCGAGCCCCACATGGGGCTCCACTCTGACAGTGCAGAGCCTACTTGGGATTCTCTTTCTCTCCCACTCTTTCTTCCCTTCCCCTGCTTGCTCTCTCTCTCTCTCTCTCTCTCTCTCTCTCTCTCTCTCTCAAAATAAATAAACTTAAAAAAAGAATTTTCTATTAACCTTGGTTAATACACAGAAAAGTCATGAAAATTTCTCTAATTTTTATCCAATAATAGGGAATGAGCAGCATCAGTGGGCTCATAGAAGACACATAAAGTAGCTTTTATGATTAAACTCACAGTAGTGTGCTTAAGACCCTGGCTCTGTTTTGTGAGAGTCTTCAATGGCCCCAGTGAAGCTCCCCCAAGCAGACTTGCAGTGAGGGAGCAGGCACCCTCCTTCCTTTCATGAGGAGTGGAATCACATCCCTGTTCCCCTTTCCCCCTCAAGGAAACGTTCCTCACTAAATCCTCTTTCCCTCGATTTTGACTCTTCTGGTTTTTTAGTCAAGAAATTAATTCTCATTTTCCTTGGCGAATCTGCATGTGTGCCAGGCTCTTCACTATGGAATTTCATATCATTAAAGCTTGGTGCCTCCAAGGGAAATTCCAATTTAGCATAATGGTTTCGTTTAATATGAAATGCTGTTTCCTCTTCCAGATATTGGTTTCAGGAAGAAGGGATCTATTATCCATTAAGTTTTTGTACCTCTGCTCACATAACACAGCCCAGGGAAGGATGTGCCCCTCAGGTGAAAAGTAGTCACAGCAACGAGCTGTAGGCCTGGGCAGTGTGGTGAGCTTGAGGGATGAAATTATGGGTAGACATCTAACCGGGCAGTGGTTTGGAGTGCAGGGTGCTAATATGTGAGGAGGGGCATGAGGAGATTCTGCTGAATCTGCTCCTACAAAGATTTGGGCTTTTAACCTGAGTGAGCTGAGGCGCCACTGGAGCATTTTGAGCTGAGGAGTGATGCCATCTGAGTTATGGTTTGGAAGGACCACCCTAAATTCTGTGTTGAAAATACACTGTAGGCATTAGGGTGGGAAAGGACAGAAAAAAGGGAAAAAGAAAGCTTAAAAATTAGTGCCTTTAATTAGCGATGATGATGGCTTGGACCAGGATGAGATAAGTGAGCAGAGGTAGTAAGATGCACTCAGATTCTGAAAGTTTGAAGACAGGGCTGACAGACACTGCTGACCAAACTGATATACACAGAGGGCAAATGACTAGCCAAAGGGCAAGCACGTAGCAAGTGTTAAAGCTGAGGAAGGGAAAAGGAGGCTTTAGGGTGTTTGTGGGGGGGAGTGGTATTTTATGTAGGGTGTTCTGGATTTTAACCAGGCAGTATGACTCTAGTGTATACACTCTTATTATTTCACAAACTTTTTGAAGTGTAACTGACATTAAAGATACTGCACAGTTTGATGAGTTATGTCTTGGAGTTTTGACATATACATTTGTGAAACTATCACAATAATCATGAAAATGCACCTTTCGATTACCCACAAAAGTTTTCTCCTGTTCCCACGTAACCAGTTTCTCTCTCTCTCGCCACCCAATCCCAGGTAACCTCTGATCCATTTTCCGTCAGTGTAGATTACTTTGCATTTTCTAGGATTTTAGATCAATGGAATCATACAGTACATACTCTTTTTTGTCTAGCTTATTTCGCTCAGAATAATTTTGAAATGCATTCATGTTGTTATGTATATTTGTTGGTTAATTTTTGTATATGGTGTGAAGTAAGGGCCGAGATTAATTTTTATTTTCTTCTGATTTATTTTCTGCATTAATATTTAATTTTTCCAGTACCATTTGTTGAAAATAGTACTCTTTCCCCTTTGGATCATTCATTGAGTATCAATTGGCCTTCAATGTTTGGATCTATTCCTAGGGTCTCTCTTCTATTTCATTGACCTATATGTCTATCTTCACACTGGTACCATGCTGTCTTTATGCTTGTGGCTTTATAGTTAGTACTGAAATCAAGTAGAGTAAGTTTTTCACCTTTTTCTTCTTTAAAAATGTGCTTTTACCCATCTACATCCTTCACATTTTCACAGGCCTGGGACTAGGATGAGGCAAGTGAGGCACCTAATAAGGCAAAAAATTTAAGGGGGAACTCACCCTCAAGTTTGTGCAAGTACCTCACCTTAGTTCTTGCCTTGCATTTCCATATACATTTTATTTTTAAAAACTGTTTGTTTATTTTGAGACACATACACACGTGCCCGCATGCATGCGCGTGCGCGCGCACACACACACACACACACACACACACACACACACAGGGCAGGGAAGGGGCAGAGAGAGAGAGCAGTGAAAAAATTCCAAGCAGGCTCCATGCTGGTGCTGGAAGCACAGAGCCCAATGTGGGGCTTGACTCATGAACCATTAGATCAGGACCTGAGCCAAAATCAAGAGTAGAATACCTAACTGACTGAGCCACCCAGGTGCCCGGACCATATAAATTTTAGAATTAACTTGTCAGTTTGCAGAAAAGGCCTGCTAAGATTTTAATTTCAATTGTATTGAGTCTAGAGATCATTTGAGGGAGAATTGAAAGCTTCACAACATTGAGTCTTCTGATCTATGAACAAGGTATATATTTTCATTTATGTATATCCTCAATTATTTTTAGCAATGTTCTGCAATGTTAAATGCACAGGTCTTGTTAAATTCATCCCTATGTTTCTAATATTTTTGATATAATTGTAAATGGTGTTGCTTTTTCAATTTAAGTTTACAGTTGTTTCTAGCATGTAGAAAATACAAATGGCTTTTGAATATTGACCTTGCATCTGTATCACAACCTTGCTAAACTTATACATTAGTTCTAGTGGCTTTATTTTGTAGATTTACAGTTGTCTACATAGACAATCATGTCATATGTGAATAAAGACAGTTCTACTTCTTCCTTTCAAATCCAGATCTTTTTTATTTCTTTTCTTGCCCTACTGCATTGGCTAGAACCTCCAGCACAATGTTGAATAGAACTATTAAGACTGCACATATTTGGGGATGCCTGGGTGGCTCAGTTGGTTAAGAGTCCAACTTCAGCTCAGGTCATTATCTCACAGTTCATGAGTTTGAGCCCTGCATTGGGCTCTGTGCTGACAGCTCAGAGCCTGGAGCCTGCTTTGGACTCTTTGTCTCCCTCTCTTTTTGCCCCTCCCCCACTCACTCCCTGTCTCTGTCTCTCTCAAAAGTAAATAAACATTAGAAAATTAAACAAAAAAAGACTGCACATCTTTACTTCTTTACTGATTTTAGGGCTATACATTTAGCTTTATACCATTAATTATGATGTTAGGTATAGGTTGATCATACATATGCTTGATAAGGTTGAAGAAGTTCTCTTTTATTATTAGTTTCCTGAAGGTTTTTAACAGAATTAGAAACTGGATTGTGCCAATTTTTTTATGCATCTATTGATATATTCACATGGTTTTTCTTTTTTTATTCTGTTGATATGGAGTACTAAATTAATTAATTTTCAAATGTGAAACCAACCTTACAGCCTGGAGATAAACCCCACTTGCCCTCATCATGTTTCTGGGTTTTATTTTGTTTTGTTTTGAGTTGTTGGATTTACACTTACCTAAAATATTAGCAAAGATATTTTAAGGAAGTTTTGTATCTATGTTCATGAGGGATGTTCATCTGTAGTTTTCTTATCTTGTAAACCCTTTGTCTAGTTTTGTTATCAGGGTAGTACTAGCCTCCTGAAACAAGAATCTGTTTCATCTCTTCAGTTTTCTGAAAGAATTTGTGTAGAATTGATATGTAGAATTCACCAGTGAAGATACCTGGGCCTGGAAATTTCCCCACCTACCCACCTACCTCCACCATGAAAAGATTTTTAACAACAAGTCCAGCTTTATTAGTAGATATATTTAGGTTATACATTTTTTTTCTAAGTGAGGTTTGGTAGTTTGCACCTTTCAAGGAAGTTGTCCATTGTATCTAAGTTTCTCATAGTTCTGATCTGCTTCTGATAAATTCTTCACCTTCTGTTTTTCATTCCTTAAAGGTGTCATTTTACTGACTTATGATTCACCTTGTTTCTGATGAGAAATCAGCTATCATTCTTATCTTCATTTTTCTCTGCATATTGGATCTTTTTCCTCTGGTTGTTTTAAGATTTTTCTTTTTCTCTGATTGTGTGCTTAGGTGTGGATGTCATCAAATTTAGAAACTGTTTAACCATTATTTCTCCCAATATTTTTTCTGTCTTTCCCTTTCTCTCTTTTATTTCCTGGACTTAAATGACATGTATATTAGGTTGCTTAAAATTGTTCCATTGCTCACTAATGCTCTGTTGATTTTTCCCAGTCTTTTTTTTTTCCCTCTGTGATTCATTTTGGGAGTTTTTGTTTTGGTACTTTCAGGTTCATTTATTTTTCTTCTAATCTGCTGTTGATTTCATCTAGAGTAATTTTCATTGCAGACATTGCATATTTTATTTGTAGAAATTCAATTTGCGTCTTTTATTTTTCTCCCTGTCATGTACATACTTTCCTCTATGTTCTTGAACATATGGTGTGTGTTTATACTATTTATAATATCTGTTTTAATGTCCTGTTCTACTAATTCTGCCATCTGTATTATTTCTGGGTCTGTTTCCACTGATTGATTTTTCTTCTCATTATGGAGAGTATTTTCCTATTTCTTTGCATGCCTGGTAATTTTAGATTAGATGCCAGACATTGTGAATTTTACATGGTTGGGTGCTTGATTCCTTTTCTTCTTTAAGTATGCCCCACCCCACCTCTATTCTTCCCCCAGGACAGGGTTAAGTTATTTTGGAACATTTTGATTTTTTTGAGAATTGCTTTGAAGCTTTGTTAGGTCAAAAACAGTTTTAGTCTGTTGCTGTTGCTAATGTGACCCATTATTACGGATTCTTAAACCTGATCCTTCCAGGTGGTTCTTTCCTTAGACTCAGGTAGTTACCTCACTCACATGCACTAACCAATACTCAGCTGAAGATTCAAAGGGAACTTTCAGTAGATTTCTGGAGGGCATTTTCTGTGTAGCTCTCGCTTCTCTGGAATTCTGCCTTATGAATTGCAATTGTTTTGGCTTCCTCAAAACCCAGACTCTCTTTTCAACTCATGGAGGCCATCAGGCTCTGCCTAGGTTTCCCTTTCCTTTGCTGCAACCTGGAAAGTCTCTGTTAGCATGAAGTTCAGGCTCTCTTCATTTGTTTCTTTTTTTGGGGGGTAACACTTTTTAGTTATGCCTGTTGTCTAATGTCTGAAAACTGTCATTTCATGTTTTGTTTTTTATTTAAAGTGAATGGTAAGTTCAGTCCCTATGAGTCCATCATGGTCAGTTAAGTACCATGCTACATACCTTCTATTCTTCCAAATTTATATTCTCAGATCTTTAGATTTAAATCTACACAATGGGCTCCAGTTCAGATGTAAGGGCTTTGATATGGTAAACATGGGGCTGTAAACTTGAGAGCCATCCAGTCCAGGGCTCTGAGTCATGAAGTCTTATTTTAATTTATATTTGGAAATTTTTTAAATAATATTTCAGGATTTTAAATTATAATGCAATTAACAATTATAATTTTCTATCAGCTCCTTGGGGATTAAAAAACCATGAAGTGGTAATGTGAAACATTTTCCTGGTGGTAGGGAGAGTTGTGCACAAATAAAAGCAGATTTAAATATTCTCCTGAGACAAACAAATAGGTATTGCAAACAAAATAATTGAAGTGGTTTGTAACAAGCAAGCAAATGAGTGCCATGAAGGATCAGCGGCTATTATATTTATTTTTCTGTTTGAATATTTGCCTGGGGAGTAAGCTGAAAATTGAAACCCCGATCAGCTTTTAAAAATTTAACAACAGACTGAAGAGCGTTGGCTTTATGTTAGAGAATTACTTAGGTCAGAGTTTCAAATACTAAAATTTTTGAGGGTCACTTTTGCTTCCTTTCTCTCTTCCTCCCTCCTCTCCTTCCCTCCCTCCCTCCCTCCCTCCCTTCTTCTCCCTTTTCCTCCTTCATTCCTTCCTCCTTCTCTTCCCTTCTTTCTTCCTAAGTGTTTACCAGGCCTGGTGCTCAGTATCAGAAAGACAACAGAATATGAGAGACATACACCTTGGCCTTAAGGAGCTGGTTTTAGTTCTGAGCCCAGTGTAGATGGAGCAATGGATTAGCACCTGCAGCTTCCTTCTGGTTCTGTGGGGAACACAGAATTCACAGTGCCTCCACATCTGAATCAGGGTTGTGGGTATACAATAAAGGGCCAGAGGTCATTATGGATTTTGGATCTAAGTTAATGGAGTTGCCTTATTCAGCTCTTGACACCCTTTTTTCCAAGTCACGTCTGTAGTGTTCTCCTGGGGGCATATGGTTGCATGAAGGATCACTTTTCTGCCTGTGACTGCCTGCCGGGTTTGTTACCTGGAGAATTCTTACTCAGACTCTGACCTGAGTTGTTGAACTGTGTAGACACTAGATTTGCTCCTCCCTCCAAATGGCAGACTAACTATTTTTAGCTTGTCCCTATAATTATTAGTGCTTTTTTTTTTTAATTTTTTTTCAACGTTTATTTATTTTTGGGACAGAGAGAGACAGAGCATGAACGGGGGAGGGGCAGAGAGAGAGGGAGACACAGAATCGGAAACAGGCTCCAGGCTCTGAGCCATCAGCCCAGAGCCTGACGCGGGGCTCGAACTCCCGGACCGCGAGATCGTGACCTGGCTGAAGTCGGACGCTTAACCGACTGCGCCACCCAGGCGCCCCTATTAGTGCTTTTAATACACGGGCCTAGACCTGCAGAAGAATAGGTTTCAGGCCCAATATAGAGCATATTTCAGGTATATCCCATCTGAAGAAATGAGGGTAAGGTTAGCAGTCAGCAAACCACTTCTGGGAATTGCTTTGACCTACCTCAGATGTTCTGAGTCCCTTGGAATTAAGGGAAACTGCCTGAGCAGAGGTGAGTGATACCCGTTGTGGGAATTCGGAACTTGCAAGGTTGCTGGGAGCAGGAAGACCCAAGAAGATGGGGGCAGGGCACACAGGGAAGAAGGAAGAGTGAGATCCAGGAGAGGGAGTTGAAATGGAAAAGAAGAAAGTGGAAGTAAGAGACATGAAAGAAGAAAAAGGAGAGAGAGCAGGGGTAAATCTCACAGACAGCCCAGTCCAGCCCAGCTGTCATCCATAAATAACTTGCAGTCAGAAGCTTTACCGACTGTCTCCAGTAAATGTTGGGGACATGTGTGGGTCCCCTGGCTCATTGGAGGGCAGATGTCCACCTTGTGTTCATGGTCAAATATAATAGAATAAAATGTGATGAAATAAAAACTCAATTAAATGAAATAGAACAAAAGAGCCACTAAAAATGCAAGACCCCAGGGGACTTTTTTGGTCTTCTCTGGGTGAGATTGCAGATTCTCCTGATAAGCTGGTAGGCCTGGGGAGAACCTGAGGGGACATCTGTTTCACCCTAGGGCCAAAGTTAGGGGCAGGTCTTTAGGGAACAGGGTGAGCTGCTCACTACTGGCCGTTCTGACTGGACCACTCAGGAAAATGGACCGTGATGGAGGCGGTGGGATGGGGGGAGAGCTCTGCCGCCTGTCTGGGCAGCCCTGGGTAAAAAGGGCAGGCAGAGTAGGATGCTGGCTTTCCTGTGAGCAGAACCCATTTGTGTCATTTATGAAAATAAAAGAAGCCATATGAATTTTCAATTAATGGGCCATTATATTTAGTGATAGGATGGCTGAGTTCTGATTTGATGTCTTGGCAGGAAGTCAAGTGAACCCCAGGATCTCTTGGAGATGAGAGACAGGAAAGAGCTCCGTATGTGCAGATTGGGGTGGTCTGCTATGGGCTCCCTTAGGGGTGTGCATGAGGCTGCATGGGGCCATGGAGTGGAAAGAGGGGCAGAAAGAGGGCTGGTCTGTCTTCCTTGAGGCCAGGCTGTGGCAGATGTTTTGCCGGCCTTCAAAGGCTGTACAGAGAGCTTTAGCTTCTGAGGTAGAAGGATAAGAAGTACTCACCGCAAGACTCTGTGCTAGACATGTTGGGTCCCATTGGATGAAAGTCTTTGAATTAAGGCAGAGCCCCTGGGGAAGTAGTTACCCCATTTCCAGATGACACTCAAAGGAATTAAGTTCCTTGTCCAAGTTCTACAACCAGGGAGAGGAGAAGCTAGGACTGGAGCCCATACACACTTGATTCCAGATTCAACACTCTTTTCACTTCACTGTATAATATAGACCAGTGTTTCTTAAATTTGAGCATGCCTATGAGTCACCTGAGAATCTTGTCAAAATGCAGATTCTGGGTAGATAGGTCCAGCGTGGGGCCTGAGATTCTGCCTTTTTTTTTTTTTTTTTTTTTTTTTTAACAAACTCCCAGTTGATACCAATGCTGTTGGCTCTTGGACCACACTCTGGGGAGCAAGGGCATCCTCTCTGGCAACTTTCCATATCCTGTGTAAAATAGGGAGACTGCTGCATACCCCATGAGTTTTTAAGGGATGATGAATGAGACAGGATGTCTCTGGTCAGAACCACCATGCAGAAAGTGCCCTCCTCCCATCTTCTCTGTCTTGGAAATGTAACCAGCACCAAGCTTCGGCAGCTTCCTCCCACCCTCTCCACCTCACCAGGATGTCCTAGTCTCTATGGAGCCTTAGCTTGCCTTGCCTTAAGCACTCTGTGGGGATCTGAAAACAGCAGACATTCTAAAAAGCCTGTTGACTTCAGTGGGAGGAAATCTTTAATCACGACTTTATCGAATCTTCCTTCTGTTTTTCTCAACTTCTCTCAAGCCAGCTTTGTCTGTGAAGTTTTCCTTACTATCATCAACTTTAGATTACTGGCACTATGGTTGTTAGGAGGGAAACAAACTTTATTATTTCTCCAGCAATGGAATAATGCTGGTATCACACAGATGTTTGATAGATCTAGGCCTTTCTAAAGAATAAAAGGAAATGACTAATAATGTGATTACACAGCCCTATATAAGTTTAGAGCTCTATATAAATGTTTAATAATATTTTCCCCTGGTATCAGAGGGTTCAGAAATTTTACTGAAGTCTTAAAGATCAGACAGAAACTTATTTGTGCATGAGTTTTGCATCAGGTTTGCCAAAGCGTGTATTTAGAAAAAAGAGATCCTTACCATTTTAATTGCTATTTTGAAGATTTCTCCTCATTATGAAAATTTATCCTCTTTGCTACTCAAGCAGACATGGAGTGAGGCTTCTTCAGTGATTCTCTCTGTTTTAAATAAAAATTTCCAAGAGGTACAGGGCATGATATCTAAACACCTTGTCCATTATTCAAATGTTGCCATATTTGAGATCTCAATTTTTAAGAAGCTGACCATTTCAGATATAATTGTCTATACACACTTACATTAAGTCCCATTAAATTCTGTGTCAGTCAGCTTGTTTTTTTTTTTTACCACAAGTGATAGAAAAGTATGAATCTAGTTTCGTTAAATGGTCTGAAGCTTTATCGTTTCACCTTAGAGGAGGCTCATAGGTAGGTCATGAGGTTACGGGGCAGGGTGATTCAGAAGCTAACTAGTTTCCTCAGGGGTCTGTTGTGTTCAGTGTGCTTGGCCCACCATCAAATGGAATTTCCCCATGAGTCAACCTCCAGAGGCTGAAAGGTGCTGTCTTTTCTTGGTGGTCATTTTAGGATTGAACAAACCATCTCAGAATCCTTCCAGGAGAACCCCCTTCACATCTGAACAGAAATAGAGTTGTGTCCCCTCTCCAAGGACTGCCTAAAGTAGTAGGACCATCCAGGTTGGCTCATAGCAAGCAGGATGCACCTGTGGCTGTGGGTGCAGCGGTCATGACATCCCACCACCCCAAATCCCATGGTGGAGGGAAGGGCAGCTGTTCACCCTAGGGTTATGGCAGCATAGGGGAGGAGGGGCAAGACTGCAAGTGAGGCAGCAAATCAGTTTGCTATTCCACTCTATTTCCCCAATGGCAACCATTCTCTTGAAGCTGCCATGTGTCCTTCACATTTGTTTTTACTGCATTACACATATCTCTATTATAAATGTACTGTATTTGATGTATCATTCTGTAACTTGCTCTTCCTTTTTTTCCTTTCTGGTCTGTCTTCCTTAACTCTATTATCTGCATGGTGCAGGTGATACTTTAGTATTATGGGTTTACTCAGTGATTTTTATAGCTGCATCATAGTTCATCACGTAAATCCCATTGCCTCTGGTTTTTGTTATTACCTTAGAGGCCTGTGTGGAAGTGAGGAGGAAGCAGAGGAATCTGAAAGACATGAAAACTCCCAATTTTTCTGTTGATGTTTCCTCATCGTTTTTGTTCTTCCCATAGTTAGCAACAAGGGGCACTTTCAAAACCATTCCTGGCTTTGGTATTGCCTGTTCCTCAGCTTTTTGGGGTCAAAGGCCTCTTTGAAAATTGAATACAGCTCATGGGCTTTCTCCACAGGAAAATTCACACATACTTGCATGCTTAACATTTTTTTGGAATGGCAGCCCCCCCC
>NW_024412404.1:24658566-24708449 GCF_014898765.1 Herpailurus yagouaroundi | reverse complement strand
CCAGCCCCAAGCAGCCAGAGGCCCTGGCTAGAGACACAGGTTGTCTCTGAATGGAGGCAATCAGGTCTCATTTGGTTCCTTATTGTGCCCTCTATGAAGGACAATTTTGCTTTCAATCAGTGAATTAAGTAATGCCTTCCGAGAGGATGTGAGGATTGGTTTTTCTTTCGAATTTGTCAGACTTTTCTTTAGTCTTACCTCTTTGTACAAGGAGATGTGTGGAGGTTTCCTGAAAAAATACTTGCCTCCAAATGAAGATAATCTAGGTTTCAGTGTGCATGTTCAGGACAAAATTAGAGGCAGTGAGTATTTTTATTATTCAGTCTCACATTTTATTGTGTTCATAGAAATCTTCCTTTAAGTATGCTACAAGGCATAAGAGTCTTTCTTCCCCACTGATAACTTGAAGAATGGGGTGTTCACTGGCAATTCTATCCCCGTTTTCTTCCTCTGCTTGTTTTAGCTGTTACAATGTTTTTGTTATCAAACTACAAATATTTCTTACATTGAAAAAAGATTCAGCGATCTTTGCCATCGCTCTCTTCCAATCCCATAGTCAGCATGTGCTCTAGCTTCAGCATTTCAGCTCTTTCTAAAGATGGTCCATTTGCAACAACCCTAGTCCAAGATGCCATCATCTTTCACAGAGATGATCTCTTGAGTGAGCAATATTGATGAGAGACGATTTATGGGGGGAAGCTATTAGGTTGCAGGAGGGCAAGGTAACAGTAATTTAGGGAAATGTTGCTGGAGCAAGAGACAAAATATTAATTTGGGACCTGCAGAATATTTACCTTTTTGCATGCACAATGGGAGATGATTGAAGAATACAATTGGGATTTGAGCAAATGGAGAAGATTGCACATGCTTCTCTTGGGTCCCTCAGAAATGGCTCTCCTTCCAATATTAATGACAAAGAACTTAGAGAAAGGCAGTCAAATGAAGTAAATAGAAATTGTAGCATGATAACTGAGGTTTAGTTAGTCATACAGCCAAAACATATGAGGAGTTTGGGAGGTGGGTGTGTGTCCCAGGAAAAGGGTGGTGTCATTCTTCTAAGAAAAGAAAATTCTGTATAAAAGGATTAGTAGTATTTAGACTGAATGATGCCCCCAAATGGAAAAGAACTAGAAAAGCAGGGTATAATATACTTTAAAAGTATTTTGAAATGGATCACTTAGCAGTCAAAAGTAATGTCCACAGAGGACTAATATGAGGTGAAAATTGAAACTTTGGGAAATACATGAGCTTCAAATTTAGTTTTGGCCCTGAATCTATTGGTCAAACTGCAGAAACCTTGAACGTTTATTTTTCTGGCTGTTTGGGGGCACAAAACACATGAGATCAGTGTAAGAACCAATCAGATGTGGGGCCTAATGAGAGATTTCCTCATAAAGCTAGAAACTTAGATCCTTGGTATACAGGCTAACTAGAAATGAACTCACTGCACAGAAGGGAATAGCAAGGAAATGTTCTCTCTTGACTTTGGAGTTGCATGATGGGAATGAATTTTCTTGACAATTGATGAGTCCCATGTGAGTTTGTGACCCAAGTCATACCACCTGTGGTGCCTAATGAAGCTCTGAGGAAGGTTTAATATTAAATTCAATGGCTGTAGATCAGTAGTGCTCTAACCTTAGTAGATTAGGTTGTAGAAGTGAATGCAAATAAAGTAATGTGAATTCCAGTCAGACTTCAAGGAATTCATAAGGAAGTTCTAAGGAAACTAAGAGTACACACAAGAGAAGGAAAGAAAGAAAAAAAGAAAAAGAGAGAGAAAGAGAGAAGGAAGGAAAGAGGAATATAGAGACAAAGGAAAGAAAGAAGGAAACAAACCACCATGAGTGAGAGCCAGGGAGGAGAAAAGGACAGTTTAATCAGATCTCAAATAACTTTAGATATTATAACTATCTGACATAGACAAGTAAGAATGCTGAAATATGTTTAAAAATAGATGCTGGAAACATAAGCAAGGAATAAAAGCTATTTAAAAATGAGGCAGAATTGAAAAATAAATAGTTTCAGGAAATTAAAAAAACTAATAGTTGATGTTAAAAAATGTGAAGGATGAATTAACTATCAAAGTGGACACATACGTAGAGAGAATTGGTGAACTGGAAAATGTGAAGACATTATTTAGAAGACATACCAGAGATACAAAGAGATGGAAAATATGAAAGGGAGATATAGACACATGGAAGATAGAATGATAATATTGGATTTCTAGAAGGAAATAGGAAATGATGGGGAAGAAATAATATGAAAGGATATTATGGTCAAGAATTCTCAGGAATTATTGACAGAAACTAAACCCCAGATCTAGGAATCCTAAGGATAAAAATAAAATAAAACATCCATGCCTAGAGACGTCATTAGACAGAGAAAAATCTAGAAAACATCCAGGGAGAAAACACAGGTCTTCTTCAAAGAAATGGCAGTTTAAATGGATTCCTAATGTCTGGAGTTAGTGGGCTGAATAATGGCTCCCAAAGATATCCAGGGCCTAAATCCCTGGAAATTGTGTGTTACCTTACATGGCAGAAGAGATTTTGCAGAAGTGTTTAAATTAATGATCTTGAGGTAGAGAGATTATGTTGGATTATCTGAGTGGGTCCTAAATGCAATTTCAAGTGTCCTTATAAAAGGAGGCATGGGGAGATTTAAGAATACAGAAGAGAAGGCAATTGGTCACAGAGGAAGAGGCTGGAGTGATGTGGCCACAGGCCAAGCACTGCTGGAAGCCATTAGAAGCTGTGGAAGGCAGGGAACCGTCTCTTGTAGAGCCTTTGGAAGGAGCACATCCCTGCCAACATCTGATTCTGGCCCAGTGAAATGGATTTTGGGCTTCTAGCCTTCAGAACTGTGTAGAATAAAATTCTGTTGTTCTGAGCTGCTAAGTCTATGATAATTTGGTATTACAACCATAGGAAACAGACATAGTGGACAAAAATGGAAGGCAGATGATAGTGTCATATGAAATTCAGAGTGCTAAGAGAAACTAGTAATCAACTGTGATTTTTATCTTTCAAGAGTGAGATTACAAAAGGTATTTTCCAGCAAATAAAAACTAAGTTTATCACTAACAAACCGACATTAAAGGAAATTCTAAAAGTAATGGGAAATTAATAGGAATTATATGTAATAGGAAGGCATAAAGAAAGAATTAAAATGCTGGATATTATTATCACATTAGTCAGGATGATGGTGATTGGAAAGAAATGTTGAAGAGAAGAGAATAAAAATACTGATTAGCCTCATGCTTTGTTCAGTATGCATTTAAAAATATCTAAGATAACCAAGAAGAAAATAATATAGAGAAAAAAACTTCCAAAAGAGGGTAAAATAATGAAAATAGGGGAAAAATCATTCTAAGGGGAAGTAAAAAACCACACAAAAAAGAAACAATAAGATGTAATGTAAATAATATGGTACAAATCAATGTAAATGTATAGATAATCATAGTCCAATACAAATGGATTGAGATTTCTACTAAAAAGTCAAAGATGGATGTAAAAAACATGTAGTGTATTTTGTTTATAATAGTCTCCAACTTAAGTGTGAGACAGAGAAAGATGGATGATGGCAAAGATGCGGAAGACGTTAGAGCAGGCAGCTCGTAACCAAAATAAAACTGGTGTCACTGTATTAATATTGGACACAATACAGTACGAGGCAAGATGAATTACTAGAAATAAAGAGGATATCTAAATAATGATAAAAGATTCAATTCAGCAAGGAGTTCTAGTTCTCCACTTATGCATAACTAATAAAACACTGAGAATATGTTTTTTGAATTTTTGAAAATATAGGCTGAATACAGAAAGAAATAGACTAATTCCTAATCTAATGGACCTAAAAGTAGACCACAGAAACCAACAACAGCAGGACAGTTAATGCACATGAAACATTCATGCAGACTGACCACGTGATAAGCCACAGAGCAAAAGTTCAATACATTTTAAAAGATTAGCTTCAAACAGTCCATGTTCTCAGGGCACAATGCATTTAAATTAGAAATCAATAGGATGATAGTAAAAAGAATACCCTAATGTTTGGAAAATTTTGAAAAATCCCTAGTAAATTACTTATGGGTCAAAAATATATCAAAATGGGATTTTAAAATGAGTGATACAATTTGTATGTATAATTTATGGGACACAGCTAAAGCAATGTTTGGATGTAGATTTATTGTCTTAACCACTTTATTAGAAAAGAAAAAAACGTGTAAGATTCCACAGCCGAGCTGCATACCTTAACAGTTGGAGAGATAACACCTAATAAATCCAAAGAAACTAGAAAAATAATAGAGTGGAAATTAATGAAACAGAAGACTAACACATAAAAAAGTATCAGTTAAGTCAAAACTTACCTTTTAAAAAGTATTTATAAAATAAACTTCTGTCATCAGAGGAAGAGAGGGCACAAATAAATATTGTTAGCAATGGATGGGAGCACATGGCTTTGGATACATTAGAGAGTGAAGAAGTAGAGAGACATTGTGAACAACATATGCCAATCAACTGGAAAGTTTGGACAACATAGCTGAATTTTTAGAAGAAAACATGACTAAGGACAGAAGGAAAAATGAGCAAAATCCCTATATACAAAAGGAAAGTTAATGAGTAATAAAGCATCTTCCTACAAAGAACATACCAGGTTAGATGAGTTTATAGGCCAATTCTACTAAACGTTCTAGAAACTGGAGAAGATAATTATAACATGTGACAAAGAATTATCTGGAATTAAAAAAAAAAGGTCCCATGAATCCATATGCAAGAGACCCAACCCAATGGAAATTGGACATAAACACAAATACAAGAAAAGAAACACAATTCATAAACATACGAAAGATACTTAATATTATTAAGAATTAGGGAAGTAGAAATCAAAATCCAATGATGCACCAATTCATACTCACCAGGATGACAAATATTAGGAAGTCCTACAATAATGTCAGGTGCAGGGAAGGGTGCAGGAAATCTCTTTACCAGACATGATTATAAATTGGTACAATAACTTTGGAGATTTGATGTTACTACGTAAATTTGAACGTATTTATGTTCTCCTATTGAGGAATTCTAATTTTAGGTATATATCCTAGAGAAATTCTCATACAAGTCACCAACACACGTGCACAAAGAAAACGTGCACAGAAGCTTTGTAGTAGCAAACGGACACAAATGTTCCAATGGTAAGCAACACTCGGGTGGATTAATGGTGACAGAGGCATACAGGGCAGTAGGGTACAGCTGAGAAAATGATGAAACTAAGCTGTACCCATTGCCATGAACAGATTAGGAAAATGTTAAACCAGTGGGTTTTAAATGTTTGTTGAGTATTGGAATTATCTGGAGAGCTCATGGAGAAAACAGAAAACTTTGCCGGGTGAAGGATGGGACCTGCATTTTATCGAGTTCCCGAGGTGATGCAGATACACAACAAAGTTTGAGAACCAGTTGTGTCAAAACACAATCACAGGGGACCTGCAGGTGGTTTAGTTTGCACAAAGCTAAACAAAAATGTATAAGACAAAGTTATACATTATTTGGGCTATACACAGAACTCATCGCATGACAAAGTTAGCTGCTGGTAAGGAGGAAGGGGTAAGCATTTGGGGGGAGGGATCCAACCAAGATGCAGGGTATACTTCATTTCTTAGTTTGGCAGAAGGCACACTGATCATTTGATTATTCATACTTAATATATGTAATGTTTGTGCCTAAGATATATTTCGCAGTGTAAACTTACAAAGTCATAAAACAAAAGCAAGATTTATTTTGAGCCTGTGCACCCCAGTAGGCATCTGGGTATGACACATTATTGCTGCTACTGCAGACTTGCTGATTTTAGTGAGGGTAGTGGAGGTCACACAGTATATATATACACATTGTCTTTCTTCTGTGGCTCATCACCAGCACTCTCTGGAAGTAATGTTTAACTGGGACAAAGAGAAAGTTTGTTCTCCAGGTGGGTTGTATAAAGTGACTGTGTGGATAGCCTTCTGCATCCATAGGAAGGCCCAGAGGTTGGATGTCTTCACATGGGTCCAGAGGCTGGCCCACTGTGGAGTCTGGGTGCAGGGAGTGAGTGAACCCCTGTCTGTACTCTGTTGGTACACAGTGGTACCAACAGCACGGGAGAGAGCCTGACACAGAGCTCCTGGAATTGACAGATGGTGTAGGGTTGGAATTCTCCGAGGGGAGGGACACATCCTTGGGAGAAGAGGTGACTCTTTTCATTGCCCTCAAGGGACCCGAGGGAGTTGCTTCTGTTCTTCTGTTCTTTTACCTGCACTTCTTACATTCTGATTGCAACTATCTCTGTGTTGGACACTAAGAATAGGCCCAGAAGGATGGGGAGGCAGGGAGGAGTACACTGGAAGATGGTGTGTGTGCTTTGACCCAGAGGGGGTGGATGAGAACTGGGCCATAGAAGATGGGGTCTGCAGAGATCCTCATTGATGCAGCTAATGGGTTGGGTTGAACTGTGCCAAGTTTGTAAGGATTTCTGGGCAGGAAGAATGGAGAAAAAACAGTATAGAGACCACAGCAGCTGGGAGCAGGAGCAAAGTCCCCCACCCCATTATGTTGGGGCTGCCCTTGGCTCACTTAGCCACTCACCCCTGATTCTGCTGCAGGTTGCCAGGGAAGATGATGGGCGTGCTTTCCAGAAAGGTATTGTGTACCCTGTAAGTCAGACTCCCTACAGAGTTGCAGGGTCCCGCTTGGGGTGCAGTGTCACTGACCTACCAGGAAGTTGAGAGTGTAGGAGAGGTTCAATAAAAGAGCCTCTACAATGGCTCTGCAATCAATGAGTATGTGAGAAAAACAAAAGGTATGTGACTCCCCGTTTCCTCTCCAAGGTGTGCAGGCTCTGATTAACCCTCTTATGCATAGTTCAAATTATGTTCTTCCTGACCTCATGGTTTTTTTAGTTAAAAACAATTTCCTCCCCCAATCTTCTGTATTCCTTCTCCAAGTAGAGCTAACTGGCCCATCGTTGCCCTTTCGTACGGTCCTACATACTGTTCGATCAGAATGTGCTTTCCCTCACCCCACTGTTGGATGCTCAGGGCAGGGGACCTGTTAGCAAGGCAGCTACGAGCAGAGTGCAAACATCCTGCTCAACTATAGTCTGTGTTCTGTTTCCTGAAGCCTAGCTGGTTCTGGGCCCATCTCACCTTTGCACTTTCCCCCACCTCTGGGCTGTTGGTCCCAATCCAATAAGATTATCTTCCCTGAAATAGTCTTTGGTCTGAAATACAAAGTTTAGTAGTTTAAACCCAGATTTACTTGAATTCTTTTGAGATTACTGCATTTCCACATCCTTGGGAACTATATCTATCGATCATTCTAAAAGGATATGACTCTCAATGTCTTACTTTCTCCCAGATCCAGCATGTTGTTTCAACTGGCCAGTCTTCATGCTTATGTCAGGTTCCTAAGAGAGTTCCTGGAACAGAGACTTTACCCCAGTTCACCCATCAACATTCTTGTTTAAGTGATTTGAACCCTCCCCATCGCTAATTTCTAACCTTATTACCTCCACTTATACCAGTTCATTGCCTCAAAGCTAGAATGTGTCATCTGTAAGGAGGAAGATTTAAGACCTATTTTAAAACATGGATATTCACAGTTCAAATTTTGACTTGCAACCAACCACTGATTTAGCCATCCCTTTTGAGAGACAATAAACAAGAACTTTTCTTAACCTGACTCCACCTCTAAAACCCTTTATTTGTGTTAGTTTGTATTTTTTTGTCATTCCTGTGTTGCTCCTAGCCTTGAAGCAGTTCTAATTCCTTCTTGTCTTATATCATTGTATGGCAAGCAGCCACAGGGTTTTGAAATGGAAATCTGAGTGTAGCTGCTTTGTACCTAAATTTTGCCAGAGCTCCTCACTGCCCTTAGCTGGGTCTACTCTCCCTTCCTCCACATCTGGTCCTGAACAGGAGCTTGAGGGTTGCGTCTGACCACTGCACCTTTCTGCCCGAGGCACTCACATGCCCTGCTGCTGCTCCAGGAACCCGGTGCCACAGGGTGTCACCCGCTGCCTCTGTCTTCAGCAGCACTGCCACTGACTCAGCTCTGAACTGCCCCTTCCCTCTACATATACTTCTGAGCACTTTGCCTAACAAGTTCATCTTTCAGGTTCAGCTTCAGTGCTAATTCCTCATCGAAGCCTCGTTCTGGAAGGAGCTCCCTGTGGCCAGCTGCCTTTACTATTTCCATGCTTGAAAGTGCTCAGTGAAAATGGGATAGTAATAGGATGTACCTCCTAGAATTCCTGAAATTGTTGTGAGCACCAAATGAGGTAATGTGTGTAAAGAGCTTAGCAGACATCTAACATGGAAGCACAATGGGTTTCCTGTGCCCCTAGATTTCCTTATTGCAGCACTCAGCCTATTTCATGCTACAAAAACCTTGAGCTTTACTGGGTGGGATTAGGCCTGACTCATTCAAGGCTGTGTCCCCAGTACTTAGTACAGAACAAACCACACAGGAGATGTTGGGCAGATTTTGTGCAATGAATGAGTGAATGAATGAGTGGATATATTTTCAAAATTTGTATGCGGATCTTAAAAAGCAAAGCTAATCATTAAAGAATTAAGGGAAACTCATGGCATTTTGGTCAGTTTTGTCTGAGAAAACCAGTTTTGTTTCTCTCAGGGAGATGACCCCCAACAGGAAGTTTAGCTTTTACTTCCAACTGATGCTTACCATGACATTGACAGCATGGTTTCTTCAGAGCTGGACCCTATAGAAGCTAACGCACTGGTGGCTTGGCCACAGACATCTTTTTCTGGTCTTCAGGACAGCTGTTGAGTAATTCTGTGTGTATTTGAGGGTTAGCAAGTATTATTTTAAAATAACCTATTAATGAACTGTGTGACGTGGGCCCAGTCCCTTGACCCCTTTGTCTATTTAGGCTGTTGGCCATTGATACCTCCTGATGGGCCTTTTGCAGGCGCAGTTTGTGAGTCTATGGTAAGCATGGGTCTGATTATCTTCCCAGGAAATCAGCGACCCAGAGATCCTGGATCTGGTGCACAGCGCCCTTGGCAGGATGACTGTGGTCCGGCAGATCTTCCCATCTGCAAAGGACAACCAGAAATGCATGAGGAACAACCACCGCATCTCCTCCCTGCTCTGTGACCCCCAGGAAGGCTACCTCCAGATGCTGCAGGTCAGTGCTCACCTGTCAAGCTCCCTCCAGAAGGGAGTCTCACTCATGCCCTTGGCCTGCCACAGGTAACGGGCAAAGATGTGCCACAGCTTCAGCTGAGCACTGTTGCCCACCAACTTTAATTACTGGAACCCTGTCATTTGCTGAAATTGAAACCAGTCAACTGGGCAGTGCCTCTGAGCCGCATTAGCAGGCAATTATGCCTGTTGTCAGCAGACGGGCCATATGAGCTCACTGGGTGCCTCTTGTATTTAAAAGTTACATGTTCAGGGAGTAAAGACATTACTGTCTCTCAGGCTTCTGCGCTGACTACTTTGTGGGTGATGGGTTCGTCTGGCAGGATTGGAGGTGGAGCCTTCCTGTGGGGAGTCAGCATTTTGAACCTGTTTTAGGGTCTTCCCTGTAGAAAGTCAGTAATACAGACATAGCTCTTGTGAAACAACTAGGGAGTGTCTCAGCTCATCTGCTGAGTGCTAAGGTGTAGGCCAACCAGGACATTCCTGGAGTCCCAGCTGAGCGGGGGGAGGCCTAAGGGCAGGACCATGACATGCCTAGCTCTTGTACTCCATCCAACGCAACAGGTACAGAGTACTTCCGGTTAGTGCTTCTACCACACCTGATGCCATATATGCAATCAGTGTTAGCTTCTCCTGGGGCCAGGGAGTAGGATGGCGAGTTGTGTACCTATTGTGAGAGGTCGTTTTCCCTCTGGATGTTTGAGGATAGCAATGAAACACAGTGGAGACTGCCCATTGGCAGCTCAGAATCCACTTCTCCATTAAGACTTCCATGCATAAGGAAACTTTCGCTTGATGCTTGGTGGGAGACACATAACAGAAGGAAATTTCTCCCAGTTGGGTTTGCAGAAATTACCCAGAAGTTTGTGCATGTGATATGCTTGCCATTCAGCATTTGAAACTAGTTATACCTTCTTTACCCAGCCAGGCATGACGAGTGGAAATCAGGTTTCAGGACAGAGATATGCTGTATTTACCACCTGAGTATCTGTTGCATCCCAGGACATTTTGGTATTAACCTTATCAGGAGGCACACATTTTGGGGAGGGGGATTATTAGAATCTCTGGAGTGGTCTGGGTACATGTGTAATTTGCCAAAGCGTCAAATCCATTCTATAATCTTATGTTTGGGGAGGGGGAAGGGAAACATGCCCTAAAAGATGGTAAACACTAGAAATATGTTCTTGGTTGAGGAGGGAATGTAGCAGACACAGATTTTAGCTGGAGTAATTCCCACTACCCCCATGTCCACTGCTCCCAGGAGCCACCACAACGTCTGGGGTCTTTCTAACATGGTGAAGGATTGGCCAAGAGAGCGGACCAAGGCCCCTGCAGGGCTCATGGACCCGAGAGTCCTGGGCATATGGGTCAGGGGTGGAAGGTGCTTAATGCAAGATTTTATATGTTTGGATGCTGCTGGCCTGCTCTGCATTCTTCCTTTTTTGGAGCTTGGAAGAAGAGGTCAGGACCAAGTAAATCCCCTTCACTGGGCCTCTGCATTTATCTGTGCACTCTCTACATGGATGGAAGCAGAGTGAGATGATTGACTCCAGTCAGTGTGTGCCCATCCCTGTATCCTCGCCTGGGGCAGGAGGGTGCAGGGACCCCATCACTCTCTGGGTGGTCAGACCCTAGGAGGGTCTTACTCCCAGGCGTGGTCTCCCCTTGATGGGCTTCATCCCTCTCCAGCCTTGTCCCTGCTCCACGCCACCACCGCATCAATTTTTCCCAGTTCTTGCCTGGTCACTGCAGTCTTTCTACTTGAGGAGAGCAGGAGGGGCCCCTTTCCACTGCACAAGTATGTGTTGTATAGGCTGTGGGTGGTGGGAGAATGGAAGTTCTTCTTATTAAGGCCTATGATTGCCTATTTTTTCACGGACTAAAATGTGGGCTCTTTGGTGGCATATTAGATACTCTAGATGCAAAGCATGTGTCTAGGAGGACAGGAGAGAAAAGGAGACCAGCAGGCTGGATGAGGAATCTGGCGGAGAGCATACTAACATGGCCCACAGCTGTGAAGAGGGTAAACAAAGGCACAGCTCCGAGGTGTGTGGCTGGTTATCATCAAATATGGTAAATGCAATATCACACCTGGAACCCTGGCCACCCTACCTCCCTCTGTCTGTTCCTGCTGATACCCAGGCACTCCATCAAGAGCAAGATGGAAGAGTGACATCAGAGACATCTTGTGGTGGTGGAAGCGACAGCAGTGGTAGTAGCAGGAGTGGTGTTAGTAGTAGCAACAGTAGCAATAACAGCAGGAGTAGTAATAGCGGTGCAGTAACAGTACTGGTAGTAATAGCAGTAGCAGCAATAATAGTAAGAGTAGCAGCAGCACAGCAGCAGCAGCTCAAGAGCCATACTGTGTGGGTTCAAATCCCAGGAACTCTAGTAACTAACAAAATATTTATTATTTACTTGTCATTTTGTGCCTCTATTTCCTGTCCCGTAAATTAGAATGTAAAGTGTCTACCCCCTAGGGACATAATAAAAATTAAGTGAGGGAATGTATAGAAAGCATTTAGAATAAGACTGACCTATTCATGTCATTACAGAGGAGGTGGTCAGGTGTGTTCGGGGTTTCCAGCAAACATGGTCTCATTTTAAAAAAGAAATTTTTTAATCTTTATTTATTTTGAGAGAGAGAGAGAGAGAGACAGAGCATGAGCGGGGGAGGGGCAGAGAGAGAGGGAGACACAGAATCCGAAGCAGGCTCCAGGCCCTGAGCTGTCAGCACAGAGCCCGACGCGGGGCTCAAACTTACAAACTGTGAGATCATGACCTGAGCCGAAGTCAGACACTTAAACGACTGAGCCACCCAGGCACCCCTCATTTTTTTTTTTTAATTTTGTAAGGTATAATCCACTTGTCTTCCTGAGCATGCTCTTTAAAATTTATTTATTTATTTATTTTGTGAGAGAGAGGGAGAGAGAGAGAACCCCTGGAGGTAGGGCAGAGAGAGAGGGGGACAGAGGCTCCAAAGCATTGATAGCAGAGAGACTGATGCGGGACTTGAACTCATGAACTGCGAGATCATGACTAGAGGCTAAGTCAGAAGCTTAACTGACTGAGCCACCCAGGCACCCCCCTGAGCATGCTCTGTAAGAGCAACACAGCAAGTAGGAGAGCGTTTCCTTTGGGTCTAGACCCATATCGCAGGCCTTGTGTACTGCTTTCTGTCCACACCACTCCTGCAGGCACTCAGGCAGAGCTGCCTTTTGTGGGAGAGGAGAGGCCATGTATGTCTGGGGAGACCCACTGAGCCCTTTTTACAAGACTCTGCTCATTGGAGACCCTCAGTAAGGACTGATGGGGTGGATCTGTTAATAATGCAGATCTTAACACAAGTTAAATTGTCTCTAGAAGTCTCTTTATATATATTTATATAAATGAAGAACTTTATGTAAGGAATCTCCATCTCCATTTGTTGCCTCTGCCTCGAGAAGGGGTGTGGTGAGAGGGAAATACACGGATTTACTTTACTCACCCTGCCCAACAACCATTTGGGCAGCTCCTAGATTCATCTCATTTATAAGCCATTCTCTTCGAGTTTCCCAAGTAGCTATTACCACTTCTTTATTTCTTAATGACAGTATAGAAGACAAACTAATTTCTACTAGCCTCTAGCTGTGAGATTTATCGAGAAGACTCTAACATGTTTAGAACAACTAACTCAAGAAAAAATAAAACCTTTGTGTCATGGATTATTAACTTTGTCTTGATGAAATTAATGAAGATCCTTTGGGAAGTGGAGCTCTCAAGTCCATCTTTTAGTTCTTCCCCCGGACGGCTGCTCTTGGGATGATAATTCTGAGTTAGATGTTTTCAGGAGAACCATCGAGAATGGGTAGTTTTTACAAGATCGTCCATCTCTTGGCTTCTCCACTGCACTGGTCTCAGAAACTCCATCTTCTTCTATTAGTCCTGTGGTCAGAGCTTTCTGTGCTCCAGAGCCAACCAAGCACCATTATAGCAAATCAATTTGATTCCTATTTAGTACAAAGTCCCTTGGAGGAAAAATACCAAAATAAGTGACTTGTAGCTCCAAAAGCTTTGCATTTGCCGGTGTGCTGTTGTTTATTTTCCTCTACAAAGCACTGTCTCATTTGGGTATTTCTCATTCTTGTTGTCTTGACAAGTTGGTTTAGAGCTTGTCTGACTCAGCCAGTAATAAAAGTGATAACCAGTCTGGAAGAACCTTGAGACTTTGCTAAGATTTCACGGGCAGCCTTGCTGAGAGGAGAATCTGTAAAGCACTCGGTCTTCAGAACTGCCCTGTCCGGTGACTTCAGGGCTGCAACAGACATATTGTCACATTGTCATGTCATTTCTATTCAAATGGGCTTCCAAAGGGGGACGGACAACTGATAGAAGTTGTGTTGTCTGGTCACCATGGAGCCTGATCCTTGAATTAAGCTGTGGGGGCTAATGTGGTATTATTATAAAATGCTCCCTCGGGTTGGAATTTCTCCTCTTTGTGAATTTCTAAATTGTTGAATGGCTTGATAGATGGAATAATTCTTCCCTTGCTCAGTCTACTAAAACATGTGGAAACCCCCCCTTCCCACATGCCCCTATTTCGTTAGGGCTTTCTGTATTCTTCTCTGGCTACAAGTTGTTTGTCAGCCTGCCAGTAGAATCCTTTTCTGTGGAGTAGCAGCGGGCCACCCGCTATCTTGGACTTTATGTCACTTTCACTGGTTTCCTTTTTTACCCTAAACACCCTGGTGGAATATGTAGCAACAGTCATGAAGCATAACGGGAGCATGACGGGGCACGATCCTCAATGCCTTTGTCAGAGACAATTGCGCAGGTGGTCTCTCTGGCTGCAGTCGGTTGCTGTCCTGGCCACAGATGTCCACATGCACATTTGGAGGCCAGAGAGCCTCAGGTATGGACAAATGTCCTTCCCCACTCTGCCTTCCATCCCCTTGGATTCACCGATGAGCAGAGAGCCCCAGCTCCTTTGCCCTCTGCCACCATCTGCTCCCTCGCCAGGCCTGGCTGTGGTGCCCTGTCTCAGGATGGGCAGGCTGGCAGCAGTCTGGCAGAAACGCCTCGCCTGGGGATGGATTTCTCAAGCTGCGACATCTGGGCGTCAGCTTGTCCTCCCAGCTGGACCCTCTGCCGGCTGTTTGTCTGACTTTGCTGGTTGACCAGAGCCTGTCTGAGGATCTGGTCGGAGGTCAGTTCCTGCTGTTTGCCCCTGTGAGGTCTCCCTGAACAGTCCACTTGGCTTGATTAATGATGGAGGGAAGAGAAAACTGGACTCTTTAGAAGCCTGGAGGAAATGCAGACTTCCTTAATGAAAACATTTCTTCTGTTTCTATCTTTGGTGTGGGGTGGATAATGGTCTGGTGTTGAGATGCAGCTGGCTCGCGTGGCTGTGACCCTGGCCTGCCATTCATCTTCCTTTGCCTTCAAGCATGAGTCTTCCCCTGATAATGTGGCTGCACAGCAAATACCCTGGGCCCTGGAGTATAATGGAGACATGGCTGGAGCACCCTCACACTTACTACAGGGAAACATGCACGGAGCACTGGGAAGTCAGGCAGCTGGCTCCACGACGGGGCCATTGTCCTTTGGGGGCCTGTCTCTTCCAGTCTGATGGAGGTGGACACAAGTCTTGGCCTGCAGGGTCCAGATAGGATCTGAAGAGTATAGGTCTCCTTAGCATATTTCATGAGTGGGGTGGGGGGTGGGGCTTATCTTTTCATTACTCCTGGTCCTAATGCTGCTTCTGGGGACTCATGTAAGTAAACAGATCGTCCAGCCTTCTCATGGGGCTGCCTGCAAATTAGGGTTGACTCAGATGTGAAACCAGCACCTTTCCTGGCTTTGCCTACAAATCTAAGTCTTGAATATGCTGTCACATATGGTAAGAGTCAGGGTAGGGTATTGGCATTGTAGTGGCACAGACAGCCTGTGATGTCCTCAGTCCTTTCCTGCTGAGGAATGTTCTCTGCTTGTCCCCTCCCCCCGGGACCTCACACTCTCTTTCCTGCTGACTTTTCTATCCATCCTCTATTTTCTTCCTCTGGGTCTTGACTCCAAAGTAAATTCTCCTTATTTTTTCATGAAGATAAACGTAACAATCTTTCTGGTAGCCTTTGCCCCTCTAACACAGGAATATAAACTATAACTATATAAAATATAATTACTGATGTAGTGGGGATTCTGGTGCCAACTCTTAAAAGAATAAAATCTGTTTTTCCATATCCAAGGTCCTCAGTTGGCTTCATGGGATTGGTCTTTGATCATTGGGCAGCCAAGAGGTCTACCTGGGTCTCTCAAGGGCTGCAAGCCCCAATCAAAGCCTCCTGGCCAAATTCTCTCCTCTACCTCTGAGAAATGTGTCCTCACCTTTCCCATTTCCCTTCCAAAGACCCACTTCCTGCACAGATTATTGGCTTTGGAAATACAAGTTTGCTAGGATACTCCCATCTCCTGGAAATGCAGACCCCAGATTCTGATTGGAGATGGACACTTCCCCACGGAATATATTGGTCCAGAGCTCCTATACCCTTTTCTCAGCATGGCTTGTATCCTCCATCAATGATATTCTTTTTTTTTTTTTTTTAATGTTTATTATTTTTGAGAGAGAGACAGAGAGACAGAGTGTGAGCAGGGGAGGGGCAGAGAGAGGAGAAGACAGAGAATTTGAAGCAGGCTCCTGGTTCTGAGCTGTCAGCACGAAGCCTGACTCCAGGCTGGAACCCACGGACTGTGAGATCATGATCTGAGCCAAAGTCAGATGCTTAACCAATTGAGCCACCCAGGTGCCCCCTCCATCAGTTGTATTCTGAGAAGCATTCTTTTTGCAAATACCTTGGTATATCTTTACTTTGGTGTTCTTTTTCCTAAAAACAGATTTAAATCTATTCATTCAGCATTCATTAATTCCACAAACCCTCATTATGCGCTGATTATGTGACAGTTCCTATGTTAGACATTCAAAAATGCTCTCTCTCTTAATTCCCACAAGCTCTGCATAAATGGGGAAGTTTCATCTCTATTCTGTAGCAGGTACCAGTTAGGAAGAATGACATATACAAAAGCCCAGGGGCCCAGGAGAACAGGGACAGAGTTCAGTGTGTCTGAGGCTAGAGGTGGGAGGTGGGAAATGTTGGAAATTCAGTCAGAAAGGGGGATAGCCGCCAGGGTGCCGAGGACCAGGGTGTGGCCTTTGGAGATGTGACAGGGCAGGATGTGCATCCAGGAAAGACAACTCTGTGCAGGGGTGGGGGAGGGCCCAAGGCTGGGAGACAAGGTAACCAGTAGTTACTATTTCCTCAGGGAGAAATGAGGGCACTTGAACCACGCTGTGGTTGTAGGAGATGACCACATAGACAGGACATAAGGAAGCTTCCTTGGGATTGAAGCCCCTAAGCCTGGGCAAGGGACAGGTGACAGGGCAGAGTACAGAGCGTGGTGCTTCCCACAGGGCTGGGCTGGAGCTTCCCCTGTTCTAGCCCTGCCTGCCTGCCTCCCTCTTTCTCCTGCACACCTGGGTGGTCTCCTGTGGTTGAGCCAGCCCTGCAGGACACATGTCAGACCTTCAACTGCAATGGGCCAAGCCACCTCCCTTTCAGGAGCCTGAGTCAGGCATAGTGAGGCCCCCACTCTGGGCCTTCCGATATCGGAACCTTTTACAGAACACCCCAGAGGCAGAGGAGTGGCTTTTCCCATAAAGGGATGCTCTGCAGCGCCTCAGCCCTTGCAGACCCGAAAGGTCTGGCTCAGGCCAGGGGGCTATGGCAGCTGTGACGGGGCTGCTGGGGCCAGGAGGAGACCAGGGACATGTGTCCAGGTGAGCAGTGTGCAGGCAGAACTGGGGATATAATGCTCAGGGGGATCTTTGCTCAGTCTTCCCAGCCACAAGCTACAAATCCAGATACAACTCCTGCTCCTCCTTGAAAAGCATTCAGGCCAAGGGGCATTGGGGAAGAGGGCGAGTGGTGTTGGCAGATACAAGTTCTTTTCCCAGTGGTTCTAAGGCTTCTGTGTCCCAGACTCATGCTGGGCTCAGAGATGGGGCACTTTGGAGGAGCTCTCAGACCATCCACATTGAAGTCAGGAGCCTGTGTAGGTCTTGTATTCCCTCTTCCATTTCTTCCTGTTTCTTCTCCCTCCTAAAATAAAGCTGCACACAAAGAAGTTAGGACAGTACTTGGCACGCATGAGTACTACGATCCTGCAGTTCTCAGGGGAGTTATTCAGGGCCACCCCTCCAGGGTGCACCTCTCCAGGGCTGCTGATCACATTGTATTTTCTTGTCATCAAGGTGAGCCTTAAGCATTAAATGACTTGTTCAACATCACTCTGCATGAATGCAAGTGGAGATTCAATTCACTAATTCAATAAGCATTTATTGAGCACCTGCTGTCTCCATGCACTGGAGGAGGAATAGCAGTGAGCAGAGCTGGCCCAGGCTGGGATGAATCCAAAACTTGCTCATCCTGCAAGGCCACCCAGCTAAGCTGCGCACTCAGTACAGTAAGAGTTGTGCTGTACGGCAGTGAAAGAGGGATCAGGCATACACCTCTAAGGTGGCTAACTGAACCAGCTGGGTTCCATTCTAGCTCTGTCCCCACTCAGAATGGAGGCTCCAGCCTCAGACCCCTTGCCTGGCTGTGGCTTTTGTCTGCTTCTGACTTTATATGGTCTGACCTGGTCCCAGGTCATTTGCTTTGCATCCAGGTCTTTATTCTGCCATGCCCTTGGCCTCAAACCTCGGTCTGTCTTCTTTTCAGGTCTACTTTCACCTGAAATGTCTTTTTTTTTTTTTTTTTTTTTTTTTTTGGTTCCTTGTCACTTTTGTGCTGCAATGTCCCTAGGCCAGCCAGAGGGGATGAGGGTTTAAATAGTGACAGTATCAGCTCTGCTTGTCTGTCTGCTCTGAATGAACTGTGCTGTGTCTTACCTGAGAAGTGAGGGAAAAGAGGCAAGCATTCCCTCAAACCAGGCCCCTTTTCTCTGCCCCTGTGGCCTGGGGCTCCCAGCTTGGGCTGTTAGCCCCTTGAACCTGACATTGAGTGAGTGTTCATACAGTTGGGAGCCTCTCTCCTTCCAGACCACTCTTGGCTCAGGGGCTGGTCGTGACCATGCCCTGATGCTGGTCTCCACCCACCCACCCTGAGAAAAGGCTTGCCTTATATTTATCAGGACCCAGACAGAGCCCCAAGCAGAGGCTGCCTTTCTACTATCTGCTCTTGATCTTTTCCCCTAAAGGTCCCGTCTCCAGTCTCCAGACAACCAGACTGTGAGGGTAGTGCTCTCCCTTTGCATCCCCACACATGTCTTCTCAGTGTGAGGATGCTGAAGTTGAACAGCAGAGATAGGGCCACAGATCAACACAGGGTGTTAGTGTCTGCCCACAGCAGGGAGAAGTACTGACATAGCATCTTATCAGGAGAAGGGACAGGAGTGAGAGAAGGTGGAGCTCCAAGTGGGGATCGAGAAGACATTTTGAGCAGGCTGTAAATGAGAAGCAAGATGCTGTTTGAACAAAGGAGGTTCTCTGCTAAGTCAAAGTGGAGGTGCCCAATCTCTTCTTCCTACTGTTTTCTCTTTTGGGGAACCAAGATCAGTGTGTATCCTCTTAGCAGGAGATCCATCCATCCATCCATCCATCCATCCATCCACCCATCCATCTCCCCCTCTATCCTTCCATCCATCCACTCCTCCTCCCCTTCACCTACCCATCCCCTCATTCATCTATTCATTTAGCCTTCCATCCATCCATCCATCCATCCATCCATCCATCCATCCATCAAACATATATTAAACACCACCTGTATGCTTTGGTTGGTGCTGGATGCTGTGTTTAGAGATAGTAAGAAAAAAGTTGTATACATACATACATTATGTACACACACACACACGTTCATTTATAAAAGTTATATACAAGTTATATATGAATATATACATATTTATATAAAAGTTGTATATATGCATGTTTGAGATATATATATATATATATATATATTTCCAGATACATATATCTATCTGGAAAAGAACATTGCTAAAGCCTTTGAACTGAAAGCTTGTTCCTTTGAACTAAAATGTGTTCATCCTTCCCAGCAGACATACTTGTGGGAAGGCTGAGGGCTTCCTTTGGCCTTTCTGAGTCACATCCTGTTTTTGCCTGTTCATTGCCAGCCTCTTTGCATTCATTCATTTGTTAAGTACCTTAATTCCTTGTGAATAGAAGTGCTGGAGGCAAAAAGGGATTCCTTTGGGTGCTGGTCTGGGTCACTACTGGGGCTGTGCTGTTCTAAGTGACCTAAAACAACATCTCCATTATGAGTTTGTATTCCAGAGGGGAGGTGGACTTGTCAAAAATAATTATGCAGTGGTAGGGGCTCCTGAGGGTTGGGGATTTGACAAGCACAGAGAGTGGGCTAGTCCTTCTCAGGAGGGAAATGCTTGCTCAGGGCTCGAGCAGCGAGAGGTACGGTTCTACCCTGGTGTTGCCTGTAGGGCAGGAGGTCAATTCTTCGTGATGGCAGTGACTTCTCTCTGCTGTCAGGTAAGCACACGTGTATTTCAGGGCCCCGGAAAATGTCACCAGGCACCAAAATACTTGGAGGCCTTGGTTAAGTCCGTGGTGCTCAGGTGTCCCAGGCACACTCCTGCCACATCTGCAACATCACCTGTCCATCCTCCACCCATTTCTTATGAAGGCCTTAGTGGCATACATCCCTGTGTCCACTGTAAGGACATGGGTTGAAGGTGGATAAGGCAGGGCTCTGTAGGAATGGGCAGGACACAGGGACACCCACAGAAGAAGTAGTCAGCTCTGCTTGACATGGTATAGCAGAAATGCCCCTGAGGGTTGGTTAGCATGAGTTACTGGACAGTTGTGATGGAGCAGATGGTTTTGATGTCCAGTAACAGCTCTCTTAGCCCATCTCTGATTTCACTTGTAGAAAACGGTCCATGCTACCCAAGCTCTTGCCTGGGGCTGTGCTTTGGGAGCACCCAGTCCAAGACAAGTGAGGAAAGAAACTGCAGGTGGAGAATAAGGCACTTAGATACTGGGGTGTGAGGGCCATACTGGGGAGTGGTGAGGGGTAAAGTTGGAAGGCAGCAGGGGTTCTTCCAGCAGACCAAGGATCTTATTTGATTCTCCCAGGAGTCCTAAGAGGTTGACACATTTTCCTATTTATATCCAGTGATTTTGTTTTTCTGAAATATTTTTAGCAGACACCTTGCTGCTTAGGTGTGCAGAGAATCATCCCCTTGACCCACTTTGGCTGATGGTTGTTTGGCTCCTGTTACCCAGGAGGGACCACACACCTGAACA
The DNA here is from genome assembly GCF_014898765.1 of Herpailurus yagouaroundi. Taxonomy (NCBI): domain Eukaryota; kingdom Metazoa; phylum Chordata; class Mammalia; order Carnivora; family Felidae; genus Herpailurus; species Herpailurus yagouaroundi. The sequence goes on along the minus strand of NW_024412404.1, from coordinate 24,687,938 downwards.
AGGGTGGACATCACCTCCTACCCATGCCCTCCCCTGACTCTCCTACCTTTGTGCTTCATGACACCTCCCTTGGAGGAGAGGGATAGTGTGCAGGTAACATCTGAGAACAGGGCTGCCTTCCACCCTACAGAGGACTCTTGATGGGCCCCTGAGAAGGCAGGTGCTGGTGTTCAGGTTCATCTGGATCAGGGTCTTGAACTGAAGTCAGGAGGATGAGCTGGACCTGTCCCATCCCTGGATACCAGGGCTCTTGTACAGCTCTCCTCACCAGTACCAGCTTTTCCCTTGCAATCATGCTCTCAAGAGCTCTGAGATGGGCTTTGTTTCTTCTATGAGCCATCTCTACTTAGCAGCTAAGCAGAGGGATAGTTCTCATATGTGCACAGTTGAAATTCCCAAACGTATCCCCTGGCTAGCAGTGATGCGGCTGCAGAGCAGGCTCTGTGTCCTCAGATATTCTATAACCACAAGCTGCCAGTGTCACTCAAGCCATCATTGACCTCAGGCCTATCTGGGGATCAGAGCAGTCTTTCCAAGGCACATATCTGATTTCTGGGCACAGATCCCACCAATGGCATCCTTCTGCCTAAAGTCACCTATGTTGTTACTCCTTAGCATGGCCCATGAGGCTCAACATGGCTAGATCCCTGATCCCTACCTGCCCCTTGATCCCACTTCATCTCTACTGTACCCATTAATACAGATATTTGGCACTGTTTTCAATCCCTCTACCCCAAGGCTTGGCCAACTGTAGTCTCCAGCTCAATCCAGCTTACTGCCTATTTTTTAAAATAAAGATTTATTGGCACATCCTTTGTTACATACTGTCTTTGGCTGCTTTTCTGCAGTAAGAGCAGAGCTGAGCATTGCAAAAGAGACTTTAAGGTCCACAAAGTCTAAAATCTTTCATATCTGATCACTGCTGGTGGACCCTGCCCTACCTGACCCCACTCCTTTGTACCTTCATGCCTTTGCATAATTCTGCCTCCCTGTAATGCTCTCTACCCTTTATCGTACTAATCCTTCTGTCTATCCTTTCTGTCTATCCTTCCCTCCATCCTGTGTTATGTGAGCAGGATGCCCCATTCCAGTCTTGCACAAAGCCTGGGTGCAAGTCTCAACCATGGTGATGGCCATGCTTGTTCTCATGATGTACAGATCCACTTCCCACTCTAGTTCCTGAATCAGGGCTAGTTCTTATTCTGCTTAAGACTCCAGTGCCTGGCCAGGTTTTTGGGTTTTTTTGTTTAAAAAAATTTTTTAACGTTTATTTATTTTTGAGACAGAGACCGAGTGTGAATGGGAGAGGGACAGAGAGAGAGGGAGACACAGAATCAGAAGCAGGCTCCAGGCTCTGAGCTGTCAGCACAGAGCCAGACGTGGGGCTTGAACTCACGAACTGCGAGATCATGACCTGAGCCAAAGTTGGTCGCTTAACCAACTGAGCCACCCAGGTGCCCCAAGGTTTTTGAATGAACAACTAGAAGCTGGAGGATTGTGGTATAGATACTGGCACCACTTGTTAGTGTTGGCATCCTGGATCACCCAAGGCCTCTGCTGCTCCCCTTCTCTGAAAATGCATCAGTGGAAAGGGTTTCACTGCCTTTGTGTTTGCAGATCTCCAACCTCTACCTGTATGACAGTGTCCTAATGCTGGCCAATGCCTTCCACCGGAAGCTGGAGGACCGGAAGTGGCATAGCATGGCGAGCCTGAACTGTATACGCAAGTCCACCAAGCCATGGAATGGAGGAAGGTCCATGCTGGACACGATCAAAAAGGTGTGTGTAAGGGGACACCCATTGGGCTAAGGCTGAAGACAGGTCCTTCCTTGCATGCACATGTGTGCAGACACACACACACACACACACACACACACACACACACACACAGACACACACACACCCTTGAGCAGGTGGTCTGAAACTGAGCTCTTTGTGTGGTTGTCCCTGCAGGCCCCCCACAGACCTCCCTCCTTGCCACTCTAACTTTCCCAGCATTTACGGCTGGTGAGTTGGGCTTCATATATTTATTATTATTGTTTTCTCTGTTTTCTACAAGGAGATTGGACTTTAGAGTTGCTTAAGCAACCAATGGAGGCAACTGCCCAGCTCCGGTGAGCCAGATACCCTACCATGCAGGTGGCCACTATTCATAAGAGGCTGTCTCAGTATGCAGTACACGTGCTGATCGCTGATCGTGTGTGTGCACATGTGTTCTGCATTTATGACCTGTCGCACACACTCAGGCACGACACCAAGTTGGAAGGCTGAATTTGAAGTGAATTGGGTAATCCATAGAAGACTTGTTAGAGTGAATTGGCTTTCAGAGGCTTCAAAAGAGCATTTAGGGAAATCTATAGTGCTAGGAATTGTAGTCACAATAAATTGTGTGCACTGTCAATAGCAGTGAACGTATTCCGGTGTTGGTTGAATCTATTGCAGCCTGAGCCAGAGCTGGGGCCCCTCTTTGGCCAGCTCAGGATCTGGGACTCTCCCAGCTCATGGTCTATGGGAGAACAAGGCTGGATGGAACCGCCACCCTAGGGAGGGGGTGGGTTGAAGGGAGAGGGGGTTTGCCATAGGCTCCCTCAGCCCCTCTGCCACCTGCTTCTACAGAACCCACTGAATGGCCTGAGAAGGGGGCAGGGCTTGCACACCCACCACAGACAGTCTGTGCCAGACACTGTGCTTTGTACACATTTTATCCTTTGGCCCTTGCAGGCCCTGTGATGTGGATCTAATTAACTTCAGGCTGGAGATGATGGGAGATGGCTTGCCCAAGGTGACACAGGTGGCAAAGCCAGGACTTGAGCTGGTGTTGGCCTCTAGTGCTCATGCTTTGCTGCCCAAAGGCTCTGTTGACCTTTGACTTTTCTTTTGGCTCAGGCTAAGGTGACCCATGGAGCAGGATGCACGGGAAGACTGTGAGCTCCAGGAGGGTGGAGACAGAACTGTCACTTTTTGACCTATATAGCAAGCACGATATGTGGCACAGAGCATGTGCTCTAATCATACTGACCACCTGAATATCAAGTGCAAGCCTTAGGGATTTCCCCTGTGAGCAGCGGTCTAGGAAGTGTCAATCTTGCTCTGCGGCTATAGGACTGCTAGCAGCCTGGTCCTCATTTATAGCCTGTCTGGTGCTTCCTCAAGATCTTGATTGTCCCCTTCTTGGTCACTACTTCCTTCCCTTCTTTGTCTTTGGGACTCTATCCCTTCCATCCATATTTTCCTCAATGGGTTTTCCTTCTCTCCTGCAGGGCCACATCACTGGCCTCACAGGGGTGATGGAGTTTCGGGAGGACAGCTCGAATCCCTACGTCCAGTTTGAAATCCTCGGCACAACCTATAGTGAGACCTTTGGCAAAGACATGAGGAAGGTAAGCATCAGGGCACCCTTCTCCCTCTCCTCCTGTGGCTGAGTCACTGGTTCTGTGTTCTGAGCAGGTGTTAAGCAGCACAAAAATCCCCTCTTCCTGTCTCTCTCTGATGCTGCTGTCATTGATGCTGGTGTTTATGGGGCACAGTGTGGAGAAGACTAAGAGTAGTTTTCAGCCAGGAAGTTCTGCTAATACAGTCTCTGAGTACAGCAGGGCCCCTGGCACCACCTGGTCTCACTGCTTGGCCCTGGATGGCCAACCATGCAGGCCTAGGCTGAGGCTGGAAGGGATAATGTATTTTCCCCAGAGTGGCCAAAATTAGCCCAACCGCAGGGACAGGTGTAACTGTGGCTGAGGCAGGAGTCTGCTGTTACGGCCGGTTCCCCCCCAGATCTAAGAACAGAAAAATGAGCCACGAGGAGTGTGGGAAGCAGGGAGCAGTGGAGCCCAGTGGAGGGAGATGGGAGAGGCAGACAAGCTACATAGCTCAGGGTGGGGTTAGGCTACTTTATTTGGTGCTAATGCAAGTGTCTGGCCTGGGGTCTCTTTCTGGTGATACTTTGCCTTTTTCTCTCTCCTCCTATGGGAGATTTTCAGGGCTGAAGACTTGGGGGTGAGGAAGGTAGCCTTTCCTCAGAGTTGGAACCCCAAAGTTAAGGGGAGGCTTGTGAAGTCAAGAGTCTGGTAGGTATTAGGACCAAGAAGTCAATGTAGCAAGAAAGGTATTGGAACAGTTATCCAAGAACTTCAGATGTGGTCATTGTGAGCCAGTGTGGGGCTGATGATGGGGTTGCAGGTAAAGGCCTGTGGCTGGCTGCCCAGGGCCAGGTCACCCAGCTGGCTTAGATGCACTCCTAGGAATGGTCCTCATAGAAGGCCCAGTGTTTGTTGGGCCATTAACTAGTTGGCATACACTCGGGCACAGGCTCATATAGTCACACACACATATATTTCTATACACTTGAAAGGAGGACATCTCTACTAATTAGTGCCCAAAAGATGAATAGGGCATAGTGAGCTCTCTTCAGGGCAGGATAAACCCTTGGCAATGAGCCCTCTAGCCTGGCCTCCAGCATTAGCTGGGGGTGGTGGAGGGGCAGGAAAGGCTAACGTGCTGTTGGGATATTGAGAATCTGGGTGAGGGGATTCTTTGGCTGTGCTCTTTGAGGAGCAGGTAGAAGGATACATGTATGGAATGGTGGTGGGTGTAAGGGCTAGAGGACATGCTGGGGATGGTCGTCACCACCAAGAGACTGGGATGGCTGGGGGTCCATAAGTGATGTGGGAGTTGGGGGGTTTCAGCCCATCTTATGACAGAAAGTGGAGTCATAGGTTGGTCATTTAAATAATAAGAGGTTCAATAATTGGTCATGGTGCAACAGTGACAAACATGGTTTGATGATATTTTTGAGCTCAGAGGTTTGTTTGTGCCATCGTAAAGTGAGTTGGCTACTATGGTGTGATAACCCTGGAGGACCAAGGTGTGATGTGCAATGTCAAGAGCATCAGGTGTGGCTTGTGATGTCTACTAGGGATGCCCAAAGCTGTGAGGCTTGGTTGGGGCCAGGGATGGGTAGTCAGCATTGGTCTGGGTCATTCGTGATGGCAACAGAAGTTGGCTTGTGTTAGGACTTCCAGCTGGTGAGGAGAAACCAGCATCGGGGAGCCCTTTTAGTCACTCTGTTACAACACGGTCTTGCAGAGTGTAGCTACCTGCTGAAGCGACTGTTCACATCTGCTACCATACGTGCCTTCATCCCCGTGGTCCTGAGAGACTGGAGACACTCAGGCCCTGCCTGCTGGCTCCCTTGCTGCCCCCATCACCCTTCTTTGAGCTTAGCTTCAACAAGGTCCCACAGTAGGTGGGAACATTGGCTGTGGGGGCCCCTGCCTCATAGGGCCACACTGGCAGCTCCATGTGCCTGAGAGACCCAGAGGCACCCGTGTCCTTCACTTCCTGTTTCAGGTGTCTGGGCCTTCCATGTTGCCATGGCAACTCTCCTCCAATACCCTCAAAGCCAATGGGAGCTGGAATCTCTCAGTCTAAGGAGCTTCAGAGAGCAGGAGGCCTGAATGTAATTGAGTTGGAAGGGAAGCTGATTTTCAAGTGGGCTTTATTTTAAAACGTATCCTTTTGTCATTTTAAAATCTGACCTTAATAACTGCATATCCCAGTTGTTATCTGTCTGCCTGGCAGCTTATCTCTGCTAAGGAGAAGTTATCTGGAAAGCGGGGAATGGGATTTACCATAGCAAATGTTTGTTATTCAGGCCCAGGGTGCATTCAAACAAGGTCTGGGAGGTTTCAGGATGAAGCAAGGCAAGGGGACTGGGGCAGAGTGCTTAGGCTTAGGGCAGCATTTGAAGGCAGCTCTGGGCTATGGTTCCTGGTAGAAGACAGAGCTGTGAAGGGTAGGGCTGGGAAATTGGTGTGACCTAAAAGTAAAGTTTAGGGTGGAGAGCAGATTTGAGGGTTAGGGTCCTGAAACACACAAAGGCAGAGATCATTCATTCTAAGGAAGCAGGGGCACCTCTGAGGAGCCCCCCTCAACCGCACCTCTTTGGCCACACCCAATTCAGAATGGTTACAGGAGCCAATTGGGCTGACTGCTAGATGCTGTCATGTTAGAGCAGGGTCAGGGGTTTTCTGCAAAAATGGTGCTTATCTCAATATATGTATATATTCTATTCTCTCTCTCTACTTATATTTATATAAATTCTATATCTTATATATTCTGTAAGCTGTTATTATAATAAATATATCTTAATTATATATTTATACCTATATGTATATATGTATATACAAGTATATAGGTGTATATAAATACGCATATGTATATATAACTTTAAAAATAACTGTAGCAAACAAACAAACACGGGCACAAAAACAAAAACCAAGTAGTTTCTTTAAGATTTAAACCAAGAGGAATTGTTTAAATTAGGGAACAAATGGATGTTTTCTTAAGGTAAATACTCTGGAGGGAAATCTCAGGGAGGGTGAGTCACCCAGACGTTTTAGATTAAATGGCATCAAGAGACTGTGGATTACTCAGCCCCTTCAGAGGATGGAAGGGGTAGGTGATTGCCTTTCGCTGCAGGGTGCTGGACAAATACTAATTAAATTATCTCATCCAGGAAGTGCGTTCTTGTTGAGGGAGTGCTGGATGGCAAAATCAAAGGTCTATGTCACGAGCCTGCTGTGTAACTACCAGCAAAATATCAATCATCTCTGTGTTCAGCTTGGAGCTGTCTGGCATGGGTGATCACCAAGCAACCCCGTGGGGAGCAGGCTTTGCTGGAAAGTCACGTCAGGCTCCCATAGGACTTGGCCTGGCATTTTACCTGGAGGTGCATGCTTGTTACTATCAGAGCTCCATAGTTGCTACTTGGCTTTCTCTTTGTTCAGACAGAAATCTGCAAAGGAGAGTCCCACGGGCTTACTCAGGCAAATGTCCTTAGCTTATGACATGAACTGGGTGGGATTGTGGGAAACCACCTGTCAGGAAGTTACCAAAGGTTGGGGTATGGAAAAGTTGTTTAGCATAGGACAGGAGGGAACAGAGCAGGGACCATTGAACACCTACTGTGAACATAGGTGCCTTACACATATGTTGTCTCACTGACTTGGGGGCCTTTGTGTCACTCCTGGATCTGCTTCTCCTGAGTTTTTGCAGCCACTTCCCTTCTCTGAACCTTCATTTTCTCAGATGGGAGGTGCAGATAATACAGGTCTCCTGGTCGAATCAGGGGGTCAGTTGGTGTAATGACCCTGATGCAGCGCTGGGCAGTGAGTACTCTCCTGTGTGGCGTGGGCCATCAGCTTCTGGCAGGTGGGGCCACACCCCATCTCCGAGCATTCTATCCCAGACCCCAAAAGAGCAGACACTTCTAGGCAGGCTTAGAACATGGCCTTCCATGGGGTGCCTGAGTGGCTCAGTTGGTTAAGCATCCGACTCTTGGTCTCGGTTTGGGTCATACTCCCATGGTTCATGGGATCAAGCCCTACGTCGGACTCTGTGCAGACAGTGTGGAGCCTGCTTGGCATCTCTCTTTCCCTTGCTCTCTGCCCCTCCTCCACTCATGTTGTCTCTGTCTCTCTCAAAATAAATGAACTTAAGAAAAAGAACGTGGCCTTCCACCTTGAAGCTCCCTGGGCAATAGCCAAAGCCTGAGGCCAGAGACAGGAGGAGGGCTCTGTGTGACCGGCACTGACCGTTCCCCCTTCTATGCATGGGACCAGATATCCACTCCTTATATAAAGACCATGAGGGAGAGTGTGCTGGGAACTTGGCCTCTGATGAAATTTTGTTTTTAGAACTGTTTTGGTGTGATTAAAGGAAGAAGGAAAACGTGGGTGTCTTTTTTTCCCACAAGTATGACACAAGCTACAGCCTTGCAGAAACATTTTTCTGTGACATGATTGCTGAGGATCTCCACCCTTTTCCATCCCAATGATACTGATGTGGGAGACACATTTCCTTCCACTAACACAAGAGTCCCTGCTGCAGTGACACCCTAGGGAAACTGCCCGATGCCCGAAGGCCCTTTGAACTTCATTTCCCATGGGCGCTATCCACCTGATTCACTGGTTTCGTGGAGGCTGGCCTGTCTCCTTGGCCAGGAGAGTGGGAAGGTGGGCAGAAAGCATCAGGAAAGCCTATGAGTTTGCTCTATGTGTTGGCATTCCAGGACAAAGAATACTCTGGTGTGATGAGAGAGAACGGGCTGTTTCTGTTCCTTGTGACAGAGAGCCAAGAGACTGAGAAAGAATTTAGTCCAGTGTTTTCAAGCTTTACTTTAGTCCTAGAAAATCTGTTCCAGCAGAATCTTCTTGGAACCCAAATACATTAAATAGTTGTAGAAGCAGACATGGAGTGGTTGCATAGATAGGGAATTGGGGTAGGGGACCCTGAGCTCCCCTGCCCCATCTTTCCCATCCCCAGTATCTCTGTGGTTTTTTGAGCAGCTCCTCTTGGGAAACTGAGGCCCAGAGACTGGAAAGACTCAGTTATGTAGCACCAGCAATCATGTGACTGTGCTGGGGCTGGAGGGCAGATTACCTGAGGGTGATTGTAGCAGAGGACCTGGGGCATTTTTTCTGAACTCAGGACTATGCGGTTCCATGAGCCCCTCACTCTACTTTCCACCCCATCCTCCTGTCACCCCACCCTACCCACCACCTCCAGAGCCAGCATTAGGGCCTCAGAGCCGTTTCCTGTTGGTCTAGAGCCTGCTGAAGTTCCACCAACGCCTTTGGCTCAGCCTCCTCATTCCAGTAATTACCCGAGGAACTAGGAGGCCTTCATTCTCCTTTAACCAGTTTAAGATGCTTCTTCCATTTTCTCTGTCAATTTCCATTCTTCATGAAAGCTGGCTTTGGACAGGAATCAAATGCCCTCCTTGATATCATGTCCCTGGGAGGGTCTGTGACTGCTGATAATTCAGAGTCATAATTGCTCATCATGTAGTGATCGCCATGCCTTAGGACCCCAGCCCTCCAGGGGTTTGAACATGCATCATTAACATTCTTGCCCAGGTCTGCCACACTGTGTTAACAAATCGTCCCACATTCTCAGGGTTCAGAGGTTTTAAGCAGTGAGGCCAGGTGGAAGAGGCAGCAGCCAGTAGACAGGATAGCTCTAGTGATGAAGTAGAGACTGCCTCTTAGGGCACAGGTGGAATCCTTTACCTGGCGGCTCCAGCAGCTGGTACCAGGAGCTACGTCGTAGATTGAGCAGTGAGGAAAGAGAGATGGGCAGTGGTGGGGCTGGGAGAATCCAGCCAGAGTATTGTGCAGTGTGTCTATGAAGCTGCTCTGATAGAGGCTCCCAGCTGTGCACAGTGAGTCACAGAAGAGAAATAAACTTCAGTCTCGTCATGGATTAGCATTCTTGCAGCATATTTCCCGAGTAAAATGTCAACCGTTCCGAACCCTTGTGCAGAACCACTTTTGATAGAGCTGAGAACCAAAACAAACCCTGCAGCTTGATCCGAGTAAAGGGATAAGGAAAAGATACAATTAAGTATTTCATTTTAAGTACATGTATCACTTCATTTTGAAGATAGCATCAATACATGCTCATTTAGGGTAGAATGATTAGAAAATACAGATAAATGAAAAGAAGAATATAAAAGTCAGCCATGATCTCTGAATCGAGGAATAAATACTGTTAGCATTTCTGGTGCTTTTGCCTTCTTTTTTCTTTTTTTTTCCCTTGTTCTGTTCATAGCGATAGAGAAAGTGATATGTATATTGATCAAATTACTGTTTATTGTACATACATTTGATATCCTGACTTTCCCACTTCATGCTATATTGGAAGCATTTTCTCATTGCTTTCACTCTTCTTTACTATGATTTTTAATGGAAACACATTTCTCAGCTTACAAGGAGCCATCACTTATTTTGTCTTCCTATACGGTGAATGTTTAGGCATTTATATCATAATACTATGGAATAATGTTGGAATGGGCTTCCAAAATATATGCAATTTTATTGCATCTATATTTATGTCCTTCTACTTCTTAAGGAGGGGAATTACCAAACCAAGGACAATAATTTTTTAAAGTTCTTTATATAGTTGATACCTATTTTCAAATTGATTATAGAAAGATTTAATAATTTTTACATCCACTAGTAGTATATGGAAGTTTCTGTTGGATCCTATGCTTAAAACATTGAGTGATATATTAAACATTTTTGCCAATTTGATAGCAGCATGTAAAAATAATGTTGATAAATTTCCATTTCTTGTGGAATTGTGCACTTAAAAATATAGTCATTGGTCAGTTGTATTTCATATTTCGTAAATTACACCTTAGATCCTTTGTTCTTTTATATTGGGGATGACGTTTTTCTTGTCAGTTCCTATAACCAGTCTTTCAGAAGGGAATTGATAGTTATTTGTGTCAAATATTTTCTTCCCATTAACTGTTTGCCTCTGAAGAAAATAATTTCACATAGAGACACTTAACAGTTTATGTATTTGTATTTTTTAGAAAGTCGTACCCAATTCACAGAGTAGATACTATTCACCCATACTTTCTTCTAGTATTTTTATGGTTTGATTTTATTTCCGTGTAATCTGCCATCTACTTGGGATTGATTTGGGATAAATTGTGATGTGATGACCTAACTTTTATGTTATTCAGTATTGGTTCCTACTATTCAGGAATCCTTCCTTTCCCTATTGACTTGAACATCACATTTATCATGTGCTCTGCTAAGTTTGCCATATCTCACCATTGACTTTTAAAACATTCTTAAACTCTTTTCTCCCTTTTTTCCCCTCTCAGGTTCAATATAATTAATCTTTGTATACTTTTAGAATGCACTTGTCTGCAGGTAACAGAATGCTCATCTCCTGTGGATTAAACAATAAGGAAGACTTATTATCTCACATAAAAAGAGGCCTGGTGCTAGGGTAGCTCCAGAGTTGGCCAAGGCAGACGTTCTGTGCCCAGATCAAAGGCTTGGGTCTTTTTCATCTTTCTACTTGCCTGTCCCCAGGGTGTAGTCTGAGCTCTCTTCATAATTTCAGGATGGCTGTGGTAGTTCCAGCTGTCATACCCAGAGAGACAGTAGCAAGTGGAAGAAGAGGGTCATTTTTGTGTGTGTGTTGTTTCCTTTTTATTTATTTATTTATTTATTTTTTAATTTTTTTTTCAACATTTATTTATTTTGGGGACAGAGAGAGACACAGCATGAACGGGGGAGGGGCAGAGAGAGAGGGAGACACAGAATCGGAAACAGGCTCCAGGCTCTGAGCCATCAGCCCAGAGCCCGACACGGGGCTCAAACCCACGGACCGCGAGATCGTGACCTGGCTGAAGTCGGACGCTTAACCGACTGCGCCACCCAGGCGCCCCAGTTGTTTCCTTTTTATAAGTGAGGAAACCTCTCCCAGGAGTTGAGCCTGGCTACCCATTTTTATACAGTGATGGTTTTGCTTTTTTGTTATTGCTGTTGAGATTTTCCACCTACATGGATATGTGACATTGACCTATAGTTTCTCTCTCAGATGCTTGTGTTCAACTTGTGTTAGGCTTGTACTCCCTGCATAACATGGGTAGAGAATCGTTCACTCTTTTGCACTTAGAGGGACAGAGCTCTGTAAAGTTGGAAAACATTTAACTCCTAAAGTTACCTGGGCTGGTTGTTGGTCTTAGAGCTATTACTCTGATGTTTTGGAAATTCTCTTTCCTGATTTCTACATTTCTTTGAGTAATTTTTAGTAGTCTACTTTACAGAAAATCTTGTATAACACTGGTGTTTTCAAATTCATTACTAAAACTCTGTATAATATTTGCAATAATTTAGAAAGTATCTATATGTTGAAATATTTCTGTTTTCATTGCTACTGTTGTGTATTTGTGTTGTCTCCCTTTATTTCTTGGTTAGACTAGACAGAATTTCTTTATTGATCTTTTTCAAAGAACTAGGTCTAATTTGTTTAATCAATTTTGTTGTATTTTATGTTTCTCTAATTAATTGATTTGTTTTTCTTCGCGTCTCCCTGCTGCCTAGTGTTTGTCTTATTGTTGATTTTTGAACTTATTCCATGAGGTATCAGATAATTTGTTCTTTCCTGTTTTGGAATGCATTCTATTTTATTCTGAATATAATTGTGGCTGAATCTTAGTCGTTTTCCTAATGTAAACTGACATGTAACACTCGTATAGCAAAGTGCCTAAATCATGAGTAAATCACAGTGTGTTTTCAAAAAGTGAACATGCTCATGCATGTCTACATCCCCATCAAGAAACAGAACATTGTCAGTGACTACAGCATAACCCTTGTGCCTCCTTCTTGTCACTACACCCACCAGCGGAAATACTATTTACATCTAATGCACACACTCCATACTCTTTTGTAACTGCCTTCTTTTGCTCAATGTCACGTTTGTGAGTTTCATTATTATTATTGCATGTACTTTTAGTTTATTCGTTCTTACTGTATTTTAAAATGTAGGTTTTGGGGCACCTGAGTGGCTCAGTCGGTTAAATATCTGACTTCAGCTCAGGTCATGATCTCACAGTTCATGAGTTCGAGCCCCGCATCAGGTTCTGTGCTGACAGCTCAGAGCCTGGAGCCTGCTTCAGATTCTGTGTCTCCCTCTCTCTCTGCCCCTCTCCCGTTCACACTCTGTCTCTGTCTCTCGAAAATGAATAAACATTAAAAAAATTTTTTTCATCAACTGATGAATGGATAAAGAAATTGTGGTTTATATACACAATGGAATACTACGTGGCAATGAGAAAAAATGAAATATGGCCTTTTGTAGCAACGTGGATGGAACTGGAGAGTGTGATGCTAAGTGAAATAAGCCATACAGAGAAAGACAGATACCATATGGTTTCACTCTTATGTGGATCCTGAGAAACTTAACAGGAACCCATGGGGGAGGGGAAGAAAAAAAAAAAAAGAGGTTAGAGTGGGAGAGAGCCAAAGCATAAGAGACTGTTGAGAACTGAGAGCAAACTGAGGGTTGATGGGGGGTGGGAGGGAGGAGAGGGTGGGTGATGGGTATTGAGGAGGGCACCTTTTGGGATGAGCACTGGGTGTTGTATGGAAACCAATTTGACAATAAAGTTCATATATAAATAAAAAAAATTTAAAAAAATTAAAAAAAAATTTTTTTTAATGTAGGTTTTATCGTTAATCAAGTATGGTGAGGACACCAGATCAGGAGATGCCTACGGTTGAAACGATACTTTGTTAACAGTTCCCTGGAGGTGGCCAAATGTCACACCACACAGGGCTACAAAGGGAAGTGCCAGAGTCAGTCAGGAGGCAAAGGGCGTGGGGGAAAATGTGGACAAGAGCCTTTATGGTGGTTTTTGCAGGAATAGTGAGACAGGGTAAGCAGAGTCAGTATTGGGTTTGAAATGACATTAGTTTCAACAGGCTCTGGGATGTAGGGGCTGCTCTGAGTTGTCTGATATTTCACCCTAGGATGAGGGCAAAGGAATAGTAGCCCAGAGTGAAAATGCTCCATAAAGTAGGTGGTGGTGGGAGGGGGGGGGTGAGACAGGCTCTGGATTGGTTAGTTTGCATATGAAAGGCACCCCTGCAAGAGAGTCATTTACTGTCACTGGGAATTGGCTAGTCCTAGAAGGGGCGGTCTCTCTAAGGATTAGCAGGACCCTGGATAGCAAAGCATCAGAAACACAGAAAATAAAAAGACATAATTAATATATATTGATGTATAATATACCTTTTGTGACTATTTCATACTTTATTCTGTAGTTGAAGGCACTTGAGCTGTTTCCAGATTTTTCTATTACCAACAATCCCACTTTAAATATTCTTAGATGCATGTTTTTGGGGAACATACATTCTTAGGTGCATGGTTTTGTCTTTAGATGCATTATATATGTCTTTCTGTTGGGTATATATACCTGAGCATGGAATTACTAGGTCAGAAAGTATGTGTGTGATTAACAAATACTGCTGAACACTTTTCTAAAATGCTTGTTACAGGCTTACATACCTATGGGTTTTTCCTAAGAGCGTCATCTGTCCTTCACTCACCCTCAGTGAACTAACTTGGATTGTTAGTCCTTCACATGTTAGCCATTCTGCTGGGTAGGTAATGGTTTCTCACTAGGGTTACTTCATTTCCATGATGATTAATGATGTTGAGCTTCTTTTCAAGTGTTTATTGGTCATTTGGAGATCTCCTTTGTGAGATGCCTGTTCAGGTCTTTCATGCATTTTTTTAAAAAACTTGGTTTTCAGCCTTTTTCTTAGTGATTTGTAGGTGAACTAGATATGTTGTCCTTTATGTGTATTGGAATTGTTTTCTCACATGCTGTGCCTTGCCTCTTTAATGCTCTTAATGACATCTTTTAATGAACAGAAATTCTGAATTTTAATGTGTTTTATCTAGTTGACTATTTTTTTCCCTATTTGTTTACTACATTTGGTGTGCTTTTTAAAAGATGTATACCTATTTAAGAACACGAAGCTGTCATCCTATTTTTCTTCTAAATGTTTTGTTTTACACTTCTCCTTTGTATCTCCATTACATCTGGAATCAGTCTCTGTGTATGGTATGTTTTGGAGGCAAGATATATTTAAAAAATAATGTCAGCCTGATGCAGGGCTCAGTCTCACAAACCATAAGATCATGATGTGGGCCAAAGTCAAGACTTGGATGCTCAGTCAACTGAGCCACCCAGGCACCCCACAAAAGTCTGGGATTTTCAGTGAGATTGCATGGACTCTGGATCACCTTAGAGAGTTAATATCTTACAAATATTGAGTGAGTGATCCAGTTCGTGAACATACTATACCCCTCAATTTATTTAGATTTTTAATTTCCCTCAGGAAAGTTTTGTAGTTTTGTACTATAGAGATCTTGAATAATTTTTGTTTGATCCCCACCCCATATTAATATTTGTGATTGTATTGTAGATAGTATATAATCAAACTTATTTTTCTACTTGTTTGTTGTGTGTATATAGAAATATTGGTTTTGTATATTAAACTTGCTTCTAGTGAAGTATTCACTGATTTATTCCAATAGTTTACTTATAGATTCTTAAGATTTTGTGTATACATGGTCACATCATATATGAAAAATGAGAATTTTATTTTTTCTTTCCCATTTTTATAGCTTTATTCCTTCCTGTTACCTTATCACACTACTTAGGGTCTTTAATTCAAGTTGAATAAAGGTAGGGATAGTGGGCATTCTTATCCTGTTCTTGGTCTCAGAGGACAGCTTTTTTATAATGCACAATTTTACATTATATTTGCTGCACATTTTTAGTAGGTGTTTGTTTTAAGATTGAGAAAATTCCCCTGAGTTTCTGGTTTGCTAACAGTTTTATCAAGAAAGGAGTATTAAGGGGCACCTGGTTGGCTCAGTTGGTTGGGCGCCCGACTTCAGCTCAGGTCATGATCTCATGGTCCATGAGTTGGAGCCCTGCGTCGTGCTCTGTGCTGTCAGTTTGGATTCAGTTGTTTCAGATTCTGTGTCTCCCTCTCTCTCTGCCCCTCCCCCACTTACCCTCTGTCTCTCTCTATGAAAAAATGAATAAACGTTAAAAATTTAAAAAAAAAAAGAAAGGGGTATTAATTCAGTCAAAGGTTCTTTTACATCTACTAATATAATTATAAAATTTATATTTTTCCTTTTTCCTGTAAATATAGTAAATCATATAGATTTTTTTCCCTTTTGGATGCTGTTTATGATTTTCTTTTTCTATATCAATCCTATACCTTGCTGTTTGGGTTATTATTATTTTATAATATGTTCATATTTTATAATATGTTCCAATATTTGGAAAGTTTGGTACCTTCTGATTTCTCATTCTTCTCAGAATATTCTTCTTTAAATTAAACTTTTATTTTGAGATTAACATAATTAGCATTCAATTATAAGAAATAATATAGAGAAATATAGAGATCAAGTGTACCCTTTATTAAGTTTCTCCCAGTGGTAACATCTTGTGATACTCACGTACAGCAAAGCAACCATGATATTGACATTGATACAGTTCATGAATCTGATTCGGTTTCAGACTTTCTCAGTTTCATTTGTACGTGTGTGCACGCGCGCATGTGACAGTCTACTCATATCAGCATTTTGTCATTTCAAGTGATGTCTGGAAATCTTCCTTTCATTTACATCCCTTCTCCCTGCTTCACTTTCAAATATCATTGTCTTGAGTAGCAGAGGGTGTTATAATTTATGTTTTAATCATCAAATATGGTTTATAAAACTTAGGAAGAGGGCGGTCTATGGAATGTATATACTCATTTCTGCTCTTTTTGCTGTTCTTTTTTGTATTTCTGATGCTCCAAGAATTATTTTATCCTTTCCTTTTTGTTTAATAAATGTCCTTTGGCAATCTTAAGGGTCTGCTAGCTGCACATTCTTTTAGTTTCCCTTCATATGATCGTGTCTTTATTTCTTCTTCATCCCTGAAGGATAGTTTTGCCAGATACAGAATTTGTGGTTGAGAGAAGTGATACGTGGAGAAGTGTTGTACCATTTTCTACTAGTCTCCATGGTTTCAGAGGAGAATGCACTGTCATTGAAATTGGTTTTCTTCTAGATAGTTTCTCTCTAGATGCTTTCAAGATTTTTTTTTCATCTTTGATTTTCAGAAGTCTTCTTATGAGGTGTCTTGATGTGGATTTCTTTGAATTTATCCTGTTTGCATTCTTATGTTCTTGAGGCTGTAGGTTTATATGTCTTTCATGAAATTCAGGAAATTGCTAACAATACTCTTTCTTTCTCTTTTTGTTTTTCTCCTTCCAGGATTTCAGTGGAATGAAGGTTAGGTCTTTTGTCCCTCAAGTCCCTAGCTGAGGTCCTATTCATCTCTTTTTCAGTCTATTTTCTCTCTGCCACTCATGTTGGATAAATTTCGTTGCTCTGTTCTCCAGTTGCCAATTCTATATCCTGCCATTTAAATTCTATGATTGATTCCACCCAGTGAGTTTTTAAATTTTTGTTATTGTATTTTTTCAGTTGCATGACTTCCATTTTGTTCTGTTTTATACTCCCTTTACTGAGATTTTCTTTTTTTTCCATTTGTTTCAAAAGACTTTGTAATTGCATGTTGCACCATTTTTATGGTGACCTTTAAAATCCTTATCAGATAATTCAAACATCTGATCATCTTGGTCTTAGCATTGGTTGATTGTCTTTTCTCATCCAAATTGATATTTGGCTGGTTCTTGGTATGATGGGTAATTTTTTTTTTTTACTATATTCCGAACATTGTGGTAATTTTCTTAGGAGGCTGTGTTCTATTTAAATCTTTTATTTTAGTAGGGAGTTACCCTCTTTAGTTTTAGCACATAAGTCTGTCCTACTTTTGTCTGCTGTGTTTCCAATGACTACTTAATTTTAAGAGCTGATGTTATTTTGGTTGGCTTAGTTTATCTGGTGCTTCGGGGGTTTCTGTTGTTCCCTCTTCAGGCTTCCTGAGAGAGTGAATGCGTTTTCTCTAGGATGGGTCACCTGCTACCTCTTGTTAAAGGAAGGGAGTCTCTGGCCTATGAAGGTGAAGACCACTTCCCAAGCCTGGGCATTTGTGGTCAGATCACCCTGCCTCTGGGGAATAGAGGGCACTTCCCTGGCTGAGCCCTGATTATGGCAGGATTCACCCTGTTAATGCTACCTGGTGACTGTCAGTGAGATGGGGATTCTCAGACCTATGGAGACAATGAGGCCTAGTGGATTGGGCACTTGTAGTGGTGGAATCACCCCTGTTGGTGACTGCCCAACTGCCCAGGTGTCTCATGATGGGTCACCAGAGACTCAGGCTGATGTGGAAGGGAAGCATTTCATAGGCTGGGCCATTTGTTGCTGGAGAAGCTCCTGAGGGATTTCCCAGGCCAGTGCTTCTGGGCTGGGCTGACTGGGGAAGAATTAGCCTCCTCGGGCTAGATTGGAAGTTCCCAATTCCAGGCCTGAGATGTTTTCTTCTGGTGATTGGGGACCATAAGACACTCTGCCACTGTGTGCTTCCAGTCCTAAGGTCCCTGACCCATTTGCTGTGCTTCCTATCTCTCAAAGGTCTCCTTTGGTTGCCTCTTACATAATGTCCAGGACTTTTAGTTGTATTTATTTTACTATGATTTGTTATTCTTTTCAATGGCTTCTTGATATGTTTGGTTACATAACTTAATTTTGTTTTTCTTCTTTTCTTTTAAAGCTATTAATCCCCTTCTCAGTACAGTACAATTCTCGACTTTTGATTGATGCTATTTTGTCTGTTTACATTCCAAGTAATGGCTAATCTGTTTGGGTTTATGGTCATCATTTTCTTATTCATTTTCTGTTTGATCCACATACTTCATATTCTTTGTTTTCTCTTCCTTTTTTGCCTTGAGTGGTTTATTTTTAAAATATTATATTCTCTCTCATAACTGTGGATCTGCATGTATTTTAAAACCCTACAAGCTATTACTATTCAGTTTGTACAACGAATATTTTTGTGTCATACACCTACAAGTGCTCCCTCCATTTTCTGGAAAAGATTGTATAAAGTAGCCCTTATTTCTTCCTGAAGTGTTGGGTAGATTTCATCAATGAAATCATCTATGCCTGAAATTTTCTTTTTTGAAAGGTTTTTAATTATAAATTTTATGCATTTAATATATATTTGGGATATTCTGGTTATCTATTTCTTCATGAGGGATTATGATAGTTTATGTCTTTTAAGGAACTGGTCCTTAATCATATAAGTTGTTTAATTTATGAGCATATAATTATTTATAATATTTCCTTATTACTTATTTTATTTTATTTTATTTTATGTAACAAATTTTTAAATGTTTTATTTATTTTTGAGACAGAGACAGAGTGAATGGAAGAGGGACAGAGAGAAAGAAGGAGACACAGAATCTAAAGCAGGCTCCAGGCTCTGAGCTGTTGGCACAGAGCCTGACATGGGGCTTGAACTCATGAGCCGTGAGATCATGACCTGAACCAAAGTCAAATGCTCAACTGACTGAGCCATCCAAGCACCCCATATTTCCTTATCATTTTAAAGTCTGTGGTGATGTCTCATTTTCACTGGGGATATTGGTGATTTGTGTCATTATTTCTTGGTCAGTCTTACTAGTTTTATCAGTCTTATTGATTTTTTCAAAAGCCAGCTTTTGATTTCATTGATTTTTCTCTGTTGTTCTTCTGTTTTCAAATTCAATGAATGCTTCTCTTAACTTTATTATTCCCCTTCTTTTTTGTTTTTTTGGGTTTAATTTGCTCTTTTTTTTTCTCTAATTAAGGATGGAAACAGGTTACTAATTTTGTATCTTTAGTCTTTCTCTAATGTAAGCTTTAAAAGCTACACATTTCCCCATAAGCAGTGCTTTGGCTACATTCCATAAAACTTAATAAGTTTTGCCATTATCCACCTAATTACTTTCAATCTGTCTAGCATTTATGTTTAAATTATGACTTCTATAGGGAGCTCATAGTAAGGTGCTCCTTTTTGTCCACCCTGTCAATATCTGTTCAGACCATTACCATCTTAGCTAATTATTGATAGAGTTGCATTTATGTCTACAATTTTGTTATTTGTTTTATTTTCTTTTTATGTTGGTATTTTGTGCCCCCTTTCTTGCTTTCTTTTGGATTACATATTTGAATATTCTTAATGTTCCATTTTAGTTTATTTATTTCATTTTGGGTCTTATCTCTTTGTACCAATATTTAAGGGCCTTATTTAGGGATCTATCATTATATATCTATATGTCTGTATCTATATTTATCTGTATTTCACAGTTACTTAGAGTTAATATTACACTATGTTACATAAAATGTAGAAACCTTGTAACATATAGGTTCCTATAATTCTCTCAGCTTATCTCTAATTTATTATGTGTTATAGGAGTTATATATATCTACATACATTGGAAACCCAAGGTATACAATATAATGATTTTTTTTTAATTTCAGCAGTCATACTTGTTTAAAAGTACTTCCGGTGAGGGGAAAAAATCTTTAAATATTTACCATTTATTTTTTATTCATCTTTTACCCTGGGAGATCCACATTTCCCTTTGAAATTGTTTTTCTTTAGCCTGTAACAATTCCGTTAGCATTATTTGTAGTGCAGGTCTTCTAGCAAAAAATTCTCCTAGTTTCTCTTTTTTCTGAGAAGATCTTAATTCTTTATTCTTGGAGGATATTTTAACTTGGTATAGAATTCTAAGTTGACAGCTTTTTATCCTGACCTCTGTATTCTCTGCAAGACACCCACGGTCATCCCAAACCTGGTTCCCCTGTATGTAACGTGTTGTTTTCCTCAGCTGCAAAATTTTTTGCCTTTGGTTTTCAGCAACTTGATTAAGATGTATTGTGTATATGCTTTTGGGAGTTCATTGAATGTCTTGAATTCATAAATGTATAGCTTTTACCAATACTGGGAAAATTTCTGTAATTATTACTTTAAATGTCATGTGTGTGCGTGTGTGTGTGTATGTATGTGTCTGTGTGAAAACCTTTTTCTTTTCTTCTGGGGTTCTAATGGTACATATATCAATATTAATATTGTCCAATAGGTTCTCAGGCTCTCTCATTCTCAACCTTTTCTGCCCCTATTTGTTTCTTCAGATTGGATAATTTTTGTTTGTTCTATGTTCAGGCTCACTGAATGTAGAGCAATGACAGGTTTCCATGCTACCTTTAGGTACCATTGCTATCACCAACACCACCATGTTGATCATAATAAGAGCCCCCTAAAGGGTAAAATGGAGCAAGAACGGGGAGTGGGGTTTATATGTGTATATATATTATATATATATACATATATATATTATATATACATGCATATGCATATATGTGCAATTAAGTAATACATATATCTCTGTGTCTAGTCCATCTCTGTGTCTGTGTCGAGAGAGAGAGAGAGGAAGCTCGTCTGCATGCAGTTTGCTTCTCTAACTTTGGATGCCCTTCCACATCCTGCCTACATTTTTTGTCACCTGTTAGAGTCCTCAAGTGATTGTTTTTTGCATTTTGCCCAGAAATTAGAGGTCCATCAAGCAGGAGCTACGGGCTAGAGTAGATTTATGCCAACATGGACTAGCTAGAACTCCAGTCATAGGTCTTTTAAATAAATTAAGAGAAGAAAATAACTAATAAAAGTGCTCATAATTTGCTATCTACAAGAGGGTTTCTGCAACCATTTTATTTCATGGCCATTATCACAAGGTACCCTCATCATCATTTTTTTTTGAAGTATATTTTCTCCAGGTATCAAAATCAGGTTTCCTGTTATTTTAAAAAATACTTTACAAATATAATTTCATTAGTCTTTTATCTACATAAATTTTATTTTGAAAAGTCAGCCACCATTCTTATTGTTGCACCTTTCCATGGAGTATGTGTGTGTGTGTGTGTGTGTGTGTGTGTGTGTGTGTACAATTTTTTAAGCTGCTTTTAAGATTCTCTCCATCTTTGATTTTCAGAAGTTTGAGTATAATGTGTCTAGGAAGATATAGTGTTTTCCCCTTTATCCCACTATATTCAATGGTTTGATGTATTTCATTAGATTTGAGAACTTCTCAGCTATTATTTCTTTAAATGTTGCTTATGACAGTTTCTCTCTTTTTTTCAGACAATTAAACATTTATTAGATATGTTTAACAGGAACTTATGTCTTTTGTACTGTATTTCCCCCTTTTTTTCCACTCTCTGAGCTTTATTTGAATATCAGGTATAAACATGTCTTTGAGTTAACTAGCCCCATCTTCTCTTGGGACCAGTTTTTACACTGATTCAGTGAATATCTAATTTTACATTTTTATTTTACAGTTCCTGACTGTCTTTATAATTCTTTTTTTATGGATTCAGATTACCTGTATAAAAATTACAACTAGCCAGACTCTTTCTCATTTCTTCTGTTTATCTTAACATATAGACATGACCTAGATGTACTATTTATGTTCAAATCTTGGTATGTTAGCTCCAGTATTCATCTACTAAAGATTTGTTTTTTTTTTTTTATTGGTTACTCTTTTTTAAACACTTACAGTAGTAATTTTTGTTTTATCTTTGACAGTATGGGATTTATGTTGTAGGATCTGGCTTATATTGTGTTTCTCTGATGGTTATGAAATGCTGTACTTGAAGACATCTGAGTAACCAACATACTATCTTAATACTATTGAGATTAGTTTTAGAATTTGTTATAATGATTCTATTGTAGTCTTTCCCTCACTCTTAGAACTGGATTCTTAGACGTAGGACATGGCCTCTTGTGGTTTCAGTTGAAAGTGATTGGTATTCATCAAGATATTTAAACTCAAGTTTTTAGCCTATGGTTTAACATGTCTCTACTATTCTGTGTCCTCGGAGGTATCTGCTCATTTCTCCATTCTCCCAGTGCATCAATCACATCCTCGTAGATTCTTTGCAAGCTGGATTCATACCTTAGGAGTCATCTACAAACATGTGCATAATTTATACAGAGGTATTTTGTACTTTGTCACTTCAGCTTCTTCCCTTTCTTAACATCCTTCAGAATTTTGTTTCACCTCAGCACTACAAACTGTTCTCTTCACCTAGTGAGATTGCCATTCCATGCCCTTGTTTGATTTCCATGCAAAATGGATGGAAAAAAGTTCTTCAGGTAAGAAGATCTGGTGTGAATATCAGGCTCGTCTCATGGTTTTTTTTTGTTTTTTTGTTTTTTTTCATTTTCTCAAACGCAGTCTTGTATTGGTTGGTATATAAAGGCCTGAAAATGGTTATTTTATGCATTTGAATAAGTTTCATGATAGTTTACTTTACTTATTTTTATGATTTTTCACATATTTATTTGTGCCCCACACCCTAGCTTGATGCATTGTTTAAATAGTTTTGAACTTTCAAATAAGGGTATGATGTTATAATATTCTCTTGGTACTTAACTTTTAAATTAACATTATGTTAATGAAGTTTGTTACATGTAGACAAGTTGTTTAATGTTTACAGGTGTATCATGTTTTATTTTCGGAGTATATGATTTATTTAATCTATTTGCCTGGACATAGACACTTGATTTATTTCTAGTTGTTTTTTTCATTGTTATAAACCTTCTTGTTCTGAACATTATTTGGCATACATGTGGTTATGTACAAGAGTTTCCCTTGACTGTGTACAGACATGGAATTGCTGGGTTGTGAATAATTAACTAAAAAATCAACTTATGATAGTGGTTTGTGTTCCAAAGTGGCTGTATTAATTTACACTGCCAGCAGTATGTATGATACCCCGTTGCCCTGCATCTTCTGAACCCTGACTATATCTTGGACTTCTTATTTTTGCCGGTCAAGACAGTATACAGCTGTTATCATGTTTCCATCTTGATCTGCATATTCCTGATCACCGTGAAGATTGAGTGTCTCTTCACATGTTTATTTAGTGCACATTTTTCCTGTTAATGTTCACTTCTCATTTTTTTCTGTTTATTATTGATTATTGGATTATTTCTGATTTTCTCACTGGTTACTGGGAGTTCTTCAGTGTTCATCTGTTCCTGGAACTTATGCCTTTTTGGCTTTAAGTCATGCAGCTATCATCTGTCTTTAGTATCATGGGTTTTTTTTTTTTCTTCCATATCTTTATGGTGTCTTTAAAATAATACATTCTTGGGGTGCCTGGGTGGCTCAGTCCGTTGAGCCTCCAACTTCAGCTTAGGTCACGATCTCATGGTTCACAGGTTCAAGACCCGTGACGGCTCTGTGCTGGAGCCTGCTTCGGATTCTGTGTCTCCCTCTCTCTCTGCCCTTCCCCCACTTCCACTCTGTGTCTCTCACTCTCTTTCTCTCTCAAAAATACACGTTAAAAAATTGTTTTAAATAATTCATTCTTAAAAATAAATAAAATAAATTCTTAATAAAGCAAGGCTGATTTCTCTTTACTTTTAAAATTAGTATTTTTTGTCTAAATCTCAGGTAAAAAGATGTTTTCTTATATTTTCTAGTAAAAGTTTGGAAATTTTAAAAAAAAATTTCAATGTTTATTTGAGAGAGAGTGAAAGAGCATGAGCACATGCACGCACACCTACGCATGTGAGCGGGGGAGGGGCAGAGAGAGAATCCCAAGCAGGCTCCATTCTATCAGTACACAGCCCTACATGGGGCTCCATCCCATGAACCTTGGGAACATGACCCAGCCAATTACCATTCTGATATTTAACTGACTGAGCCACCCAGGCGCCCCTCTAGTAAAAGCTTTTACAATAAATTTTGTTGAGATAGAATTTGCAGACAATAAAATGTATGCATTTTAACTTCACACTTAGATGAGTAATAGTAAATGTGTTCATCTGGAGAATCACCACTCTATTTAAGGTGTAGAACATTTCCATACTCCTTTGAATTCAGTGCCCACCTACATTATACACAAGTGATGATCTCATATCTGTCATTACAGATTAGTTTTATCTATTTTTGGAATATGTAAGTAAAGCACATAGTCCTCTTTCCTATCAACTTTCTTTACTTAGCCTGATGTTTGTGAGTTTTTCTGCGTTGTTTTGTATATGAGTAGTTTGTTCCTTTTTATTGATGAATTGTATTCCATTACGTGAATAGAAGCACAATTTTATGGACATTTGGATTCTTTTCAATTCTGGATCATGAATAAAGCCACTAAGAACATTCACATACAATTTGTGATGTGGATGTGAACGTAACGCTTTTATTTCTCTTGGGTAAATATCTAGGGGTATGGCACTTGTGTGTGTCTAGCTTTCTGAGAAACTACCAAACTGTTTTCCAGATTGACTATACCATTTGCAATGTCACCAGCAATGTGTGAAAGGTCTAGTTGTTCCACATTCTGCCAAAACTTGGTATGGCTACTAAATTTGTATCATTTTTTATCATATAGGAGTTGTATGGTGGCATCTCTGTTTTCCAATCCCTCCCCTGTAATGACTAATGATTTTGAACATCATTTTATTTGCAGTTCCTAATGTGTTCTTTTCTGAAGTGTCTATTCAAATCTCTTGCCCATTTAAAACATTGGGTTCCTTGTCTTCTTTTATTGAGTTGTATGGTTTCTATAACATTCTGGATACCAGTCATTTTTAGATATATGTACTATTAATATTTTTCCCAGCCTATAGTTTGCCTTTTTATTTCCTTAATGGTGTTCTTTAAAGGGGGTAAGTGTTTAATGGTGATGCAATCCAATTTATATATATATATATATATTTGCCTACCGCAAAGCTATAAATGTTGTCCCCTACATTTTCTTCTAGAAAATTTGTAGTTTTAAGTCTTACTTTTCTGTCTGTTAACTATTTTGAATTATTGTTTTGCATATGGTGTGAAGTAGGCATCAAGGTCTTTAGGTTATTATTCATTTACATATGCTATCTAACAGTTGAAAAAGCTGCTCTAATGAATTGCTTGGGTATCTTCACTGAAAATCAATTGAGCATGTACATGTATTTTTTTGTTCCTAGACTCTATTCTGTTTCATTTTTTTATACATCTGTCCTTATGCTAATACCACACTTTATTACTGAAACTTTATAGTAAACCTTGAAATTAGGTAATAAAAATTTTGTACTTTTGTTCTCCTCAGTAAAAATTATTTTATCTATTTTAGGTCTTTTACATTTTTATAATAATAAAATTTCTTTAGAATTATAATGTCAGTTTCTCAAAATACCTGCTGGGATATTTTGGAGGATTGTCAAATCTTTTGATCAATACAGGGTTTATTAGACATCTTAATATTAAGTATTTCATCCATGAACATAGCAAATCTTTCCATAATTTAGGTTTTATTTCATTTCTCTCAACAATATTGTGTAGTTTTTAAAATTCTTTTTTAATGTTTATTTATTTTTGAGACAGAGACAGAGCATGAACGAGGGAAGGTCAGAGAGAGGGTGACACAGAATCCGAAGCAGGCTACAGGCTCCGAGCTGTCAGCACAGAGCCCAACATGGGGCTCGAACTCACAGACTGTGAGATCATGACCTGAGCCGAAGTCAGATACCAACTGACTGAGCCACCCAGGCGCCCCAATATTGTGAAGTTTTTAACATATAGGTCTTACATACACTTTATTTAACTTATCTTTATGTATTTTATGTTTTGTACAGTTTCAAATGTTATTTAAATTTCACTTTTTAATTGGTAACTGCTGATATGTAAAATACACTAGATTTTTACATATTGACATTATATCCAAAGATCTTGTTAAAATTATATGTCAGTTCTAGTAGTTTTTTCCTAGATTTCTACATAGATGACCAAAAAAGGCAGCCAACTTCTTTCCACCTCCCTTATTTCCTCCCTCCTCTCTTCTTTCCCCCACCTTTCCTTTTATATCTCTAATAAGATGTCAAAAAGATATGGTGAGGGGTGCCTGGATGGCTGTCGGTTGAGCGTCCAACTTCGGCTCAGGTCATGATCTCGCGGTTTGTGGGTTCGAGCCCTGCGTCAGGCTCTGTGCTGGCGGCTCAGAGCCTGGAGCCTGCTTCGGATCCTGTGTCTCCCTCTCTCTCTGCCCCTCCCCCACTCGCACTCTGTCTCTCTCTCCTTCAAAAGTAAATAAACATTAAATAAAAAAATTAAATAAAAAAGATATGGTGAGAGTTGATATTCTTTCCTTATCCTGATCTTAGTGGGGAAGTATTCAGACTGTTACCATTAAGTATGACGTGAAATGAAAGTTTTTTGAACATGCTCTTATCCAGTTCTGACTTTGCTGAGACTTTTATCGTAAATAAACTTTGAATGTAATCAAGTTTTTTTCTGAACTTATTGTGATTATTATGTTAATTTGTGGCTTTATTCTGTTAATGTGGTGAATTATATTGATTGATTTTTGAATGGTAAGACAACTTTGGACTTGTAGGATAAATGCCCTCATTATCATGATGTATCCTTTTTTATACATAGGTGGATTTAATTTACTTTTATGAGGGATATGGATCTGTCATTTTTTTTTTCTTGTAAAGTCTTTATTATTAGAATGGGGATACTGCTGGCCATATCAAACGAGTTAGAAAGTATCCTTCTGTTGTCTAAAATTATTTATGTGAGGGGCACCTGGGTAGCTCAGTTGGTTGAGCACCTGATTTTTTGATTTTAGCTCAAGTCATGATCCCAGGGTCATGGGATTGAGCTCTGTGTTGGGCTCTGTGCTGAGCATTGGAGCCTGTCTGGGATTCTCTCTCTCTCTCTCTCTCTCTCTCTCTCTCTCTCTCTCTCCCTTTGCCCTGCTTGTGCTCTCTCTCTCTCTGTCTCAAAAAAAAGCAAAAGTAAAAATTAAAAAAAATTGTGTGAAATTGATATTTTTTCTTCCTCAAAAGGAGTTTTATGTTTTCTTTGTCAGAAACTTTCAAATGATGAATTTAATTTCTTTAATAGTTATGATCTATTCAGAATTCCTATTTCTTCTAATGTCAGTTTTGGTCATTTTAATCTCAAAGTGTTTTTTTCCACTTCATTTAGGCTTTCAAATATCAGCATATTTTATTTTTAGCATTTCTTCATTATTTCTATCTCTGTAGAATCTGTAGTGCTGTCCCCTCTTTTATTCCCTATATTGGTAATTTATACTTTCTTTCATTTTATTTCTCCCCTTGATGGGTCCAAAAGGGTTTTATCATTTTTTAATTGACATTTTCAAGAACCAATTTATGACTATATTTTTTTTCCATTTCTTCAATTTCATATATTTCCCATATTAATATTTTCTGAATTCTACCTACTCTGTTTTAATTTGTTCTTCTTTTTATCTCCTTAAAGAAAAGTTTGGGCTAGTGATTTCATGCCTTCTTCTTTTTAGAGCTGCCTAAGTATTTAGAACTATGCTTTTTTGCTAAGTACTGATTTAGGTATTTCCCACAAACTTTGCTATATCGGTTGTGCATTTTGTTTTGGTTCAAAATATTTCCTAATTTTCATTGTGATTTTTTGACCCATTGTTTATTTATACATATATTTGAACATTTTCATTATTTAGAGCTTTTAAAAAAATATTTTGTTACTAATTTTTAACTGATTTTTGTTGGTCACAGGATATTATCTGTATGATTTCAGTCCTTTTAAATTTATTGAGACTTGTTTGGTGGAAGAACAATAGTTTATCTGGGTGAGTAGACTTCATCTCCACTGTAGTTGTTAGATGGAGTGTCCATACATGCCTGTTAGGTCAAGTTTGTACAGAGTATTGCTTCAGTCTTCTGTGTAACTACTGATATTTTTAAAATACCAATTGCTGAGAAAAGGATATTAGAATTTTCTGTCATTTTTCGGTCCTGTATTTCGACAGTTTTTTATCAGGTACATACATAGATGCATCATTACTTTTATTACTATAAAAAGGCCTTGAACTCAGAACCACAACTGGTGCTCATTCCCTCACTTCTTTTCTTTTAATGTAATTTATTTATTTTTTATTTTTTAAGTATCATTTATTATCAAATTGGCTAACATACAGTGTGTAAAGTGTGCTCTTGGTTTTTGGGGTAGATTCCCGTGGTTCATCACTTACATACAACCCCCAGTGCTCATCCCAACAAGTGCCCTCCTCAATGCCTATCATCCATTTTCCCCTCTCCCGCACCCTCTCATCCACCCTCAGTTTGTTTTCTGTATTTAAGAGTCTCTCATGGTTTGCTTCCCTCCCTCACTTCTTGATCCACTCTAATTCTCTTTGCCCTCGTATATCATCTCTGCTGGGCTCCACGGTTTATCTAGTGGTATGAACTAAACCCTAACCCTGAGAAGTCTGAGCTCCTAGGAATAATACTTCTCAGGCTGGGTAGCTGTACTTTGTAATTCACAGTCACAATTGGTCAAGGCAGCACCAAGAGGCACCCAAATGGATCACAGGTTTCCTCTCTGCCCCCACCATGTAAATAGTGTTATACCACCTCCCCATAAGTGTGGTGTCTTCTCTTTTTGCTTGCTGGTCCTTGGACACAGAGAGTTAAAGAGAAAGAAAGTAAGCAAGAAAGGAAGGAAAAGGAAGGAATAGGGAGGGGAGGAGAGAGGAGAGGAGAGGAGAGGAGAGGAGAGAGGCAAGAGGAGAGAGAAAAGAAAAGAAAAATCCGTATTTCTTGCTTTCCAGGGTACTGGATCAGATATTAATATAGCCACTACCCCCCACCCCTTTTATGGTTAGGGTTCGCATGGTATATCTTTTTTAATCTTTGTATTTTTAATCTGTTTCTTTATTTTAATATGAAATTTATTGTCAAATTGGTTTCCATACAACACCCAATGCTCATCCCAACAGGTGCTCTCCTCAATATGTAAACACTTCTCTATTAGACAACATATTTGGCTTAAATTTATTCTAACAACCTTTACCTTTTATTTGTGTGTTTATTTTATTTGCATTTGCTGTAAGTATTTCTATGGTTAGATCTAGGTCTAAACTTACTAGGTTTAGTAAGTTTAACTTACTAAATCTAAACTAAACTAGGTCCAAACTTACAAGTTTGTGGTTTGTCTATCTGTATCATCTGGATTTTTTTGTTGTTTCTCTTTTACTATCTT
>NW_024412404.1:24648163-24653566 GCF_014898765.1 Herpailurus yagouaroundi | reverse complement strand
ATCAAGAACTTATGTATGGGAATAATTTTACTGCTTTAAAATTTCTGGAAAAAAAATTTCTGTAAGAGTTATAGAAACTTTCATGTATTATTTCTTCTTGGATTATTTATGTGTTAGTTTTAACAAATGTTTTTCAAATTTTTTAAGTTATTACCATAAAAGAGTTAATATTCTCATCTTTTTAATCTCTGCTATATTGGTAATTAGGTTACCCTTTCATTCATATTTTTTTAAGTTTATGTATTTATTTTGAGAGAGAGAGAGAGCAAGCATCAGAGAGGGAGAGAGCGAATCCCAAGCAGGCTCCACTCTCAGTGCAGAATCTGACGTGGGGCTTCATCTCATGACCCTGAGATCATGACCTGAGCTGAAATCCAGTCAGACACTCAACAAACTGAGCCACCCTGGCATCCCCATAATATTTTTTTATGTGTACCTTTTCTCCCTCTCTTTCTTTTTCTTTAAAAATCAATAATACAAGAAGTGTATCTATTTTGTTATTCTTTTTTTAAAAAAATAACTTTCATCCTTGATTTGATTCTTTCTATTTTAACAAAACAAATAGCCCAGACTTTGTAGTCACATTCTGGCTATAGCAATTATTAGCTGTGTGGTCTTGTGTAAATTAATTAAGCTCTCTGTGCTTCAGTTTCCACCTTTTCCTAAAGAATATAGTTGTTATGAGGATTAGATGAGTTACTAAAATGTAAGACACTTAAAACAGTGTGTGGCAAATAGTTCTATAAAAATAATTTTTTAGTAAATAAATACACATATTTTTTGTTCTTACATTTTCTGTTCTTACCTTTATCTCCTTTCTTATATGTTTTTGGGATTATTGTCATCTTCTTTCTAAATGTTTGGGCCTTTCTCTCTTTTAATATAAGAATTGGAAGCTATACATTTCCCTCATATTATCACTTGCTACATCCTATAAATTGTGTTATATGGTAGTGCTGGTGGTGAGTATTTAGTGCTATATGGTTTTGAATTATCCACTGTGAGTTTTTTTTTTTTATGATCTCTGAGTTATTTAGATGTACTTACACACACACACACACACACACACACACACACATGCACAGGAATATCTTATTTATGTTTTTATTATTAACTTATACTTTTGGTCAAAAATAATTTGTTCATGTTTAGTATGCACTGGTTTTTAAAAATATACCATCATGTATCTGAGCAGAATGTATATTTTTAAATTTTCCAGTGCGTAATTATATGTTTATGAAATTTTGCTGTTCACATCTACATTTTTGGTAATTATTTGGTCTTCTTGACCAGTGATTGAAGCAGCTTCTTGGAAATTAATCACTATGTTGCTAGATTTTTACATTTCTCTTTGCAATTCTGTATGTGTTCCCTTTATACATTTTGAGGCTAATTATTAGGTATATGTTTGTTTAGACATATCATATATCTTCTTGATTAAACTCTTCAACATTTTGTAGTGACTCTCTGTATTCTTTATACTTTTTGCCTTAATGTTGGTTTAATTTTTTTTCTTAATTAGTACTGCTTGGTATATATTTTTTTCCCATCCTTTTTCTTTTAAGTTCTCTGTGCCCTTTAAAACACAATTTGTAAACAACCCACAGCAGATTTCCCCCCCCATCATTGTCTTTGACTGAAAATAATATTTATTATGATTACTAAGAAATATGGATTTTTCTATTATTTGAAGGTTTGATTTAAATTATTGACTTTTTCTGCCTTTTAGGGGTACCTGGGTGGCTCAGTTGGTTAAGTGTCCAACTTCGGCTCAGGTCATGATCTCACAGTTTGTGAGTTTAAACCCTGCGTTGGGCTCTGTGCTGACAGCTCAAAGCCTGGAGCCTGCTTCAGATTCTGTGTCTCCCTCTCTCTCTGCCCCTTCCCTGCTTGCACTTTTTCCCTCTCTCTCTCTCTCTCAAAAAAATAAATAAACATTAAAAAAATTAAAATGTCTTTTGCCTTTTCCCGAATGATAAATATGTAGCTACTTTGTACTATTAGCTTTTCCCATTGCCCACATCATCTTGCTATTTTCTAGAATTTTCATTTTGGTTTCTTATGGATCTACTTTGTCCTTTCCTTTTGGGGGTGCTCTTATCCTTTTGAAATACAAAAGACAATTTTACAGGTATTTCCCCTACTTTATGAATCTCTTACAACATCTTCTAGATTTGTTCCTTTTCTTATTTGAGTACTTTCTCACAGAGTCTTTTTAAAATGTGCTTTTGTGCAACAAACCTAATGAAGATTTGTATGTCTGACGGTTATTTTATGGTATTTGAAAGGCAATTTGGCTGGATATAAAATTCGAGATTTAATGTCCCTTTGCTTCAAAGCCTTAAGAAATATTACTCCGTTGTCTTGTGAACCCAGCGTTGCTGCTGAGAAGTCTGATGTCGAATGGTTCTGATAGGTTATTTGCTCTTTCTTTGAGGAAACAGTTCAAATATTTTCCTTTGTTTTGGGTATCCTTAAATTTCATTACAATACCGATTCGTACGTTTTCTTATTTCCCTGTATCTTAACCATGTTGTGCTTTCAATCCAGGGCATTCAGGGTCTTTATTTTAAGTCTTGAAAAATTTATCTCCAGACTTTCCTCATTATTTTCTCCTCCACCATGCCTCACCCCCTCACCCCTAGACTGCTTTTTTTTTTTCCGTTTCTTCCTTTGCTCTTCTCTCCTTTTCTGTGGTGACCAGCATGGCCCAGGAATGCCTCTACTACCACCCTACCCCTTGCATTCCGGTGTTCCAAATGAGGGCACTTAATATTGGTTTTGGTTTGTTGTTGCTGTTGTTGTTGTTTGTTTTTTGATATTCTGCTTGCATGGGAGAAGAAAGAGGCAGATTGGCATATGATTATCGGAAAGGCAGAGATTAAGACATACAAACTATTTGCTTCAGTTATTTCAGTGTTCAGTGTCATCGTTTTTCTACCATGATTTGCAAATCTTGATTTCTGGACTCTTGTTATCTCTTTCAGGTGGCTGGGTTATATGCTTGGAATTTTTCCAAGTATGTCACCTTTTGTTCATTTCTGAGCCTTTTGTATGTGACAGTGCCCTCCTTAACCTAATGTACTTCTTGTGTTCTTACACAAGCTGGAGACATTTACTTTTTTGTTGTTTGTAATGTAAAAAGGGAAAATCTGAAATCAGATGCATTTTAGTCAACAGTATTTTTTTTTCTGTGAGAATTTATCGCAGCATATACTCTTTGTTCAATTAAAGTATTTTTTTACCAGAATGTGTCTAGATTTAATTGAAATGATTTCATTTTCAGCCTGATAAATCCTTTTGATTTACCATCGATTCATTTAAAATTCAAAAAGCATTTCTTTGTGTCTTCCTTGGTTTTGTTAACATTTGTGCATATTTGCTGGTTTGTGCATATATTCCCAAGAGTCTTCTGTAATTCTGGTGTTGCTCCTCATTCTCTATCTTCCCCCTGCTTTTCACCCTAGCCCTTGTCACCTCTGTCTGTCACGTTGCCAGGGAAAGGAGGTGTCACTGCACCCATTCTATAGCTTCTTTGTCAATTCCAGTGTAGACTTGAACCCGGGGATTAGAGGTTTGGTTTTATTTGCAAGCCTTCCCTCTTTTAATTCACCAACTCCCCTCTTGAGCTCAGCTTTTATATTTGTGTCTTTTCCTGTGACTTTTTCTCTTAGCTTGTTTTCTTCTTTTGGTTCTTTGTAACAGTTTCATAAAAAAATAAATGTCCTCGGAATTATTTTGCAGCCATTGTTTACTATATTATACGTTGTTCTATCTATGGTCATTCTCCCTGGCACTTGACACAGGTTACTTGGTAATCACCACGGTGCCTGCTGTAAGATGTTAAGATTCTTTCTGAAAGTGTCTTGGCCAAATGAGCTTTGCTGGTGGGGACTACGTTTCTTGGGATACAGTGTATCCTTGCCTGTTCCCTTTCTTCTCCACTTCTTGCCCTGTAGTTCTCTGGAAACTGTTTTCCCCAAATGAATTTAGACCGTTTTCTGAAAATATGTTTCAGGGAACAGTAGTTCTTCCGAATGTGTGTAGATGTTAAGTGGAAAGTAAAAATGCCATGAATTCAAATGCATATAATAAATATTGAACAAAATATGAAAACAAGCAGGGGGACAAAACATAAGAGATTCTTAAAATACAGAGAAAATACAGAGAATAAACTGAGCGTTACTGGAGAGGTTTGGGTCAGGGAGTGGGCTAAATGGGTAAGGGGCATTAAGGAAGACACTTGTTGGGATGAGCACTGGGTGTTATACATAGGGATTGAATCACTGAAATCTACACCTGAAACCATTATTGTACTATGTGCTAACTAACTTGGATGTTAATTAAAAGGAAAAAAAGAAGTCGAATGAAATAAACTCTAAAAGACTTTTTGGTAAATGGCTTCTGAGAGCCTTTGATGGCTGTGTAGCTCATTGGGATGGGGCTAGATGAAGCTCTTTGAGATGCCCCTTGTAAGACTGATGTTCTACAGGACACTTTCTGGTTACCTTTGCTGTCACATGTTTGGGAAAATCTAGAAAATCATCTGGCCACCCAGGAGC
Source organism: Herpailurus yagouaroundi (assembly GCF_014898765.1). Taxonomy (NCBI): domain Eukaryota; kingdom Metazoa; phylum Chordata; class Mammalia; order Carnivora; family Felidae; genus Herpailurus; species Herpailurus yagouaroundi. The sequence goes on along the minus strand of NW_024412404.1, from coordinate 24,649,004 downwards.
AGGAAGCACACGTGAAGGGAATTGATGCACACTATTCAAGTTAGTGTAGACCCTGGCTCCAATCTCAAGAGCAAGCAAAGAAGGGGAGGATGATGTTAGAATATCCACTGATGATGTTTCAGAAAAGCGAGGCTGTCCTGTCTTTTGCAGAAAAGTATAGGCAGTCCACTGATTGTATTTCTCAATCCTTATCCATCAACCTTCTATTCAATGGAAACTTCCCCAATATTTACAATAAGACGAATTGACAGCATTGTCTTCATTTTTTTCTTTGAAAAATCTTTTAATGTTTATTTTTGAGAGAGCGAGAGACAGAGTGCAAGCAAGGGAGGGGCAGAGAAAGAGGGAGACACGGAATCTGAAACAGGCTCCAGGCTCTGAGCCATCAGCCCAGAGCCCGACGCGGGGCTCGAACTCACGGACCGCGGGATCGTGACCTGGCTGAAGTCAGATGCTCAACCGATTTTTTTAAAAATCATTTCTGTGTCTTCATAAATACTTTAGTTAGATTTTGGGGGAGAATGTGCCATCTGCCATTTTAAACCCAGGGACCTAGCTAAATAGTGCAAAAGGTTGGTGAATAATCCACACTGAACTTGTTATCTCTTTGGGGGCTGGGAAAGTAATCACTTGGAAGTGTGCCAGCTTCTGCTTCTCCATGAGTGCTTGACCTCAAGGGCACAGCTATGTGGCCTCATGATTACAGCAGGCAAATGCATGGTCTTATCTCTGGCTCAGCTGCTTTCAGAGCACCTGGCTCTATTGGCACCCAGTGGTAAGTACAGGCTGCACCCCAGGTACTTGTTTAGAAGTAAAACCATGAACTTGTCACTACATCTGC
>NW_024412404.1:24577882-24648063 GCF_014898765.1 Herpailurus yagouaroundi | reverse complement strand
GGGGCGGAGAACCGATACAGTTAGTAGATTACCTGAAAGCTCTTCACTGTTATCAATCCTTTAGACATTCTAATGTTTATAATCTGGGGAAACATGGAGCATGCCTCCTTTGTTGAGAGTCGCTTTCTTTCATGGACACCTATTTCGTGAAATATTTTTGGTGTGATGTCATTGGCTGTCGCTGAGGGACAGGGTTAGAAACATGCTTAAGAATTAAGGAAGTCAGGATTGACTTCTTTGTGCACATGAGCTTGAAAACTCTGACACACGTTTTCTCCGTAAACACTGACACACTGAGATTCCGTCTCCGGGATAGAAATAGCTATGCTTGTCTTTGTCCTATGATATTATAAATTGTGTAAATGATTAGATTACTGATCATGTTAAGTGGTTAAAATGATGGGTGACAGAGTTGATATTCAAATCATTATGGCAGACTGGTGGAGGCTTAACCAAATAACCTCAGCAGGGGAGAATCTACAGCCTTCGTTTGGGTAAAAACAATCCACTGAAACACCTGTCCTGACAGAGAGGTTAATACAGCATTTCCAAGAGTATGTTCTGAGCAACAGCACTTCAAGAAGATGCTTCCCAAAGGAAGGGGGCTCTGGGGGAAGCTAAGTATGAGGAACGCTGTATGTTCAATCTATCTTATGATGATTCACAGCACACATTAGCATATTCAAAGTTTGTAGTAAAGAAATCTGTTTAATTTTCATCATGACCATTTTTTTTTTCTTCCAAAGTTTATTTATCACAGGACTTTCCTTGCTGTTGCTGCCTTTACTATCCCCCACGTAGGATCCAGTACTGTTTGAGGGGTGCTCTGTAGTGTGCACTTTAGAAAATGCTGGGTTAAGTCATTCAACCTAAGACCTGTGGGTTTTTCCTCATACCAGGGGCTGTCTCCTAGGATAATAATGCTCTTATGTTTCAATATACTCTTCCTTATCTTCCTGGAACTTTGTTTTCTTTGCAATAGTTGTAGCGGTTACCATCTATGGGGTGTCTAGGACATGTTACGCTTTGGGCAAAGATAATATCGATTAACTTTCATATTAAAGCAAAACAAGAAGCCTGGAAGACGGGGGCCCTGCAGAGACCACCTTGTGCTGAGGTTGGAGAACAGCATGTGACAGCCAGCAGTCTAGAAGCAGGACTGGATTCCTTCATGCACATCTTCATTGACCTCCCAGGCCTGTGCTAGATTCTGTGAATAACGTTATGAATAAAAGGTAGGGGTGGACTCCAAGGGCTTCACATCTGGAGTGGGGACAGATACATGAACACACAAGGGCCTGCCATGTAACAGGGGCTGGGGCAGAAGGCTCCAGAAGAGGAAGTGATTATTCGAGGTTCAGGAAAAACTTGATTGAGGAGACCACGCCTGAGTTGCTGGGTGGACGAGAGCTGCCGGGTGGTAGAAGGCTAAGGATTCCCTGCAGAAGAAGCAGGGGCCATGGGTGTGCAGCTTGAAGCACACAGGTGTGTGTCAGAAAGTGCCATAGCTGCTGCTGCTGGGGGCAGTGGGTTCGGGGTGGCCAGACACAGAACCCTTGAGGAAAGGAAGATGGAAGATGGAAAATGGGCCTAAAGAGGCTGCTAAGGGCCATCTTCGGGTGCTGACCTACAACAGGTGGGGGTGCACTCACTTTGTGCAAGGAACACTGGAGCTGGGAGCTAACATCTGGCACTTGCCAGATGGTTAATCTTGAGAAAGCTACTTAGAGATGTGGTAAAGGCCCTTTTCTTCACTTATTAAATGGGGACTTTTAAAATAAGATGGTGGGCTTAGTCCAGCGCCTGTCATATTCTCTGAGTTTCGTGCAGGTTACCTGTTATATAATATCTAGGTTTCACTGTAGAAAGATCACTTTGTGTGGTGAGGGGTTGGGAGAAGAGAGCCTGGAGGCTTGAGGGAGGATGTGGAGGCTGAAATAGTCTAGGAGAGAGATGTTCATCCACCAAGGCTCTGGCAGAGATGCTGGAAAGCATTGAAGGGTTTGACGGAATCCAAGAAAGGAGATGGTTCTTGAGACTGCCTGGGAGGACTAGGTAACCTTTGATAATTGAGGCCTTACCTCCTAAAAGCACACATGTCCCTAGAAGTAGTCCTAGGACAGTGTGTCTTAGAAACGAGGGGGAGTGTGCTCTGTGTTTTTCCAGAAGGAAGGTATTATAGGAAGACAGTTTTCAACTAAAGGAAGTTTCTAACAGAGCTGTCAGAAGATAGGGGGCTGCCCTATCGTGAAGTAGTGAGTGTCCCATCACTGAGGGTATTCAAGTAGAGTCCAGATGCTATGAGGGGATTTCTGTTGCCAGTGGGATTTTTGGCTATTGGCCTCCAAAAGTCCGTCCAATTCTAAGTTTCTGTAATTGTGAGCCTCTTCCAGATTCTGAGGTAGTCAGTGGTTCCTAAAACTAGTCATAAAGATGGAGACAGATTTAAGACCACACCGGACAAGTAACAAGCAACACGGTATTTTCTTATCTGTCATGATGGAGGGTTCTGCATATTTGGATCCAGGCTGGGCAATCTCATATCCTTGATATTGGAAGCCTATTGGGAGCCTATTAATACCTGTATCAGGCCATGTGGGTGCTTGGTGGCAGGATGAGGTACCTGCTCACCATTTGTGGGATCGCAACCTCAGTGCGTGTTAGAGACCAGAGCCAGGTACGATGGGCTTTGCATACCATCTCCTTGATGCCCACATGGATGTCCTCCTTTGTGGAGTCTGAGCATCAGGCACACCATCCATCAACAGTTGTCTTGTTTGAAGGTGGTAAAAAGAAAGGGGCCATATCAACAGCTTTCAGCAGGACTTGGTGGTGCCAGGGTTCCCAGAGACCTGGACATCTTGACCCACAGGGAGCACCACTCTCCACAAGCAGCTCTCCTTCCTTCCTGCCGGGTGCCTGCCTTGAGTGGGAATGGGGTGGGGTGAGTGTGTGGTAGAGCCCCCAAGAAGCCATCTGATTAAATCTGAGCTGATCTGCAGCAGGGCCACTGTTGTGTTTTTGTTGGGCAAGGACCTGAATCGCCCTCTGCTCTGCTGGCCCGCTCTCTCAGGAGCCCTGCACTCTTGTGTGGTTTTCTTGGAAGGGGCATCAGACCCAAGTCACTGGTGGCTCCCCCTGCAGAACTCTGGGGTGTTATTTCTGTCATGCCATGGGGGTGTCATGCGGGAGAGGCTTCCGCCCTCCACTGAGAAGGCCTGGGGTGGCCCTACCTCGGAACCTGCCCCACGGATCTAGGTGCCCAGACAGAGCTGCAGCTGTCGCTCTATTTAGCCCATGCCAGGAGGAGGGCAGGGGGAGACTGGGGCCCGAGGCCTTCGGCAACTCTCAGCTTGGATCGTGAGCTGTATTCCAGAGTAATAAACCCTGCCTCCTGCCAGAGAACAAATCATTTCAGCAAGAAAGAGGATTCTGGCTTTCAGTGTCTGATGACTTATTATGAAGTACAGCCAAGAGGAAAAATCATTTAAAAAATATTGAAAGGCACCTCACCAGGGCTCCCTCCACTGGTGGAAATATCAATACAAGATTTATTTGAGGCCCCAGGTCCTGTGGCATCATCCGGAGACAGGGACAACACTGTCTGCATTTCAGAACTGACAGCTACAGCTTGTTTCTCCTGCGGCAGCCTTCAGGAACTTTGCATGTCAAGATGGCTCTCCAGTGACACTGACAGTGGGGACATAATCGTCATGATCATCCAGCAGGCTGGGCCACAGTTCCAGTGGGGGCCAAGGTCCCAGGCCTGAGGAAGGAGGGTTTGGGGAAAGGTGTGCTCTGTGACTTGGCTGGAAGTAGACAGAGAGCCTAACCCATAAATGCACCTTTCTGCTCTCTGCCCCGTGGCTGGGACCTCGCAGCTGCCCTCCCTCTGCAGCCCCTGCACTGGGGCCCAGGGTCTCCCAGGCTTCTCTTTCCAGAGCCCCACCATTTCCTTTCATCGTCTCTGTGGTTTTATAATCTCTCTTCCCTCTACTCTAGTCTTCCAGATTTCCTTTCCCTTTCAGAGACTGTGTTGTCTACAACGTCTTTTAGACTGGAGAGAATATTTGTCTAAACTCTTTATCCTTGTATTTGTTTTTCCTCTCCCTGAGGGATAATCCCTAGTGGTGGATTTTACATTTTTATCGTCTGCTCTTTGAGATGTTCCTTTCTTCCCCACACCTGCCCCTGCCTCCTCTGCCCATTTTGGGGGAAAATTCTGCTCATTTTTGATTCCTTCCTGGTTGTTGCCCCTCTTTGAGGGGCACCTGCTCCCTGTTAAGTGAGGGGAGGGATCGGGGTTGGGGTTGGGGGAGTTGGGGCAATGCTTGGGCTCCGTGGGAACTGGTGATGCCCTTCCACAGAGTTTGAGCTCACTTGGTGCAAGGTGTGTTTGTCTCCATAATTTTAAGCATTCAAATTTGAAGGGACTTTCAGAATATTGTCTTCAGATCTACGTTCTCCTTGTTATGACTTGAGCTCTTTGTCCTCGACTCCTTTGCTCCACCACATCTTAAAGCATGTCTCCTGGCTGGGACTGGGAGAGGCCGCAGCATGGCCTCTCCCCTGCCCAGCCTCCTGTTGTGCTGGGGTGGGGTGGGGGGGCCTGACCTGGCCTCTTAGGTGACATTGCTCGCTTCTTCCATGGGCTCCCTGCAACACTCATGTGGGGACACCTGTGTTCTACTCTTTAGCGTCTGTCATTTCACCCGAGTGCCACCGCCCAGCAGGTGTGCTCCAGTTACCTTGGGGTGAGCGTCCCTCGTCGTCTCTGGGAAAGGCAGAGTTCGAAGGAGAGCAGATTATGGAGGCAATAGAGTGTGTCCCACCCCCACCCTCCACCAGGCCCACAGAAAGACCAGAGCCATAGGCGATGAGCCTCTCATCCCTGCTTGGAAAGTGCCGGAATGTGGCTAGCTGGCCTCTCAGAGGGCTTCTCTAACAGTAGAGTGAGAGCTGAGGGGCAGAAAACTCTGTGTAGGCCGTGATGAGGGCTTGGTCAGGGCAGTAGGTGGGGGGGAGGGAGGAGGGGTTTGAGGAGGAGGAATGACAAGCCAGAGATCCCTAGGACAACAAGGTGCCTGACTCTGTAAAAGCCTCATGTCTTTCAGCAGCCACCTCCATTGTCAGCCTCTGGATGTCTACTCATCGAGTAGGGTGGTGTCTATCCCCTTGTGGCCTGATCAAGCCAGAAGGCAGGTTGGACTAAGCACCTGGCCACTTCCTCCAAGGCATCTTCTGGTTTGACCCAGTGTGTGGACCCACTTAAGCCAGTGACTCCAATGTGTCCTGGTCCTCTTCCTGATGGGGCTTTAACCGTCTCCACCTTATCTCACCTGCTGCCCTCCCCTCTGCCCCACTAGCCCCATTCTCTATGACTGCTAACTTTTGGCCAGCTCCTAATCTCCCCTGTAAGTTCTCTGTCCTGCTGTCCCCCCACAGACCTAGACCTTGTTTGTTTCTTGACAGTTTTCCTTTGTCAGGGCCTGAAATGGCCCCTGAGTGTTGAACTAGGTCCCTTGAGGACAATTGCCTGGTGACAAAGTGCTGCTGCTTGGCGGAGTGTCATCTCATTTAATCATTCTGCTGCTCAATCTGTATTTATTGAGTTCCTGATATCTGCCAGTCATGGGGTTAGGTGCTAGGGAAATGGCAGGGGACAAAAGGAGACGTGGCCTTGCCCTCCCACATTTAGAGGCTGGTCCTTACCCCATCCGGTAGATGTTTCCTGTGATGCTTTGACTACTGTGGCTGGGGGGTGAGGGGGGGGGACAGGGTGCTACAGAACATACAACAGTGGTTCCAGCCCAGCTGGGGGGGGCGGGCATCAAGAAGAGCTTTTGGACAAAGTAACATCTAAGCCAGGAGTCCTGGAGCTGATCCAGGCAAGGTTGTGGAAGAGGGAGAGGCCTCCCTGCAGGTGGTGGAGCAGGTATGACTGCCTCCCAGGCAGAAGGAGGGTTGCTGCCATCATGGAACCTGAGGCTCCTCAGGGTGGTTGGAGCAGGAGAGCAGCAGGCCCAAACCGCTTGGCCGCTTGTAAACCACACTTGTGCACTTGTACTGTATTCCCAGGGTAGAGGGAGGCTTTGCATGTGAAGAGCTCCCTCTGCCACAGCGTGGGGATGTTGAGGACTGGCTGAGGCTGGGGCCTGGGCTGCTGCTGCTCCTCTGCTGTGAACCCCTGCCAGCTGGCTTGAGAGGCACCGAAATCGCGTAGGTGCCTCCGTGACTGTCACCCCGTGGGCAGGTCTGAAGTCAGCCCAAACCTCCCTCTCTGTTGTGAAACTTGAGGGTGCTTGCTGCTTTAACCTTGGCAATGGAATCCATAAGGCCGTGCTTAGAGGTCATCACCTGAAACCAACCTGTGCAGCCAGGTGAGGTATTGGATACCAGGTGCCACACTTCATCCTGGCCACTGCACCAGGAGCTGTGAAACCTTCTCTTCACCCTCAGAGACCGTCTTTGTCCCCAAGCCCCATTTTCCAGGCCAGGGAGAGATGTGACCCCCAATTATTCCTCTGGATTTGCTGTGCTGCCAGTCCCTGTGGGCTGCCCATCACTCTGGGCTGCATTGGCATCTTCCCCAGACCCTTGGGGCTGTTCTCAGCCTGCACACTAGTGGCAGGGCCCTGCTGAGTGTCGGCTTTGGCAGGTGTCTTGGTCCCAGAGCCAGCTCTGTGGCTCCTGCTTACATAGCCAGAATCCTGAAATTCGAAAATAGATCATAGACATGTGGATGACCTAAATCCGAGTGGAGTGGGGCACCCTGGGGGAAAGACAGAGCTTATTTATTTATTTATATTTATTTATTTATATCCTGCCTCATGCCAAAAACGGGTTAGTGGCAGCTTACAGAAATATTCATGTACAACTGGAAGTTGGTTTTCTCCCCCCATAATCAAGAAATGGGGGAAATCAGGGCAAAGAGAAATGAGGGCAGGGATGCGAGATGAAGCCAGCTGAAAACTTAGAATACAAACTGCATGCGCCCACTCTGCCTGCCACCCCCCACATTCTCTAGCCCAGTTGTGTTTCCCAGGCAAGTCCTGACTTGAGCTGAAGCCTTTAAAGCTGCCCAAACCCTCTCAGATGGTGCAGTTATTAGAGGTCAGCTGCAGATACTTCTTATGTACCTGGGAGCCTGCTACTAACCACACTGAAGAAGGAAACGCGTTCCAGTCAGTGTACCAGGGTGTTCTATGGCAAAAACAAATCAGGTACCCCAGGAGGTGATGAGCCTTCCCAGAGAGTCGGGACTGAAGACATCTTCAATTGATGATTTATATTTAGAAACATTTAGTGTTTGCCTTCCATCAGAGAATAAATTCACATGACCAGCCAGCAAATTGTCACTGACCCTCCTCTGGTCCGGCTACTGTGTCAGGTGCTGCAGAGAGGACATCAGGGAGACAGACCATAGCAAGAACACCCTAAACATAAGAATTAAAGGTCGTGATAAATGCTAAGAAGGAAACAGGAGGAGTTCTGATGGAGACAGAACTGATGGGACAGTTCTGATGGGGTAGGCTGTGCTCCCACCGGTGCTCTGCTGGGTTGTTTCTGAGGATGTAGTATACAAATGGAAGCCTAAACATTGAGTGGATGAAATCCACATAAAGAGGCTTGGGAACTATGTTGCTGGCAGAGGAAAGGAAGAGACAAAGGCACCAAGGTGTGACAAATCTTGGAGAGTTCTAGGGATTGATGGAAGTTGGATGGCTTCTATGATGTCTTTGGCTTCGCAACTTCTGTTTCTACCCAAGGGCTCCAGGGACTTCTGCCTGAGAGCCTGACTTTGAGACTAGTCCAGTTGAGAGTCTGGGTCCTCTTGGAGGCATGAGGGGCTCAGGAGGATTCGATGGTTCTGCCTCTTAAAGCAGAGGGAGCTCATCTGGCTGGGTGGATGCTGGGGTACGGCAGCTATGTTTCAACAGAGGGACTTCATCTTCTCTGGTCATGATTGCCACCCCCCTCCCCCACCTCATGAGAAGAGGAAACTGCTGGCATAGGAGCCTGCATTCCTGAGGGGGCTCTTAAGGATTTGGGGATAAGGATTTGAGTAGAGAACCAAGGCCACGGGGGTCAAACTCAGCAGTATATTTAGGACATGGAGGAAAGTGACTGACCTTGCCTCGTTCCCCCTACTAGTGAGATCTGATCATGGGCATTACATGGTACAGAAGGACCCACATCAGACTTACCTTATCAGATATTAGCTTTGAGAGAGGCCAACAGGGACATCAGGAGAATGTGGAGGGCAACCAGAGAGGCTACCTTGGGTGGGGTCTGTTCCATGGGAGGCAGGGTTCCAAGATTTTTCACTATGCAGTTATCCTTCTGAGGCTCTATATCATTGCAGATGCTCCTGGGTCAAGGTTGGTTGAATGTGTTGGAAATGCTAGCCTAAAGATGTGTGACAGTGGGAAATAGGGATGGGAGCTTGGTTGGTGAGGTGACGTGGCAGCAATGCCAATGCTCTCACTTCATGGCTATATCAATACTTTGTTTTTCTATTCAGAGGGCAGGGGCCAACAGGCAAAACACTGAGCCTGAAAAACTGGCCTGGTAGTCACTTGCAGATTCTCAGAAAAGCGTTTAAATTGGATTCAAGTTTTCTTGGTGCACATAAGGAACGGAGATGATGAGCAACACAAGCCAAGCTGTACAAGCCTCATGTCAAGCCTGGGGTTTCCACCCTTACCGGGTAAGAGGAGGCCATATAGAATCTCAGACCTCCTAGTTTACTTACATTGACAAAGACTGTGTCTCCAGGCCTTATGATAAGCCTGATATAGCCAAGAGTTTCCAGTGCTTTCAGACTCCATTCAAATGTGTTATTTCTGCAGAGCGAATGGGAGTCATCCTCCTTCCTTCCTGACTTGCTGGGCCCAGTGCACCATATAGCACTGTACTCATATCACTGTCTGTCAGTGCACCGTATAGTCCTGCACTGAGCACTTGCTGCCTCTGGCCAGACTCACTGAGCCTCCCTACCCCTGACTGCATTCCATAAGGAAAGTTTCCCCCAACAGAGAAGAAGTAAATGAAGAAAGTTAAAGGCTGGGAAGATTCTAGACATTAATACTTTCTTATTTTTTTTTCATTCATTCATCAACTCTTAATTGGAGTCTACCATGTGTCAGACACTCTGCTAAGTGGTAATTAAAAGGCAAAATAACGTTTTTTTTTGCATGAAGTTTATAGCCTTCTGAGGGTGACCGATGAGTAAGCAGATACTTATGATGTGATGAGCATTTTGCAGGCGTAGTTGGAGATGAGGGCAGAGAGCGTAACCAGTAGCAAACCCTGGGCAGTGATTTTGGAATGGATTCTGTGAGCCATAGGTCCCCTTCTCAGATCCAGGGGCAGAAATATCATGCATGGGAAGGAATTCTGGGGGGCCCTCAGCTGATGCATGTCAGAAGACAGAGCATCAGAAAGTGTTGGGCCTTGGAGCACCTGGGTGGCTCAATGGGTTAAGGGTCCAACTTTGGCTCGGCTCAGGTCATGATCTCACGGTTCACGAGTTTGACCCCTGTGTCGGACTCTGTGCTGACAGCTCGGAGCCTGGAGCCCACTTCAGATTCTGTGTCTCCCTCTCTGTCTGCCACTCCCTTGCTCACACTCTGGTTCTCTTTCTCTCTCAAAAATAAAACATTAAAAAAAATAAAGTGTTGGGCCTTGGCAGTAGACACACCTACTGAGGCTGGCCAAAGGATGGTCTGACCTGGAAGATGGCGGGGGTCCAGCAGGTGGGGCAGTATGCTTGGCTGGGCATATGCCTGTTTCAGACAAATGGGTGGCCCTGAGTGTCCAAGTAGTGGTAAGTGTCACTGAAGCTAGGCAGGCTCTGGGAAGAGAAATAGGGTTGGTTGGGTAGGAGATACCCATGACATCAGCTCCCAGTTATCCTGACCCAAGACTCAAAATAGGGCTGTAATTCCTATAGGAGAGATGAATGAGAGGGAACACTGGAGGCCAGCACCAAGGTGGATACCCAATCCATGAATAAGCCAGGAGCTGCTCAGGTGGTAGCCTTACCCACAGGACCTTTTATGAATGAGGTACAGATGGACAGCAGAGCTGTTACTCAGAGGACAATGCAGATTTCATGGCCAAGGCAACCATTGGCTGTGTTCTTCCACCCAAGGTCAGTATTGTTCAGGTCAGGAGGCCAGGCTGGCCCTGAGGATGACAGTCCCAGTAGATTCAATGGGGACAGGAGTGGCTGGGATAGGGGAAGGAGCAGTCACATTTACCAGACCCTTCTCCTTGCGAGGCATAGTCTATCCTAGACATTGTATTTCTGTGATCTCACTACAACGTTGCATGAATGGGAATGGTCTCTGCATCCACCAAGAAGGACAGCAAGGCTCAGAGAGAGTCTAAGTCACTTGATAGTATCTCAGTCATCCTTGGTAGGGCTTGTTCTCTAGACAGACCTCTGTAGCCCTGATGGGAGATGGCAGACTGGAGCTGGGAGGACTCAGTCCCCGATTGCACTAGATCATGGTGTGAGGCCCAGCCATGACTCTGCCCCTCACATGGACTGCGGGGTTGGCTACGTGTGACCCCTAGGCAGGCTGGCAAGAGGACTCATTCTCTAATGGCTCGTTTATTTCCAGGTTAAAAGCTTCTCCCTCCCACTGCCCCTCCTCAGCCTCCCTGCCCTTTGCAGCCTGGGCCCTGGGAGGCTGTAGTGACATCCAACGCTCACAGCAGGTTTATCGCCCTCTGCACAAATCTGCTTCATATCAGCCGGGTCCTGGTGGGGGGTGGGCGTGCTAATCTAATCGGCCCTTTCCCCCTCTGTAATTACTGTAATCTATAACAATAATTACAGTCCATTTTATTTTAGTGCCACTTATCTAAATGTGGATGTGCACCACTGAGATTGCCAATAGAAATAAGCCCCTGGGTGAGGTGGGAGAGTGGGGAGGGATGAAGGGGAGAAGCCTGCCTCACAGTTCGTGGAGACTACCTTTGCCTTTTTGAGCTCCTTGCTACCTTCCCAGGACGCCCCCACTTTCTCCTGGAGTCCAGTGTACCTGCAGATGGGTGGCCCGATGAGCCATTGGGAAAGAGGCAGGACTGTCACATCAACTCTAGGCGTGACTCCCCAGGCACAGGGTCCTTTTGGACGTGAAAGCCAGAGTTACCACTGGCTCCAGCTCCCGGGAGGTGGCCACTGTAGTCTGGTTGCGAAGTCCTCCGAGGATGGGGATGCCCTCCTCTACTCCCAGTTTCTCAAATGCCTAACGTGATGTCTGGCACATGGTAGGTGCCTAACGACACCTTAGGTTGCGAAGTCCTCCGAGGATGGGGATGCCCTCCTCTACTCCCAGTTTCTCAAATGCCTAACGTGATGTCTGGCACCATGGTAGGTGCTTGGCAAATGACATAAAAGCAGTATTAAACAAATGTTATGCCACTTAGTCTGGCCATTGATCCGGGCAGCTTTCTATCTGTGAGTTGGGATTCACTGCCTGTGCATTTTTGGAAAGATGATTGCTTGGTGGAAAAACTTATGAAAAACATTTCGTTTTATCTAGCATTATGTAGTTGGGCCAGAAATTGTGTGTGTGTGTGTGTGTGTGTGTGTGTGTGTGTGTGTGAGCATGTGAGTATGGTGTGTTGTATGTGTATATGTGCACTTATTTGATGTACCTTGGTGGCTATTTTTCCTTTTCCTCCCATTGAAAGGGAGCTAATGTTCTGTCTTCAATCTTATCCTGAGCCAGACAAATTTCCCAGGGCAATTCCAGGGTTTGGAAGTCTGGGGGATGGTGCTGGTCATGGTGGTAGAATCGAGTGCCAACCATTTATTACTGGAGACTTTGCCGTTAAGTCCAATGGAGCTGCTTCTCTGGATGCACAGGCCACCAGAAACAGGGGAAAAGGAAGTCACCAGCTTTGTCCTCAAGGACTGGTGGAGACAGATTTCTTTCCACCTGCAAGCCTCAGACTCTGGAGTTCATGCTTCCATCAATATGTAAAAATGGCTGAGTCCTCATCCAGGCTGTGGTGTCAACCCCATCCCTCCCCCTGTCCACACCGGGAGCTTTGGGCCTCTCAGGGAAGCTTGCTTTGCTCTCCGTCACTGTCTTTCTCCTCTCTTCCCCACATCCATGGATTCATCTCATGCTCATTCGATGTCCTACTGTGCATTTCTTTCCTTGGGGTTTCTCTGAACCACTGTGGAACCAGACTCTTCTCCTTTGAGGTACAGAAGTGACCCGAACACAGGGCTGTTACATTAGCAGAGTTTCAGTAAAGGTTTCGGGGTGTGCTGAGACCAGCATAGGGCATTGCCTACCTGAATATTTAGCCTTAGCATTTAAAAGCTTCTCCACCCTTGGGGTGCCTGGGTGGCTCAGTTAGTTAAGTGTCTGACTTCAGCTCAGGTCATAATCTCACTGTTTATGAGTTCGGGCCCCACGTCAGGCTCTGTGCTGACAGCTCAGAGCCTGGAGCCTGCTTTGGCTTCTGTGTCTCCCTCTCTCTCTCTGCCCCTCCCCTCTCTGCTCATGCTTTTTGTCTCTCTCTCTCTCTCTCAAAAATAAATAAACATTTAAAAAACTTAAAAATAAAAAATAAAAGCTTTTCCACCCTTGTCAAGTTTCTCATTCGTATAAAATCCACAATGGGGGCGCCTGGGTGGCACAGTCGGTTAAGCGTCCGACTTCAGCCAGGTCACGATCTCACGGTCCGTGAGTTCGAGCCCCGCGTCAGGCTCTGGGCTGATGGCTCAGAGCCTGGAGCCTGTTTCCGATTCTGTGTCTCCCTCTCTCTCTGCCCCTCCCCCATTCATGCTCTGTCTCTCTCTGTCCCAAAAATAAATAAATGTTGAAAAAAAAATTTAAAATCCACAATGGGTGTTCCTGATCACTATTGTGTGTATGTGTATACACGTGTGCTCTTGCATGTGAGTGTAGGAGACAGAATGTGATTGGCCCCAGACTGAACAGCTTGTCCCAAAGCAATGCTTGCAGGGCAAGAGTGTCCTGTCTGCAGATGGGGGTGAGCACAAGAATCTCCGTGGAGAATTGTTGTCAGGCTTGGAAGTATTACCTGTCATATCTCACTGAGCAGAACTCAGTCACATGGCCATGCTAAAATGGAAGTGAGGCTGTAATGCAGTCCAACTGTGTGTTCAGAGAGAAAAGAATTTGGTAGTCAGTTACAACAGTGCCACAGTCCGCCCTTCTGGTCACCATATATTTCATCTTTCTTCCCTCTTAGAGCACGTATGCACTCCATCATCAAAAATGACACTCAGGTCCCATCCAGTCTCTGGATCAGGTCCAAAGGACAGGGATTCTGGATTCCATTAGTTTATGATGAGGATCCTTGTGGTGCTGCGCCTTAGGCACTAAAACAAGCCAGCCCGTACCTCTGATTGTCTGCAGCCCTCTCCCCCAAACCCTCATCCATAGTCCTGGAATTGGGACAAGATGAATGTGATAAACACTCCCACTTAGGAGGAGGAAGAAAAGGAGGCATATAGCAGTCATTTGGAGCTACACTGAGTCCCCAGGGCAGCCCCGTGAGTTCTTTTGCCCTGGCAGTAGACAAAGCTCCTCACTCAGAGTCCAGTTCTGCTCTCTGGGGGAACTTTCTGATTCATGTCCTCTGCGGCTCCTGACTCTCTCTCTCTAGAGGTTTGTCCTTTACCCATCAACCTCCACGGCCACATCCAAGGTGGGTGCTGAGGAGTATGCGTGTATGATTAGGGGCTTGAGGATCAGTTTATATAAACCAATGATCAGAGCTTGTGTTTGATGTATATACATATATTACTAGATAAGCTTGAACCCCGTTATTGAGACGAGAGTCAAACATTCTTTAACATGGAGCTGACATGCTTTTAACGTCTTGAACTGGGAGATTCCTGGTCGAGCAATAAGCCGTCCAAAAGAGTTCTTCTAAGACAAGGTCCACATTTCTTCAACTTCCCTAAAATCTACGTTTACTTTCTTTGCAACGTGTTCCCCAGCTCTTTTTCATCTGTAGCAGATTTTAGTGAACGTTTGATATGATGGAGGGCAGTTACATCACAGACCCTATGCAGGAAACCAACCAGAAATTAAACATTGCATCCTCTTGTCCTTAACAGGACCACATCTACCCTGCCATGTCAGGGGCACCCCAATCTGAACTAGCCAACCTCTTCCACATAACGTGGTCTCCTCATGTGTTCTGGTCTGGCTATCCTTTCTCAAAGGCTGCACTTCTCTGGGTGCTCTTGTGGGGGGTTATTTTGGCTCAAGCAAGTGTCTGGTGACGATGACTATATTTTTTCAGAGTAAAAGAATTCTGGTCATGTTAGATGAAATCAGTCCCTGATTGCCCAAGTGGCTGTGCACGGAAGCTGACTCCCAGTAGTTTCCTGAGGTGATTCCTGGTCCCACCAGAGATAATCCTTGGCTTGCCTCAGGGCACAGGTGAGACTGTCAGTTAGCACCCATGGTTTCTACAGAAGGATGTCATCTCTACCTGGCTGTATTTCCTGCTAAGGCTTTGAGGTCACTACTTGACCAGCAAGCAGAGATCTACACTCCCAGGGTTTGTGGGCAGTGCCTGGACAGTCCAAGGTCACCCTCGCTCTTTCTGTCCACAAATCAGCTGCAAACCGCCCCCCCCCAACTCAGGATTACATGAATAGCAGAGGTCTCTCTCCTCAATATTATAAAATAAATTCTTTTTTTCTAAAAAATTTTAATGTTTATTTATATTTTAGAGAGAGAAACAGAGTGTGAATGGGGGAGGGGAAGAGAGAGAGAGGGAGACACAGAATCTGAAGCAGGCTCCAGGCTCTGAGCTGTCAGTGCAGAGCTCGATGTGGGACTCGAACCCATGAACTGTGAGATCATGACCTGAGCCGAAGTTGGACACTTAACCGACTGAGTCACCCAGGCGCCACTAAAATAAATTCTTAAGTCAGTCTGTGCATCTGAAGATGTCGCCCTTAAATGCCCAGTCCTCCCTGCACACTTGGCAGAACTGGTTAGGGTGCCTTCTACTTTGCCACCTAAGAAACAGGATCTGGAAAGCTTGTCATTGCATTCATTGCAAGGAGGCTGCGACTGCTATTGGCCACTTTTTTCACTTTTTTCCTGGGGATTATGATCCCCAGGAAAGTCTTTCTGATTATCATGCCGAAAATAGTCATAATCCTCAGAGCTATTTGTTTGCATGTATCTTCTGGATATGAGGAACGTGGTGACTAACAGCATGCCCCTGTTCGTGCTGACTCCTAGGAGGTTGGGAGCAAAAGTAGGGCTCACCTGTTGGAGATGTGGAGACCATCTTTGATTTCTAGTCAGGGGCTGGCCCCAGTGTATTTTCGTCCTTACTTACTTTCTTTCTTTTGATCCCATGTCAATGTATGCAGCGTTATGGCAGTTAGCGTTGTAAGTTGGCCTAAACCTCTCCTGGAAGAGGGTTTATACCTACCCAGATACACAGACATACACACAGGCTTGTACATGAATCTTGTCTAGGATGGCTCCTGAGACCACGGTGACTTGTC
This sequence comes from Herpailurus yagouaroundi, assembly GCF_014898765.1. Classification (NCBI taxonomy): domain Eukaryota; kingdom Metazoa; phylum Chordata; class Mammalia; order Carnivora; family Felidae; genus Herpailurus; species Herpailurus yagouaroundi. Next base: position 24,632,525 of record NW_024412404.1, on the reverse strand, counting down.
ACCTCTGACCTCTTTAACACCACTACAGCTGCCCTGGCCTCCTTGTTGATCCTTACATCTATGAGGCACATACATCCTCGGAGTTTTTGCACCTGCTGTTCCTTTAGCCTGGAATGGCTCTTCTTCCTGATATTCATTTGGCCTATTTCCTCAAATCCTTCAGGGTTTCACTTAAATATCTCCTTTTCAATGAGTCCTTTTTTTGTTCACTTCACTTAAAATGTCAACACCTGAACATTCACCATCCTTCCCCTACAACCATTTGTATTAGTCTGCTAGGGTTCTCCAGAGAAACAGAACCAACAGGAGAAATAAATAAACAAACAAATAAATATTCTGTATATGATATATATGTTATTAATAAATATATTAAATAGGAATATATTATTAAATATATATAATTATACACATATTAAACACATGTAATGTATATTATTAAGGAGGCTGACAAGTCCCAAAATATACAGGCTTTGTTGGCAAGCTGGAGACTCAGGAGACCTGAAGGTATACTTCCAGTCTGAAGGCTGGTGGACTCAAGACCCAGGAGAAGCTGATGTTTTAGTTTGAGTTCAAAGGCAGAAAAAAGCTGATGACCCAGTCTCAAGGCAGTCAGGCAGGAGGACTTCTCTCTTACTTGGGAAGGGTCAGCCCTTTTCATTCTATGCAAGCCTTCAACTGATTGGATGAGGCCCCCCTCACTGGGGAGAGCAATCTGCTTTACTCAGTCTATAAATATAAATGTGAACCTCATCCAGAAACACCCCTACATAAACAGAATAATGTTTCACCAAATATTTGGCCACCCTGTGGCCCAATCAAATTGACACATAAAACTAACCATTATACTCTGTAACACACTCTTTATTTTGACTTTTTTTGCTTTGCTCTTTGCCTAACTCCCTCCACTAGCCTATAGCATGCAGGAAAGCTGTGATTTTTGCTTGTTTTGTTTAGGTTTTGAACAATGTCTGGTATGCTCAATCAACATTTTCCAAATGAAGAGATTCTGTTTTCAGGCTGTCAACAGGCAATAATATTGTCCATCCCACAGAGATCTCATGAAAGACATTGGTTGCTGACAATTCAAGCATTTCTTTAGCATAATGTTATGATATAGATTCAGACTACTGTGTGCAGACACCTTTCTAATCTGAAGGTTAATTGTTAATTGTTGTAATTAGTATTGTTGCTCTCATTTTCATTTTATGCTCACTCTAGTGGTTCTCAGACCTGGTTGGCTTTTTAACATAGGAATGTCATGAAACACTTAAAAGAATATTAATTTGGATTTACTATAATTAAACTTTTAATTTATGCCCTGAGGAAGATTAATTTTGCGACAAAAGACTAACAAAAATAGGTCAAACCAATGCTATTGAGAATTCCTGGCCTCCTGAACGATTAGCAAGTTCTGTCAGACCCTGTCAGGGCTTAGTGACTAAGATCATGGCTTCTGAGACCAGACATTTCCGGGTTCAAATCTAGGTCCAATCAGTCACTGTGTGAAAAACTAGTCTGCACTATTTTTTTTTAATGCACAATAAATCCCTGTTTCTTTGCTGGAAAATGGAGACAGTGACATTTATTTCACAGACTTATTGAATATGATTCTTTGTGTACAATGCCTACCACAGGGCCAGGCATGTAGTAAATGTTCATTAAGTACAAGTTTTACTCAAGACTATTAGAGGAACAAGTTAGCATTTCCAGAGCCAAGCACTCCTGTTAGAATGTGTACCTCAGTAAGATGCCTATTAACATCATGTGAGCATTTTTTTATCTGAACTGTGTGTTTATTCTGGTCAACCACCACTAGATTGTAGCTTCTGTCATCAATAGTGCCACATTAAAAAAAAGCAAAGATTATTCATTTGTCAGAGACACTATTAAAAAAAAAAAACAACTGTGGATTTTAGAGGACAAAGAATTCATTTCTGGTGGTACCAGAAGTGCTTATATAGTGTAGCGGGAGCGTGTGGAGGTGTCTCAATATTTGAAGGGAAATGTTCTTCTTCAAATGATATTAGGACTCAGAAGTCTGGGGCAATTAGCTTTTGTTTCTTTCTAGAAGAGGAAAAATTATCCTTGATTTGATACTGACTTTTTAAAATTGAGCTCTGCTGCCTTCACACTCAATCTGAGAGCAGAGATTCAAATGCCAGCTCTTAATCTTGGGAGCACCTACCTTTCCGTCTCCGCTTCTGGTTGGGGTGTTAAGAAGAAGCTCCTGGCACTCAGCAGGGATGGGAGGAAACATTTCCTGTGATACAGAGAATTATTTGCTTCCCTTGCCGCCTGAGTTTCTAAGCACATGTGTACCCATATGGAACCACCCTCTGGGCCAAGCAGGGTATCCTGGTCTGTCTCAACAAGACCACATACCCTGGAAGTCGTAATATAGCAGATCTTTATTAAGCCCTTACTATGTGCCAGAAATTCTTCGAAGCACTTTATATCTAATGGCTGATTGAGTCCTCATAATCCTTCTGTGACTTAGGAACTGATGTGGGCCTGAGGCACAGGGAGGTGTAGCTCTGCCAGGATCACACAGCTCAGAAAGGGGTGGAGACAGGGCTGGACCCAGATGGTCTGCCTCCAGATGGGGTGTTAAGGAAGTTGGTGTATGAGTGTCACTGATCCATCTAATCTCTTGTCGGGCCTGCTATGTTCCCAGCACCTCATACATATCACCTCTCAGTCCTGACAGCTACCCCCTAGAAAGGATTATCATCCACATTTTACTGCTAGGGGGACTCAGGCAGACTGAGTTTAAGTGGTGCGCCCAAGGTCACGTGGGCAGTGGCTGGGAGAGACAGGGCCTATAGCTGAGTGGGGAAGGATGAGAACCAGCCTCTTACTCTCCCTGTGACACAGGTTCTCAGTGGTTCTCCTCCAAGCACAGTTGATTTCTGGGACTGAGGTGATCTGTTGGAAGTTGAAGGTCAGCATGTTCCAGAATTCCAGCTGTTGGTAGCCTTGGCTTTGAGGCCATTTGGTCTGTGGTGCCCATGGGAGGTCTAGCAGACCCTCTTTTCCACTTAGCAGATGTGCCCTGAGATCCTGGGCTGGGGTTGGGCGAGGGGCCTGTGACACTCTTCCCACTCTGTGCAGTGCCATGAGGTAGAGCTGCTTTGCTCCCTTTATTTCACCTTGTCTTGACCTGGCCCCACCTGAGTTGTGACAGAGCACCCGGTTGGGGCTCGTGCCTGTGGAAGGTAGATAAAATCAGAATCTGCCCCAGGCTGCAGCCTGCCCTTCCCAGGTAGGCATCTTTCCATCACCCCGCCAGGCTCCCGTGTGCAAAGCCAAGCAGGTCCCAATGCTTTGTCAACATGGTGGCATCATGGGAGCCACCCATCATTTCAGCATTTAACTTTCCTTTTCCCTTTCCACCCTTGTCTCTGCAGCTGTGAGATTAGCTGATGTTGCCAACTGCTCACTCGGGGGCACACTGAGAGGGGAACATACCTGGAAGGGGCAGTTAGGACCTCTTTAGATGGTGTGATTAACCTCATCACATTTCTGCTTGTAGAGCAGATAACGCTGTCAAACGTTGTCCAATCTTCCTGGTATTCAACATGTTTTAATTAAAACAGAAAAGCTCGAGCTGGGCAGAGAGTGGAGTGGCTGAGCCTGTCCTTTGGGATTTGCTGAGCAGTTTATGGTCCTGTTGGTCTCTGTCCTTCTGGAACATGGGAGTAGTGTCTGCTGGGGGTGCTGGGAGCCTGGCCCCGAGTCGGTGCTTAGTAAGCATCTGAGCCCAGTGGCAGGGATGAGACCCTAGCAGGAGAACTGCAAAGCTCTTACTGGGTAAGACAGTTTACACTTTCCCAAGGCAGGCTTTGGAGTCTTCTGAAAGAGTGAGGCAGGGAAACAAAAATCTAGCCTTGTTTCCATTTGATGTGTTTTGTGTGTCTGCCCTGGGAGCCTTCGTGAAGTGAGAGACACCAGCAAATGATACAAGGACAGGGGCTTGCGAGCTATGACATCTCCCTCACATGAAAGGTGTCGGAGCACCCTCACCCAACTTTTTCTCCAGCAGCAACTCGGGTGCATGAACAGCAGGAAGAAAGAAAGGCATCCTGCTTCGCCGAAAATATTTTGAAGGATGACAGCTTAAAAACATTTCTGTTTAAATAGTCGGCTCCTTGTCAGACTTTGGTGCTTTCTTCCCCTTCACACCCTTCCAAATATTGTTATGTCCCGGGGATATTGTATTGTTCCACACTCTTCCCAGTTCATGTCTGTCACGCCCTAGCTTTCAGGAGTTTTCATGTTTGTCTTCCAGCTCAGGAGTCTTTCCAAAGGTCATTGCTGAGAGAGGTCTTTCTTTCTGCTTGGAATTCTTGGTTTCCTGTTGACTATGAGTTAAACCCCCAAAATGTCAGCACAGCATGTGAGGCATGCTTGTCCCCATGCCGTGAAATTATGTCTTATGGGCTTCTCTCATCCACTGGAAAGTGAGCTTCCTGAGGTCAAGAACTGTAGCTTTTTTGCCCATCATAATGTCTCAAGGACCTACAGTGACTAGCTGTGACTAGAACTACCTGCATATATGTGTATATGTACGTGTACATGTGTGGATATGCATGCACGTATGTATATATAATGGATAACTACACATTTCTTGACAACGTGGACCTGTAGTCTCATTGCCAGGTGTCATCCACTGCCACCTCACCTTGGCTTCCCTTGCTGCCTGTGTCTTACCTCATCGAGCCATTGGCTCATCACCCCATCACTCCATGCCCCTGCTCCCCTGCGTGTGAGCCCCGCTGGGTTTTTCTCCTGCCTCAGAGGATGGAATGGTGCATAGGATGTGCCCATCCCAAGAGCCTGAGCTCACAGCTAGTCTCATGTCTCTGGGGCCCCTTCTACTGGAGCTGGGGCTCCCCATGGTCCTCAGAACCTCTTCCCTCCTCCGTGATCACCCTTATCCCATTGTATCCTGCTTTCATCCTCTGTGTACTCATCTCAGGCATTCCACAGAGGGCATGGCCTCATCTGTAGATCCTGTGGACAACATGAACCTGGTACTTAGATGCCCAAGAATTTGGTTGAGTGAATGTGTCTCGAGGTGGCCATGGACAGAAATACATTTGGGGTGTGGATTTGTTCTTTCCTCTATGTTTCCCATGATTTCAGGTATAAACTTTGTGTGTAAGTGTATCTAATGATATTAAACATCTGTCTACTACTACTGACTGATGTCCTATCCTGTGCTACGGTGACCAGTTTGCCTGAAAGATGGGATTTGAAAAGTGATCAAACTTGCAGAGTCCTGGGGTCGTTTTGTCCTTCTCTCCTGAGCTGTGGCCAATGAAGAATTCTCTTTAGTAGAAGAAAGTCAGGGTATTTGCCATTATAATAATCTTTCCTCCTCCAGTAGTTTATAATCTCCATGAAAACAGATAATGACACCTTCAACGAAATAAAATTAGATAGCAATAGGATATGGGTTTCTGAGAGCTCTTAAAAATTCCAGTGTCCAGGTCCCACTCCATACCACTTGAATCTTAAGTCTGGGGGTGGGAGCCGGCCATTCATCTACTTTAAAGACTCCCAGGAGGTTCTCATGTTGAGCAGAGTTGGGACCGCTGTGATGTGGAATTGTGAGGACACATTTGTGAATGGGTTTCATGAGTGGACTATAGGTGGAAGGTGGGTAAAGCACAGGTAACAAAGTTACTGGCTGCCTGTGAGAAAGGAGGGGCCCAGGGCAGAGTGGACCCCTGGCCTCAGGCACTCTGATCACCACTAGTGCTTGCTTGTTTGTATAGTGCTTGCTTGTTTGTATATGTATATGACACCATGAGTTGGGGCTTGGTAGATGCCCTCCATCTAGGAATCTCCACCTTCCCTTTGTCCCCTTGGTACTGTAAGTACCAAGTTTCACTGGCCACACCAGCTCATGCCCATGCTTTGCGTAGGTGACCATCAGCTCTACCCCAACCAAGATCCTGGACCTGTCTTGTAAAAGCGTGTTTCTATTTTTTCTCATAAGTGGAGGGAGTGGAAGAGTATTATTTATTTATTGGTTAATCTTTTATATTTTGTATTCTATCAATTGTCTCCCCTGTCCTTTGTTGAGGAAATCATGAAGTTGATCTAAGCTTCGCTTTTGTTATTTTAAAACAGAATTGTTTTGAAGGTAAGCTTCTACGTCATACACACATGCCAAGTGCTTGTTCTTGGCTGGCACTATCAGGAGCTGCTTGCTAAATCTTTATAGCCGTCCCTCAGAACAGCAAAGTCCTTACTTACCCACTGTCTCCTCCAGCATGTAAGGCCCAGGGGGTGTTGAGTGGGTTGGCCCAGAACGAGGAAGGGTTTGTGCCAAGGTCAGGAGGCACACCTAAGTCTCTCAGTCCACAGCTTCCATCTAGCCACCTCACTAACACCACCACTAACGTAAAGTATTTGCCTGTATTTCTGATGGTGTAGAACTCAGGCAAATATTACTCTAAAAGTTCATCAGGTTAGGAATTTTTTAACTTGTGAATAGTTGATTGTGTAATACATTTACATGGTTCAAAAAAATCTCTTTTTGAAAAGCGTGTAAAAGTGTAGAGTGAAAATTTCCCTCATATTAGCTCAGAAAGAACTTCTCAATTTCTATTTTTACAGGTGCGTTACTGCAGATTTTTTTTTTTCTGTTTACTGCTGCAGTACTTGCCTGTGAGTGAATGGGCCATGATTTATTTTACCAGTACTCAATAGAGGGACATTTGGGCTATTTCCAATCTTTTGATACCGGAAACATCATTGAATGAACAACATTGAACATATATTAATTCAGAAGAGTGTGAGAATCACTTTAAGAGAAATACCTAGAAATAGAATTGCTGGTTAAAAGGATTATTTTGTGTGCAATTTTGCTAAATATTGCCAACTTGCCTTCCATAGGGGTCAGGTCATTTTCTACATCTACCAACAATGTATGGAGGCAGCAATTTCCCCACAGCCTTGTTAACACAGTGCATTACCAACCTGATATGTTTGCCAATGTGACAGATGCAAATTTGTAACATAGAATAATTGGAGTTTGTATTTTTTATTATTCTCCAACAAGGCTCTGTGTATCTGTCCAAGATATTTTAGAACCATCTTCTGTTAACTGCTATTCATATACATTTCCATGTTAAAAATTGGGCTTTTGATGTGTCTCACTCTTATTCATTTGTCGGTGTTTTTACACTTAAGAGAGATTACCCATGGTGTTGTGCTTTGCTAATATTTTCTTCAGAATATTGGTAGTTTATTTATTATCATTATTATTGTTGTTATTATTACCTTCTTACCACATGGAAGGTTTTTATGTGGTCCAATTACCGTTCTTTTCTCTTTATGGACTCCAGATTTAAATAATTTTCCATGTTTTCTCCCAGTATTTTTGGAGTTTTAATTTACTCCATTTAAAGCTTTGATCCTTTTGGAATTCACTATGGTGTGTTGTGTGCCTAGTGTAAAGAATGGATCCCACTTAATATTTTTCCAGATGGCCACCTGGTTGTCCCAATACCGTTTATTGAATAATTCATATTTCCTGTACTTTCTTAGGGTTTGGTTAAGGGCAAAACATTCTCAACTTTCATCCTGCCTTAATGGATTTTAGCCTGGGATTTCCTAGGTAGGTGATAAATCTTTTTGTCAGGGCTTCTGGTGTTTGCATTTCCTGTTCTGTCCGGGATTACTCTGCACTCCTCAACTCCATCACCTGCTGGATTTCCAAGCCTTTGTGGTTGCCTGCCTGGGCCACAATATTCTTTTCATACAAACAAATCAACTTAAATGCTCCATGCGTCTAATGTGCCTTCATGGTGGCTACAGCACCAATACCAGCTACAGCCATTTGCTAGCAGAGAGCTCTCGGCAAATGCCCCATGGCTTGTTGATTTCTACCAAGTGATTCTGTCTCAGGATAGGATGGGTGCCGCCAGCCCAAAGAAATATCCACAGGTGGAATAGAGGCTCCATTTGGAAAGTGAGAGCATAAAGGTGGAGGAAAATGTCAGCTGTCAAGCATATGAAAAGATAACAGAAGGAATGCCCAGTCCCTTCCCTGAATGCCACCTCGCCCTTATCCGTCCCCTGGTCTAAAACTCTTGCTGATGGAATGATTAACAATGAGCTGAAAACTCCAGCAAAATGCAGATGACTCAGGACTTCTGGGTCCTGTTTGTCTATTTATGCATCTCTGTATAAAGTTTATTGCCCCCTTGTAAAGATAAGTTTGCTTCTTGTATAGAGATATGCTTTTTAACTTATGTGCACTTTTCATGAATCTGATTCACTAAAGAAGAGGAAGCAGCTAAAGGAAGTTAAAAAAAAGATAAGAGTAGCTGATGGAATTAGAGCCACAATCATGAAGGACAGAAGATTAATAAAGCCGGGGGTGGGGGATGGTGGCGTGTGAGGAGGGTAGAGTCACAGAAATGTGGATTATACAAGTTCATTCACCTACTACCTTGCACACAGATTTGGCTCTGGCAGGCAAAGCTAAAATGGAAATACTAGTTACAACCTTTACAATAAGATAAAGAAATGTGGGTGAGGAGTCCAGCTTGCCTTGATACCGAGGCCTGGGACCTAGTTCTCTCTCGGGTCCAAAAGCTCATTATAAAGGAATTCTAGAGCTCGGGATTGACAATCACGTATGTGGATTTGCTTACAGGAAACAGGAGGAGTGTAGATGTATCCTTATCCCGTGAAGGAAAGATTCTTCACTTCTAGTTAGCTTTGCAGGCCAGGGAGGTCCCCGTTTTGTGAGACATGAAGCGTACACAACATCAAAGGATTGTTTTTTAAGGAAAAGGACATGAAATTGTGAATATAAAATCAGGTGTGAAATTGAATATTTATACACCGAGAATATAAATCATAACACAAATCATAAAAAACATGAAAAAAGTGACAAATACAAGAAAATCACACACACACACACACACACACACACACACACACACACTGCCTGGTGCACAGTTCTGTAATACTTTTTCCCCTTTCTTTTTTTGGCTAATGTTTGATTTTACCTTCATATGATGATCTTTTTAAATTTATTTGTCTATAGCAAGGATAGAAAGATAATTAAATCTTTTCTCCGGTATCGTTGATTGAAAGTTTTTTATATTAGTATTTATTTAGAAAAGTTTTATTTAGCTTCCCATCATTGTTGCAGTTCTATAAATTTAAGATTACTGTCAAATTTGGGGTTTTTATATGTGAGTTGTAAGATCTGGAACATTTTTCCATTTTTCTGATTTCAAACCTAGTTTCTCCACCACTGCCACATACTTCTGGTGGCCAGGGCTGGACATGACCTCACTTGTGCACCTTGGTGTGATGAGGCCAGATGAGTCAGCACACAGCATGGCTAAAAGTAATTCTGGATTGCCACCCTGAGTCAGGTGGCAATAAGTTAACTCTGCACCGAAGTGACATTAGACCACACAGATATGTCCCACTAAACTCAAACCAATGTACCGAAACTTGGCTTCCCCAAATTTTTATCATCTGCTCCACCAGCAGTAGATGTAAGAGCAAGTGACTAAAGAGAGTTGGAGAGAACAGTGGTCTTAATTGATTTCAGTTAAACATATTAACTTTTGCACATTTTATAAAACCAAAAGGGCAGGGGGGAACATAGCTAGCCCCCCTCCCCCTGCCCCCAGCAGTTGGTCAGGCCAGACCAACAGAAGAGCCATGGGCCCAAGTAATTCCCTTTAGTTAAATCTCCCTCCTCACCAGAACTCCATGGGGGGTAGCCACGATCGCTTCCTGTGCACTCTTAGGGGTTTAACATAAGGGATTTGGAGGCAGACACCAGATCCCAATATGTTGCCGTGTGACCGTGGGATAGTTATTTCACTTCGCTGGGCCTCAGTTCATCAGCTTAAAAATTGAGATCATCATAATCATATGAATGTATGAGGTTGAGGATTAAATGAGACATATGTCGGTTGCTTTGTGTAGCACATCATAAGCTCTAAATAAATACCATGTATGAAGATACACCAGGCATTTTGAAAGAGACCATTTAACCATTACTACTTTGGCCTCCATGGGACCAAGAAAAATGCCTGGTGCATCTGTGCTTTATAGTCAAACTACCCTTTAATATTCTAGAACCATAGAGGTCTTGCCTTCAGACAGGTAGATCCTGATTTTTGTTTTCACCTTTCCTCTTCTCTTTTCCTTGAATTGTGCCCATACTCTGGCCAACATCCAACGTTAACCAGAAGTATAAGTTAATCAGAGCAAACTCTGGCTGCTTTTTGTGATTGGGGTGAAGGTACTAACATAGTGCAGATGGACGAAGGCTAACTCGAGGAAACAGGTTTACTAACTTAGAGTAGATTCAGAAATAAAGTCTTAAGTATGTTTTCAAGGGTTTGGGGCAACCCCGTTAGCACAGGCTGGGCATCCATCTGCCTCTTGCTACCCACCATATCCTGGATTCTAGTTTGCTCTGGACCCTACAGCACCTGTGGACTCCTACAGCAGCCCAGTGGCTGGGTTTCTCCATGCCATGAAGGCTGGCTCTTCAGGGGACCAGGGAAGCCTTTTCCTTCTGGGTTTGCTTTCTCTGTCCTCGTAGTGTCTCACTGAGGGTTTGTGAATACTGCCAAAAAGTGCCATGAGTTTCCAGGCAAAGGCCCTGCATTTATTTCAGGCCTGTAATGGATTGATTTGCCAGATGTACCCCTACTAAAAATGGTGCACCTCACAGGGACTCTGCGCTGCCCTTGAGAACAATCACTTTGCAGGATAGCACCCAGCAGTGTGGAGAGACACTGGATCTCTCTGATTATTAAATGCGGCTGCCCCTTGGCCTGGGAAGGATTTACTGAGCATCTCAGATCACCTCTTGTCACTCTTCATGGAAAGTGTCATCATTTGAGAGGCTCATCATCCTTTTCCTGAACAAACTGGATTTCTGTGGGCAGAAAACATATTTATTTAACTTTTATTACGAACTAATGTGGGAGCATCCTGCAGTCTCCAGAGGTCTTCTCTGTGCCCTCCTCTGTAATTTATGTATTATTTAATCTTTAAATGCAGTCTCATAGAGACTTTGCCGTGTTTTCCTCATCTACCTTCTCACACAGAGACAAAATTATTCCCCAAGCGTCTTATATCACAAAATGGTACCTTTTGGAAATGAAAAGATAATACTGTTTATGTATGAGTATGAGAGAATTACTTTACTTGTCTGTAGTAACACTGATTAAATTGAAATGTCAGAGCTAATGTTACAGTTAATAAATGTTATACATATTCAAATCTGTCTAAATACTGAAGATTCTAACTAATGCAGAGGATGCTATTTAAAATTGCAGGAATACCCAAATCTCCTTGTGAGTGCCATTTGTGCTATCCATTTTCAGCGAATAAGGTACAAACGTGTATTATAAATGAGACCCGTGTTGGCGATATCTGCCACTGATGTTTTGTCACTTTGGAGTCTTCTTAGCCAGATAAATTGGTACTGTTATGAAAGATCTACCTAGCATTTGGGAAATGCTTTGTGAGATAGGTTGCGTTGTGGAAACCAGAAGGTGGGAGGATAGTGATGTGTTGTCAGGTGTGATGGGAAAATGGAGAGTCAGACAACCCAATGCCAGGGGCCTTCCATGATAGGGCAAATGGGCCTCCCCGGGTCCTCCCCTCTCATAGCCTTGAGAAGAAGATCTATGGTTGTGTCTTTTCTTCGTACGATAAGATGTAGCTAGCTACCGTCCCAGGGGGCCTCCTTGGGCAGAGGGCCATAGCATCCTTTCTGTGGAGTAGAACACAGAGAACATGAGGAGGAGGAAACCAGAAAGAATGGGGATTAGGGCTGTGGCCTGGGCAGCTGGCTCGGGGGCCACTGGCGAATGGAGAACAAGAGTCCGGGGCACTCTGCCTGTCCTCTGAAAGTCAAATCTCAAGTTCTGAAGAAGAGTGGCACCTCTTGCTCTGGCCATACCCAGAGCAGGAGGGGCCCCACCCAGCCCCTCTCCCAGATGCTCTGTGTTCTGCTGTGGCTTCCCGGTTTCCAGAAAGAGCATGAGATTTCTAGCCCCAGAGATATAGTTGCAAATTCTAGTCTGCCCCGCGGTAGGGGTGGTAGGGGTGTGGCTTTAGGCTAGGTTTTGACAGCGAGGCTGCTCGGGGCCTCCTGTGTGTGTGGGGGGGGTGGGGGGTGGGGGGAGACATAGCTGTCTCCTGGGATCACACTGCTTCATCAGTGAGCTAATGTGTATAAGGCATCTTGCAAATCACCTGTCTCATAGCTGGCGCTCACTCTTTGCACATGCTCCAACCTTACTATCAGGCGTTTTTATACCCTCAAGAGTGAGGATTCTCTTCTTCTCCCCTCTGCCCTCCCTGCGTCCTGGCAAGCCCCAGTTAGCTTTTTCTGTCAGCAGGAAGGGAGCAAGCAGCCTGTTCTATTTCTTCCTGGCACGTGGAGTAGGCAGGGCTTAGGTAGAAAGGAAGAAGTGGATTGAGGCATAGTCCCTCCAGCAGGGCCGATCTGGGAGTGAAGTGTCTGTGACAGAGTAGCTGGCATCCGTGGACAGGTACCTCATCACCCTAGGAGAATTCTAATTCAGCAGGATTTTACCAGCAAATGACTGTAACAAAGAAAGGATATATCAAAGTGTGCATTAGGGATTGTGGTTATTATAAATTCTTTGAAATCTCATTTAGATCCAGGAAACAGACTGCATTTGGAAGGCTCTGAGGATTAATCCTTTTGGAACAATGGAGTGTCAGTGATCATTTGGAAAAGTAATTATGCCAAATTTAATTATCATGCACGTGCATTTCATCAGCATCACCGTGCGCACCCAGAGGACGGTGGGGGAAAGACTGCCCCAGCAAGGGCCCTTGATTGAGGAACATGGTGCAAAATTATACATGTCGTAATTGAGCATCGTGTAATATGAGGCTTGATGGATACAGAGATTGTGGGTGGAGTGAATGGGAAGGGGGGCGTTTGGCCCACTCGGCAGATGTTTGAGATATTTGTAAAGGCTTTTCAATGTTTTCAACATACTGGAGAGCAGCAAACTACATTTCAAGTAGGCTGATAAAAATGTTTCCCTGTCTTAAGCATTTCTTTTGTCCTGTGTTCTTGTGGTATCCTCACCTCTTCCGAATTGCCAAATTCAGCTAGAAATAGTCAAGTGAGCTGCTAAACTGGAGGACAGATAGACCAGAGCAATGTGGATTCCAAGGTTTTCAGAGTTTATGTTATGGGGGGCTGACCTGCTGGGGATTCATGTCAGATTTATCTGTCCCCTGGCCTCCATCCCAATTTCCTCCCTGTGGCTGGCTAACACTTAACCTTAAGGACCTATTGTCATTGTCTCTTCTTTTAGAAGGCTTCCCCAATGACCTTGGGTTGGGTTGGTTGCCGTGCACTGACTTGCACAGCACAACAATACCACTGCTACTTTACATGCCTGTCTCTTCTGTTCACCATGGGATGTCTGTCTACCGTGAGAGAAGTGGCCACACCCTTTGCTCAGCGCGCTGGCTCCTCAGCTCCCAGCACCACCCCAGCATAGAAAGGGCTCAATAAGTATCTGTTTGAATGGATGATCAAAAACTGGAAGGAACAGGAGTCCATTCGTCCCTCTGTACTACATCCTTATCCATGCAGAAGCCTTAACAAGCTGTCATCAAAAGCTGTGGTCGTCGGTTTGGGGGTGTGATCTATAAAACTTGAGGCAAAAACATTAGTGTTTTGAAACCTGGATCTTCCACTTGACGTGTGACAGGAGCTAATGGGTTAGCTTCTCTGGGGCTCAATGAGGATTGTAAAGCTGGCTGCAGGCATCCTTAAGAGGACAAACCAAAATAGCATGTAGCAGGTGCTCTGGCCTTCCTGGGATATGCACGAAAAGTTACTTTTTATTTGCTCAGCTGAGCTTAGACTCTCTTTATCTTTTAAAGAGTTTACCAAAAATTTATTAGGGATCCAAAAGCCAGAACCTTTAACTTTGGGTTAAAAGCGTTATTAGTGGATCATCAGTGCCGTGAGGCTGAAGCCACATCTTGTGGATGTGAGTGGTGAGTGGGAAAATGTGTGGATATTGTAGCAAGACCTTCTGCCTCTGCTTTTGGCTGAATACCTCGTTGCCACAGGTGGGGTTCAGTGACCCTGCTGGGGTTTGGCATCCATGTGATACAGCTTTCCTGGCAAGGGTGTTTTACGAAGGTCCACGATCCTCAAATCACTATGGCCAAGCAGAATGGCTACCATACTGGGAACTGAGGTGTAACCCCTCCCTCATGGAGTTCTTAAGAGAGAGAAAATGGGAAAATTATGTAGGTGGTGCTTGAGAAACCATGGAGAACATTGCAAATACATATTTTTGTCAACCTCTGTCTCACTAGCTAATACAATGAGTGTGACCATTTGCAATTGCTTTTCCAAGACATGGGCAGGCTTACCGGTAGAGGGGTGCAAGGTCCCTATGACTTGTGTGTAGTTAATTCAGTTTTCTTGGCAGCAAACGAATGGAGCCAACCCAAAATTGGCAAAGCGGGGGGATGAAATTGTTGGGAAATAGGCTGCTGTGTCAGGCAGAGTGCTCAGTACGTTGTCTCACGTAATTTCATCTGATTCTCCAAACAACCTGAGAAGTAGGTGCTACTGTCTCAATTCACAGGTAAGTGGCCGAAATCATGCAGTTCGTAAGAATGAGAGTAAGAATAACATCTGAAATCTACTGAGCATTTCCCATATGTAGGCGTTTAGTAAAGCTGAACCCTATAAAATTGCCATGTGTGGTCAAAAACAGTTGCAGGTCAGCATTTTCATATTCCTCACGTGTGGCTGAACTAAGGGGCCAGGGAGGGCTGGTTGTCTCCAAGTTTTCTGTTATGACACCATCTCCTGAGGAGGTGAGCTACAGACCTCCTGACAGAACAGGATGTCAGCATTGCCATTTTACGTATTCATACTAACCACCATCGGTATTCTCAAGGCCCCCCACTCCCCGCCCGAGAAGACATGGGCCTGGGGATGGTAGGAGATGGTGGGGACATGGGACGTGAGAGCACATCCCCAGGCACCATGCTTTAGGGACTCTTCCTTTCTTGCGCTAATTTTTCACCTGGCATGGCAGGGTGCCCTCAGAGGTGGAAGATGGTTTGCTGTATTAAGTTTAAAATGTCATCACTAATTAGCTAGGATTACAGGCTGGAGTGATACAGCACCAGGCCTGGGGACTTAACTTTATAGACACAGAATTGAAGGGAAAAATACATTTTGCAAACTCATTTTAAAAATAGTTTCCCTTGGAAATTAAAACCATTAAATGTGCATCATTATGCAGATCAGTATTCATGCTTTAAAGAAACATAATTTTGCCTTCACTTAATTTGTTTCTCCTAGACCTAATTATGGATTGGATAAAAAATGTTATTTTTCTATCACTGAGCAAATCGCCTTTTACCACCCAGGAGGACAGTTCTCTCTGGTTTTCCAGAGGTTGTTTCCATGCTGTGATTAGTGAAAGAAAAGTCAGGGAGATGTATTTCTAGAGGGAGCTGCTTGCTCACGAAGAGGAGAAAACATAGCATGTGTGCTTCTACTCAGGAAGACAGAGTGGGGGGGACCGGCTTGGGTGGGGCTTCCGGTCTTTCCCCAAGAACAGGTGCATTGAGCCATTTGCTGGGGTTGCAAGGATATAGCAGGCCGAGGGCTGGCCCGGGAGCCAGGAGCAAGTCCCATCAAACGAACTGCCTGGCAGGGAGCACCAGGATGGTAGAGGGCAGGAAAAGCATTCAGCGACCTTGACTGATCTTCAGGGATGAGGCAGAAGACAATATCTCTGTGGAAGTCACTTTGCTTGGTGGGAAGTGCTGATGCTAGTGACTTCATCAAGGGGAAGACTCTGAGACTAGACTTAGCTTTGATTAGGATTATAATAACAGCAAGCACTTCTGTCTCGTGTGCTATGTGGCAGGCACTTTGTTGTTGTTAAACACTAAGCTTGTTCATTTTAGTGTTAACGTATGTGTTTTTTTATTTTTATTTATTTATTTTTTAAATGTTTATTTTTGAGAGAGAGAGAGAGAGCATGTGCAGGGGAAGGGCAGAGAGAGAGGGAGAGAGAATCCCATGCAGGCTCTGTGTTGTCAGCACAGAGCCCGAAGCCAGGCTCGATCGCACAAACCATGAGATCATGACCTGAGCTGAAATTAAGAGTCAGAGGCTTAACCAACTGAGCCACCCAGGCACCCCCCTTTTTTTTATTTTTAAAGAGAGAAAGAGAGAACACAAGTCAGGGTGGGGGGAGAGGGACAGAGAGGGAGAGACAGAGAATCTTAAGCAGGCTCCATGCTCAGAGCAGAGCCCGATGTGGGGCTCAGTCCCATGACCTGGGCATCGTGACCTGAGCCAAAAGCAAGAGTTGGATGCTCAACCAACTGAGCCACCCAGGTGCCCCTTAAAGTGTGCTGTTAACACTTTGCAAACACCCATTTACCGAATCCTCATAAGCAATTCTAGAAGCAAGTGCTGTTATGACCTACATGTTATATATAAGGACTCTGGGGGGCATAGGGGTAACTAGATGTCGTGGGTCACATCACTGGTAAGTGGTGGGACTCCGGCAGTTTGGCTACATTCTACGGCTTTGGCTACTCCACTGTCCCCCCTCTCAGTATGAGCAGATCACTCACGATTTGTCAAGAGCCATACATTTAATCCTCTTGGTGAGGGAGATGGGACGATGGTGAGTGTTTCTCTGGTGGTCTTTGATGACTCACACCTCCTGGTATTTGCACCCTTTTTTGTCCCTTCCCTTTTGAACCTGGGCTGACCTATGACCTGCTTTAATCAATAGAATGTAGCAAAATGGACACTGTGGCACTGTGACAGTTCTGGGCCTCAGCCTTATGACACTTGTCAGCCTTTACTCCGTGCTCTGGCAGAAGCCAGTTGCCCCATCAGAAGTCTGACGACCCCCGAGGCCACTGTGCTCAGCAGTGAGGAGAAACTGTGTGGAGGTAAACTGAGGCCCTGGCCAGTGGCTCCTGCTGAGCTATCAGCTATAGCCCACCACCTTGCAGCTTGTGGAAGTGAGTCCACTTTGGAAGTGAATCCTGCCACCCCAGCGACCTTTCTTGGCTGATGCCACATGAAGCAGAGACGAGCTATTGCCAGACTCTGTCCAAGTTGCAAAAGCATGAGCAAATAAAAAACCGAACACGATTTTTGTCTTAAGTCACTAAGTTTTGCAATTGTTAAACAATGCAGCAAAAGGTAATTGAAACACCTATTAACTTCACTTTACAGATGAAAAATCTGAGGTATAAAGAGGCTATGGAACTTGCCCAAAATGACGTAGCTAAGAAGTGGCGGGTACAGAAATTGAATCAAGGAATTTGGGTGCAGAGATACCCTCTGACCATGATACTCTACTCCCTCTGTTGGTGCCTCTTCAAGGATTTCCTCAGTGCCAAGGACAGTTGGTCTGTGTGAGGCTGTGCAGGGAGTACTCAGATGTGTGACCCTGGCCCTGCCTACTGGGCCTTCTTGGTCTGGCTGGAGCTTCCACTCCCCCTTAGAATACTTCCTGGCATAGAGGCATCTGTGGGCCTTACTGAACTCCAAGGATGTACTAGATACCTTTTAGTGCCCTCATCATGTAATCTAAGAACAGATGAGACGATTGCCCCCACCTTGCAGGGAGGGAAACTGGGGCTTGGAGAGTTAAGAATTTGTTCAGGTTAGGGGCACCTGGGTTAGGCGGTTAGGCGTCCGACTTTGGCTCAGGTCATGATCTTGTGGTTTGTGAGTTCGGGCCCCACGTCAGGCTCTGTGCTGACAGCTCAGAGCCTGGAGCCTGCTTTGGATTCTGTCTCCTTCTCTCTCTGCCCCTCCCCACTTGTGCTCCATCTCTCTGTCTCTCAAAAGTAAATAAATGCAAAAAAAAAAAATCAAAAAAAGAATTTGTTCAGGTTAACACGGCATGTTTGGAGTGCAGCTAGAATTAGAACCTGGTTCAGCTCAACCTCTATACATAGTACATACCCCCCCCCTCACCTCCTGTACCCACTCTCCAGTGTCCCCAGACAGGCTGTCACGCCATTGAAGCTGTTCCTGAACTGTGTCAAAATTCAGCTTCCTCCCCACTTCCTCCAGGACCATGGGCAGCTACTACCGGGAGATGCTTTGCAAGTTTGTAAGACCACCTGGACTTGGAAACCTGTCCTCAACTCCCTGATCAGAGACTGCGGTGTCTGTTTTTTCCGTGCCTGCCAGCTCCCACAGAGGATAGATGGAGGGATTTCCTGCCCCGACCCTGCCCGTGTGCGTCAGCTCCACTCAGCATTAACAGAGCTCAGCTGGGCTTTGTCAGGATGGAGTCCTGGCTGGGCCTCGAAGTCTTTACTTCTTACCCCCAGATAATGAACAGTGAGGTGCTCCTAGAGGAAGGGCTGATTCTTCCTAGGGAGGGAGCAGCAGAGCCCCCACAGGCATTAGAGGCCTTCAGGCAGGGAGGAGGCCAGTGAAGGAGCAGCTGCAGACGGGGGATCCTGAATTCCCAGGCCTGTTTCTAATATGTTAGAGCCTGCTCTTAGCTCGGGACACAACCTAACAGCTCAACCCCTGGAGGGTCTCTGTGCAGGTAGTTGGCAGACCATGAGCACATCTTGCTAAAAAAAAAAAATACATGCGATCACCCACCCCCCCTTATGCTTGAAAATGACTCCCTGCCTCCGTCTCCCTACTGTACCTGGAGTCGGGAATGGTACCTACCTCCTTAGGTTGTCATGAGGATTCGAGGGGTTCATATTTGTGCAGGGCTCAGCAGCCCCTGGGATAACCTATATATTTGGTGATTCAATCAACAGAAAAGAGGTGGATAGGCCAGTGTACAGGACAGATGGACAAATGGCCAGATGCCTTTGCACACGTGTAGCTGGGGGATGAGAGAGAGAGAGAGAGGGATGGAGTGGGTGGGAGGGAGATCACAGTGAGGGAAGTTTCAAAGGTACATCTGGTAGTATCCAGTTCATTGTGTGGCTCAGTGTGTCCTCGAAGAGGCATGGAAGGGCTCTGAGAAGTCTGGATGCCACTCCCTTGTTTTAAAGTAAGGGGACTGAGGTGGGGAGCCGGGGGAGAGGCCTATGTCATTTGGAGTAAAGTCATGTCAGACCTTTCCTGTCTAGGTCACCAAGATGCAGATCTCTGGAGGGAGCTGGGCATCAGAGCCACCCTATCATGTGTGTTTTGGGGTTTGCTGTGCCTTGGGCCCCATGCACAGGTGCCCATGTGTGCCTGAACACAGTGCCAACTTAGAGCCCCAAGAGTGAGAATGCCACTGTCCCCTGCTGTGTTAGGCTCTCTAAGGGTGGCAGGTTCCTCAGTTTAGCATGTGCACCTTTGGAGCTTGCTTTTTGCCTTCCTTTCCTTCCAGACGGGGAGTCTCTTGCTCTACCCCAGGAGACTAGGCTGGCCAGTGATTTGCTTTGACATGTGGGAAGTGGCAGAAGGGACACTGCAGAAGTTTCAGAGTCTCAGGAGGCCACTCAGCTTCTGCGTCGTGCACTAGGATGCTACCCTGAGTGAGCCACACCCAGAGGAGCCCAAGTTGGAACCACAGGAGAGCAGGGCCCTGTGACCCCAGCCCCCTGCTTGTCCGCCAGCTGAATGCAGTCCCCCAGCGAGCCCCATTAACCCACTGACTTGTTAGAAATCATGAATTGTAGCTGCTTTACGCCAGTAGGCTTTGGGTGGTTTGTGTTGCTGCAGTAGATAACAGAAACACCTGCTCAGGTCAGACCAGGCTTGGAGTCCAGGGCCTTTTCTAGGTGCTCGTCTACCAACGTATGAAGTAATATTGGATTGTGTTTGCAAAGGGTCACCCTGAAACATGCCTCATGAGGAACAGTTGGAGGAGCTGGTGGCAAGAAAAGCCTGAAACCTCCCAGGTGCATGAGGAGGCTGCTTTGAGTGTACCAGGAGGGCTGTCATGTGTGAGAAAAACTAAACTGATTCAGAAACAGCCCAAGTAGTTGCAGAAAAACCATAACAATGATAAAAATATGTTTAGTACTTTCAGTACACCAGTCATTTTATATACAACTGACCCTAATCCTGTAAGTAACTCTTTTAGCTATTACTTTATTTTGCAGGTGAAGAAACAGAAACAGAGAGGCTATGTTACTTTCCCAAGATCACGCAGTGTGCAAGTGGGGCAGGGAACTAGCATTTGAACCTGAGTTTGACTCCCAAGCATAACCTCCTCCCTCTATTATGCCTTGCAGTCTCCTTCTTGGTCCACAGGATGGAACTCAAGGAAAGGGGGACTTTTTTTTGGATGGAAGGAGGTGCTCTCAGCATGACATGCTCTCTTTGACCTCCATGATGTTGTGTATGGTCTTCTTTAACTAGCAAGGACCTTTCTGCTGTTCGTTGCTTGGGGAAATCCTATTCACTCTTTAATATCATATCTCACTCTTTGCCATAACTTTCCCTAGTATTCGAGGCTTAGAGGATCATTCTTTCCTCAGACTTTCCACAATGCAATGGACAAACCCTCCTCTTATATGTACCCCATGATTTTAATTACTCTGCATTATTGTATCTTTCTCCCTTCCAGATCATAAATTTCCATGGGACAGGGACTGTGCTTCATTCATCTTTGTGACCTGTGTCTGTCAGGTTCTGGCCTGTGGCAGGCTTTAATAAATGTTTGTTTAGTTAATGAATATATTGAAGATTCAATAGAAGAAATAACTCTGTGAACCATTGCCCAGATTTGGAAAGCGATGCCTGTGATAAAAGTGAGCTCCCTCCACCTCCACTCGTTGAGTGTCTAAGTAGTCACTGAGGCTGCTGTCGTGTGGCTTCTGGTGTCATGTGCGGATTTCACGAGATCATGATCTCAGGAGCGAAATGGACCGTTGGGTGATAGAGGATAAAATTAGAACATTTCTTTATAGGTTTTTTTTTTTTAATTTTTTTCAACGTTTTTATTTATTTTTGGGACAGAGAGAGACAGAGCATGAACGGGGGAGGGGCAGAGAGAGAGGGAGACACAGAATCGGAAGCAGGCTCCAGGCTCTGAGCCGTCAGCCCAGAGCCCGTCGCGGGGCTCGAACTCCCGGACCGCGAGATCGTGACCTGGCTGAAGTCGGACGCTCAACCGACTGCGCCACCCAGGCGCCCCTTTTTATAGGTTTTTTTTAATTTCCTAAAACCTGAGAAGGAAATGAAGCTTTACAGTATTTGCTATGTGCATGTCAGGGAATAGCTCTCCCATGATGCTCTCACATCCCTGCACATATCCAGACAGGCCACACAGGCAGAGGCTGTAACTGCAGCTAACGTACGTGTCGGTGGACTACTTTGTGACCTTCCTGGAACAGGAGAAGAAGAGACACCTGGGAAGAGTTGCTATAATAATCTCCCACCGCCCTCCCTATTTCTCCTGGGGGCTGCCCTGAGATGCTTTCTCATTGCTTCTCAGGCGGTGATGAGTTACAGGGCTTTCTGTGTACTGAGTATAGCTGAGGGGTATGAAACCGCTTAACTGAAGTCTAGAATTGGCTCTTTAGCAGCAGGGCACCTGCATGGTTCCTGATACAATCATGCAAACCCTTTTGTTTCAGGGCCATCGTTTTTGGTGTGTGGCAAAAAGACCTAGGATCTAGCACATTTGGCTACTCTTCCTATCTCTATCCATATAAGTAATGAACTGTCTGAATCTAAAGGTGGCTTGTTGTATCTTTAGCAGCCCCGCCAATCTCGGCCTTGGCTCTGGCCTTGCCTGTGTGCCTGACTCTGCCCTCTGTCCACATATCTGACTGTCCATGTGTCATATGGCAGTGCTTCTCAGTTATCTGTAATAAAGGACTAATTATTCTTATTCTTGATCTGCCACCAACCAACATTTTTATGAAGCATAATAAAATGAATTTCCTGAAAAGATAAAATGAAATAAAAGACATGCAGGGCACTTGGGTGGCTCAGTCAGTTGAGCGTCCTACTTCGGTTCAGGTCATGATCTTGTGGTTTTTTGCTTCGAGCCCTGCATTGGGCTCTGTGTCGACAGCTGAGAGCCTGGAGCCTGCTTCAGATTCTGTCTCTCTCTCTCTCTCTCTCTCTCTCTCTCTCTCTCTCTCTCTCTTGGCTGGTCCCCTGCTCACGCTCTGTCTCTCAAAAATAAGCATTAAAAAAAAAAGACATGCAATATACAGGCCCCTCCTACCTCTCTTAGTTAATAAATTAGTTCTCACAGTGTAACCTGTCAAAGTGTTAGGTGCTTATACACACTTTCTTCTGATTTCTCTGCTTATCTCATTGAGGACTAGAAACAGTTTGAAGGCTGGCACTGCTCCACGGATGACACTCTAAGCAGCACTGATGTGTGGAATGTGGAATACCCCAAGGGGAAAGTAAGGATTTCAGAACACAGATGGTTTGCCAGAGTGCCCAAGTTTTTATCTGATTTCAGTAAATTATAATATATTGTAATTCATATTTGTCCGTTAAGAATTTATGGATAATACTGAATTTATAACTACAATAATCGTTAAGAATGAGGAAAAAATAGCTTAAAAGTTACCTGTTAATAATTTACAGCTTAAAGATAATACTAATAAGGCAAACACAGCTAACAGTATGAAAATGGCAGAGTGGGCATTGCTTCAGATCTAAAGCTGAGCTCACTGTCAACCATATAAGGAAGCAAAAACAATGATAATTTGTCCGGATATTACAGGAAGTTGGTTTAAAAAATTCCAAGTTATCGGGGCACCTAGGTGGCTCAGTCAGTTAGGCGGCCGGCTCTTGATTTCGGCTCAGGTCAGGATCTCACAGTTCCAGGGTTTGAGCCCTGCGTCTGGCTCTGTGCTGACGGTGTGGAGCCTGCTTGGGATTATCTCTGTCCCTCCCCTGCTTGCTCTCTCTCTCTCTCTCTCGAAATAAATAAATAAACTTTAAAAGCAAATTCCAAGTCATCAATAGAACTATTTATGATGACAAATTAAATTTATAGTAGTTAATAATGAACCTTGCCTTAAGCGTATATTGACTCTTGAACTATTCTCCAATAATCATATGATCTATCAAGTCCAACAAGACATTTAACAATAACTTATTGTACCTGTATCTCCACTTGTGAAATTCTACATTATATATCTTTTATAATATATATAATATGTTTGTATATATGTATCTTATATATGATATAGTTACATATGACAGATAAGCATTCATATATTGTTTTGAGGCTTAACATTCTTTCACTGAAGGAGTAATATCCAGGAAGTGTGGAGACCCTGGCACGAGGTCACCTTCAAAACCTTCCCAACCTTGGAGAAGGTGGTCAGACGCATCTCAGCCCCAATCTTGCAGGCCAAGATTTCTGTTCTTTCTCCAGTTGGAGGGTGTCTCCAAGAGTAGAGCTCAGTGCTGGCCCAGGATTGTGCTCCCCAACAATCCTAGCTCATAAAGGGCCTGAGTGCTGGGATGGTGTGTGCTTTGGTCTTGTACCAATTACAAGGATCATAAAGATACACTCATGGGGCACATCGACTCTTTCTACAGTTTGTCTATTCCAAGCTTCATTAAGGAATGTGGATTAAAGAAAGGCCTTCGGGGAACCTGATGTGGCTCTTCCCTGGCCAGAGTGGGCTGGCTAGCACAAATGTGGGGATGATGACTTTCAGCTGGTCACTGGCATGGCCTTATCCCTGGGCTTCTCTGCCAATGAACACTGAGCTTTCTTGCATAAAAGCATGGCCTAATTTAAAATTACAGTTTATTTTTCTCATTATAAAAGCAAGTCAAGATCATTATAGAACATTTAAAAAATGCATTGAATTCTAAAGAAAAATATTAAGGAATAATTTCATTACTTAAAGGAATAATTACTAACTTTTGTATCTATCAATCTTGGAAATATATATCCCCATATCACATACCATACATATATTATTAAATATATATGGATGTAATAAGAGCATGTACTTATCATTTACGTTTTCTTTTTCTTTTGAAATCATGTAGTTTTGATTCCCCACCTTTACCTACAATGACCCCCAAAACCACTGAGAACAGTGAGCTGTCCCATTCTTTGGAGCTGAGGTATCTTCTCCATGTAACAAAAGACACGAGACTGAACAGGTGAGGTGTGTGGGCCCAGGCTGTGATGGGACCACCTTGGTGGGAGTGACAGCAGATCTGGTGTTCTCCAGCTTCGGGGTAGCAACCCCTTCACGTTCTGAATGTGCCATTGTGTCTTCTTAATGCCACCTTTTGTCTCCTGCACAGACCCTTCCCAGACTTCCTCAGACCTGCCCCAAGGCACAGCTTCCTAGGGCCAACTCTCTCTTCCCTAGTTTCTGCCTGCTTCATTTGCATGTGATTTGGCCCATTTATAATGTCATTATCCAGAGAAGGAGGCCAGTAACCCGGGCAACCAGAAGAGGTGGTTTTGCAATTCAGACTTAACCAGACTTTCTGCCCCATTTAGTTGGATTCTGATCCACTCTTGGCTCCCTTCTTTCCTGAGACTGTAAGAATGTAAACACCCAGAATCTTCCTTCAATCTCATGTCCTTTTCTCCCAGAGCTTCCCCTCAACCCACTGACAGAGCACATTCTATTCCTACTGACTAAACATTTCTTCAACAGTGACAAGATTTCCTTTCTCATTACTACCACCCAACATTTAGGGACATATTTTCTAATGTTATCACAATCTCTAATAATCATTTTTGATGCTGTATAATATACCTGGGGGTGGACCATAACTACTTAACAATTCTCATATAATTGGGCATTAAAGTTTCGTTTTTATTTATTTTCACCATTATATTTATTTCTCTGAGGATCATTTTTGGGGGTATTTTTTTTGGTCATTCATATGTAGAACTCCTTCCCTATGAAAGTCCCCTAGAATTGAAACGGCTGGTCAAGAGGTATATTTGTTAGGCTCTTAAGTACCCTCCACAGAGGGTCAATTTAGCCTGTATTATAATTGTGCTCATTTTACTGTGTCAGCACCAGGGATTTTACAATTTAAAAAATATTTTCTTAAGCAAGAGATAGCACATTACTACAACTTATTTTTTTCATGATATTAAATTGAACATATTCCCATCCTTGTTAGATAATTGCATATTCTCTTTTGTGGATATATTTGGGGTTTTTTCCCATAAAATTACTGGCTTCTTTTCATTTCAGTTTTTAAAACTGTTTTATGTTGTGGGCCATTCTGTCTGTGAGACCAGGTCATACGCCCTGTTTTTGACATAAGAGTATCACACCTTTCAAACAATCATGACAGGTAATCAGATGCCCAAATTTGATAGTGGGTCAGAAGAGTCATGTGCTTCTGAGCAGGGCTGAATCCTCTCTGAATTTTAGGTGAGGGAAGGCTCCATATGATCTTAAATTAGGATTCATCCAGATCCACACTCCAGTCACCTGTCTGCACTGGGATAGATGTTCCTGTTGGAATTCAGCTAACTATAAAAACAGGCATGCCTTTCTGCATTGTTTGTTTTAATGATGGTAATAATCATTAGTTTTTATTGAGTGCCTGCTCTGTGCTCCGCATTTTAATAAGTGCTGAGGGTCCGGCCGAGCATGGTTCAAAAGTATTCTGTCCTCATGTAGCTTGTATTCCCGTGAGGGGAGATACACTATACATTTATATACATTTTAGCAATTAAGTAATAAGTTGGATAATTTCATGTAGTCATCCATACTATTCAGAAATGAAATAGCAAAACAGGATAGAGAGGGAGTCTGCTTGGATAGAATTGGCAAGGAATCCCTTTGGAGAAAATGAGGACTGAATGATGCACGGAAGCCAACTCAGAATAAGTCAGGGTAAAAACGCTTCCAGAAGAAGAACATGTACAAAGGATCTAAACTAGAAATAGTTTTGGAATGTTTGAGAAACAGAAAGAAGGCCAGTGTAGCTGTTTTACATAACTAGGAAGAAGTGATAGAATACTATGAGAGGACGAAACAGGGACCGGATCTTGGAGAATAGGTCATGCTTAGGCGCTTGGATCTTATTTTAATTGGGAGCTCAGGGAGCCTTTTAAATGAAGGAGTGATATGAAATCATTGATGCTTCTGAAATGTCACTCTGCCTGCTGTGTGAAGGATGCACTATGGTCAGGATAAGCTAGAGTGTGTTATTGTGAGAGGCTTGATATAATAAGTTTATTTCTTGGTCACACAAAGTTGGTTGCTTAAGCAAACTTCAGTCATCCTTGGTTTTCACCTCCTGCAGAAATCCATCCACTTGTCATGAGGCCCTGTTCCTGAGGTCAAACAAATGAGAATGTTTGCCAAGAGGATTCTTACTTTTGGTCCAGCACGTATAAGAGTTTGTGTGCTTATTCTTTCATCTCTTCACTGGTATCATGGAAGTCGTATGTCGATAAGGTATAATCACAGGATAGATGTAGCGTGGATCCCTGAGTCACTGCATGGAGAAGATATTCCCTAGAGGTAGCCCTAACCTCATTGAGGCTGAGAAGTTTAGGGGAACATATTGATATTTGATCAACTATAACTGCCTGTGACCACATGAGCCTGGCCATGAACAGAAGTAATAGTAGGGATTATTTATAAAGCAGTTTCAGTGGTCTAAATGATAATGGTGGCTGAGATTTGCAAGGCAGCAGTAGAGATGGTTTGGGGACGTATTTCAGAAGCAGAGTAAGAAGCAGATGGCTTGTATATGGGAGATAGAATCAAAGATGATGCTGCCATCTTTGGCTTAAGCCACTGGGCGGATGATGGTGCTTTAAATGAGACAAGGAAGAAAGCAAAAGAACAGCGCATCATGTATGTTTGGGGAATTTGAGGATGAAAAATTACATTTTGGACGTTTTTCACTCTGCCGTTATCTATGAGGTACTCAAATGGAGATGTCAGTTTGGAATCTGAACATTGGAGTCTGGAGTCCAGGAAGGAAAGGTGATCTAGGAATATAAATTTGGAAGTGATCAGAGAGCATTGGTGGATTGTAAACTCATAAAAACCTGCTATCAGTGCTATTATATCCCCTGCTTTAAAGAAGCAAAGCTTGAGGCTAAAAAAGGTTAAGCAGCTTGCTCATTATCTTAATTAGCATATGATTGAGGTAGGATTCAAATTCAAGTCCAAACTCATTCTGCAAAAGATAAACATTGCTTTAATATTATTAGTACAATATCAACTTTTTGTTCCATTTTATAGCTCTCTCAACCTGCTTTTTCATACATGGTTTCACTAGTACAGATGGTAGATATAAAAAATTCCTACCCCAATTTTCAAGTGATGACAATGAGACACAGGATATTCAAGTTTATTGACCAAGGTCATATATTATTTTCCAGGCAATCATACCCTTGATTTGCACGTTTTTCAACCATACCACATTATACTCTACCATAGTGCCTTTCAATAAGGAGTCATGTGAACATTCTGTGCCATTCTATTCATTTCCGTTCACTTGTAAATGTCCTTTTATGAAATGCCCTTACTGAGTATTCGATGTGAGTCCAGAGTCTCTAGAGGCCACCAAGAGGCACTCTTCGGTTTCCAGCCTTCAGGTGCACACAGCCAAGATGGCCAGATGTCTTTTATTCCTGTGACTCATTTCCCTGCACACAGTCTTGAAGCTCATCAAAGGCAGAGCACCCTCCAAATTTTACAGAGTTGAGTACTGATCATTTTCTGTTTTCACTCTTGTAGAAGCAAAGATGCTTTATTTGGCTACCTTCAGATCTGAGTTACATGTGTAATACAAATAAGAATCACTGGTACAGAAGCAAACATCATTTTACCTTCTGATTATGGACTGTGAAAGGGAAAATTAGAAATGGGAAGAGCTGTCTTTCTCCTCCCACACTGTCTCTGCTCTAGGCTTCCACTGTTCCACATAACATGAAATGTTTTCAAAATCTCCATCTCTTGACACCCATTTCCTAATATCAACTCCAGGTTATCTATACAAACCACTTTCAGGGATGGGTTTAGCTCTCTTATCGCCACCCTTATATACATTTTCTGGGTAAGAATAATTGAGTCTGGTGCTAAGGGAATAAGAGTCTGTTTGCCTTCTGTGCAGTTGGAGAGATCTCTAAAGTATGGGGCTAAAAGCAAGGGGCAGGAAGAAGGAGGTCTGAGGCCTGTGAGGTTTCCAAGTTATACTGGTGCAATGATCTGGCTCCCAGAAATCAAATAAAATTTGGGGAAAATGGGACCTGGCAAAATGCTGACCTCAGGGAGGTGCCTTCTTTCAATTCCTCATTAGTAACTCCAGAGTGTAGAGGAGATTCCACTACCATCAAAATTAACATCTTGGGCCCATTCATTCTTTCTATCTTTGTGAAACGAGTAAATGTTCACGCAGACCCTACTGTGTTCTGAGGAAGCATTTTATAAGAGAAGTCCAGTGGACTTGGGTTCAGAAGTCCAGAGTTTACAGCCTCCTAAAACTATTTAATGGACACACAGCAAGTCATGTAACTTCTCTGAGCCTCGGTTTCTCCACTGGCAAAACTGAGGATAATAATTCCTGTTCTACTTCACTCACAAAGTGTTGGTGGCACTCGAATGAGATGTTATGTGTGGCAGTGCTTTGTAGTGCTTTGTAGTCCTTTGTAGGTTAACCTGTTGTGTGCCGTCAGTCCACCTGTTAGGTGCTGTGAGAACACAGAGAGGAATGACCCAGGCATGCCTGTAAGATGGGCATGAGGACAAATGCTTGGCAAACTGTTATTATTGATGCATAGCAAACTACCCCCAAATTTAGTGGCTTCAAGCAACAGTGTCTCACGGATTCTGCAGGTTAAGACTTTGAATAGAGCCTGGCTGGGTGATTTTTTGCTCCTGGTGGCATTGACTGAGATCATTTAGTTGCACAGCCTGCTGATGGACCAGTCTGGAGAGTTTAAGAGGGCTTCACTCACATGTCTGGCACTGTGGCAGAGAGGATGGAAGGCTGAGCTCATCTAGAACTATCTGCCAGGGCACCTACGTGTGGCCTCTTCAGTGTATGCTTGGATTTCTTACATGGTAGCTGGCTTTTCCTGGAGCAAGTGTCACAATAAACCAAATAGATGTTGCATGGCCATTTAGAATGTAGCCTCAGAAATCACACAGTGTTACTTCCACCATAATTTATAAATTACACATGAAACCAGTCAAGATTCAGGGGAGAGGAGAGGGGTTAGGCTCCACGTGTTGATGAGGACATGGTAAAGCCACATTCTAGAAGAGCATACGAGATAGATGATTTTGTTGCTACTCTTGTGAACACACAATCTGGAAGATTCACTCCTTCGTCCGACCACAATGATCCACACACACCCCTGTACATGAAAAATAATCTCATTCCTTCCCTCAAGAAGCCCAGAGCCTTGTTCCCTTGTGGCATTGGCTCAAAGTCCAGGATCTTGTCATCTAGATTAGGTCAAAGTAAAAATGAAGTTCCTTGGTTCAGATTCTTGGATGTAGCTTTCCAAGTGTAGTTCCCCTCAGTCTGAAGACCTCAGTCTAAAGAGACAAGTTATCTGACCTCTCCACATTCAATATATGTAACGATAAGACCACAGTAGTATTACTGCAATAAACATCCCCATTCATAAGAGAGGGAGGAGATAGGAGGCACATAGTGGTCACTGGTCCATAGTAATTCTCATATCCACCTGGGCTCATGTCATTAGCTCCTTAATTAGGGCCTGTTACTGCTTCCCACAAATGATTCTCTGTCTGATCTCCTTTGAGCTCTTGATTCTGCCTCCTAAGTTATCCTTAGTTTTCCACAAAATGTGTACTCTGTTTGCAGCTGTGTCATTTTCACAGCTGCTTCCTGCCTGTAGGAGCTTGGAGATCTGAAGTCTCTTCCTTTCTCATTCTCTCTGTCCCATTTAGTCTGACCTGGATATGCTTCTGTCATTATAATTCTGTTAAAAATTGTGTGGGTTTTTATTAAGTGTGTTGTTTGTTCGCTATACCAGATGAAGACCATACCCACAGTTTTCTTGGAGTCGGGCTCATCTCCATCTGGAGCTCCCCAACAGGCTGTGATGGGGCACAGTAGCTCTGTTGTCTAACAGAGATGGTCTGAGACACACACCTTTCAGATTGTAGAGATTGGTCTCCCTAAAAGGTCTACCAGATGCTTTCCTGAGTATTTTCTAAACCCTTAAGAAAGGATTTTACAGTCGTACCCTTGATTTCATGGGGCCACATTTTCTGGGTAGTATGTGGGATTTGTTCTTTGTGTTGAGAACCTCTATTATTTTAGAATTTTTGGCTAGAAGAGACTGGGGTTGAGAAAGTTTCATTTTTGAATCCTACAAATCCTGGCTTCTATATATTTTCTCTAAATTTTGCTTGAAAACAAAATTCCTTCTGTAGTTCACCTAGGAACCATTTATGCATCTGTGCTTACAAGATGATACGCAGCTAAGAGGAAACAGAATACTATAAAATTCTGATTGATACTTTCTTAGCCAGATCCGTCAGCTTATTAAGTAGATGTTCCTTATTATTGCAGGTGGTGGTTTTGTTAAATTTTCTGTCACTATATCACAATGGTACTGTTTCCTGCAGCTTCCAGTATTATTTTCTCGCTTTGCTTTAAACTCTCATAATCTGTGCCCTCAGGGTTTATTTTGCTTCTACTAAAAGTCTCCTCAAGGTCCTTCCAGGTTTTTCTGCTACATCGTCTCAAAGCCAATTCTACATACTTTATATATTTTTTATAGTGACACCACATTTCCAGGTACCAAATTCTGTTCAAGTTATTACTACTGCATAACAAATGTACCCAAATTTATTACTGTAAACAACAATTTCATCATATCTTATGTATTCTGCATGTCAGACATTTGGTTAAGGCTTGGCTTGACAATCTTTTAACATTATCTGAGATCATTTGGTGCTACTTGTCCAGCTGACGGGCTGGTATTAAGGGTTCAAAATGCTTCACTCACATGTCTAGCACTTTGGCAGAGGTAGCTGGAAGGCTGAACTCATCTGGAACTGTTACCCAGAATACCTACATGTGATTTTTCCGGTGTTTTTCCCATGTGGTTTCAGGGTGTTGAACTTTTTACATGGCAGCTGGATTCTCCTAGATAAATGATTCTAAATGGGGGTCTATTATGTCCCCCAGGGGATATTTGACAATGTCTGGAGATATTTCTGGTTGTTATTCTGGTGGAGGGGATGCTACTGGCATATAGTAGAGGACAGGGATGCTGCTGAACATCCTACAATGCTCAGTACAGCACCCCCCCACTGCCGACTCCTGCCCCGCCAGCAAAGAACTATCTGGCCCCAGATGTCAATGATGTCAAAGTTGAGAAGTTTTGTCCTAGAGCAAGTATCTCAAGAGTCGGGCAGAATCTTTAATGGCCTTTTTTAAAAACGTAGCCTCAAAGACAAGTAGCATCAGATTCAGACCAGATTTTAAGAGAGAGGAATTAAACTTCACTTCTTGATAGGGCGTGGTGAAGTCACATTATAGAAGAGCAGGTGGGGTGGGAAATATTGTCACAACATTCTTTAGAAAATACAATCTGCTATGGGAACTGTCAAGGAAACCTGAATGTAATCAGTGCCATGAAAAAGGAGCAAGGGTAAGGCTTTAAGGATGTAGGAGGATCTGTCACTTTTGATTGGAGAGATAAAATGAGGCTTCTTGAAAGGATAACAATTAAACAATTTTTTAAATGATAAATTAAATCTTGAAAGAAGGATAATGTTTTGAAAGGTTCAGCTAGAGGGGAGAGCTCTCTAGACAGAGGGAACAAGAGAAATAAAGGTGTCAATTATTAGAGACTAGTAAACTATAACCTTTGGGCCAAATCCAGCCTGCCATTTATTTTGTTTATCGGAACCCAACAATACTCATTGGGTGGTTGACCACAGAGGCCATATTTCCCAAGAAGACTAAAGTATTTGCTCTAACCCTTTATGGAAAAGTTTGCTGACCCCTAGACTAGGTTACTCATTTATTTGTTTATTCATCAAAAACTTGTTAAGAGTCTGCTATATGCCAGGAATTGTATCAGATATTTAATGCATGGTGCTGAGCAAACCCAAGCAAAACACCCTCCTATCGTGGAGAGTGATATTAGAAATGATAACATTTGAGAGCTATAAAGAAAATAACTAAGTCTTGCGCTTGAGAATTTGGAAGAGTGACCTGGGAGGCTTTATCAGGAGGATAACTCATTGGGTAAGATCTGCCAGATGGGAAAGAGCCAACCATAGGATATGAAGGATAGAGATAAGAGTTATCAGGGAAGCGAAGGGCACACACAGAGTTCCCAAGGCAGGAAAGACATTGGTTTGGAAGAGTAACTGAAAAGTGGCCAGCATCGGTGGATGCAGGTGGGACGTGTGGCATGAGATGAGGTTGAAGGGCAGGCATGGACCAGGGTTTGGAGACTTTTACGGGTTATGAAAATGATATATGCTTTTAATCTGATTTCACAGGGAGCCACTTGAGAATTTTAAAAAGGAGAGTGAAATAAAATAATTTTCAGTAAAAGAAGAAAAAGAAAGAAAACTCTGGCTTCCGTGTGGGGTTTCGATAAAAGGCAGTTAAGGGAGGCAGTGAGGAATAGGCAAAGCAACTTATAAAAAGATTCCAGGTAAGAAATAAAGATGGCACAATTTAGACACTGTGCTTCTCAAACTTTACCGTGCCTATGCGTGACCTGAGATTCTTGTTAAAATGCAGACACTGACTCAATAGACACGGAGTACAGTCAAGATTCTTGGATTTAAACAAGTTCCCAGGTGACCTGGCATAGACCACACATTGTGTAACGAGGGTCTGGAGGTAAAGACATAAAAAGCGGGTTTTAAGAAATGTCTTCTGAATCGTTCATTTTACTAACAT
The DNA here is from genome assembly GCF_014898765.1 of Herpailurus yagouaroundi. Lineage (NCBI taxonomy): Eukaryota > Metazoa > Chordata > Mammalia > Carnivora > Felidae > Herpailurus > Herpailurus yagouaroundi. Next base: position 24,599,638 of record NW_024412404.1, on the reverse strand, counting down.
TTTTTCATGACTCAGAGTCTTAAAGTAAATTGGCAAAACAAAACCAGGAAAAAGAAAAAATCCAGCCTGGGCACTTAAAACCATCATAAATAAATCAGTGCTGAGAAAGCCTTTTTGCAGAACTTGAGACATGGGATGTACCTGGAGGCTTGAGTTTCAGAAAAGTGTGAAATTCTGACCAGTTAATGAGGAAGTATGCAGGGGATGATCAATTTCATTAATTTTTCTAATAAAATTTTATTGAGTGAGTTGAAATGAAGAACAGATAATCCCTGCCATACAAGAGATATAGTAGATTTGTGAATAGATAGACATGGAATTGAATGTATCATGAAAGGCATTTCCACCAGCATCAAGTGCTATGGGATGGGGTTGCCAAAGGGAGACACTTACTCTTGGTATAAGGTGCAAGGAGTGATCTTTAAATGGTGACTAGGAGTCAGAGAACAAAGAAAAAGAAGAGTGTTTCAGGGAGAGGAGAGAGCCAAGAGTTTATAGCGAGTATGGTGAGAGACACATGCTGCCTTAACAATGCAAAGACGCCTAGTGCTGGCTGTTGGGAGGTACCTTGTCAGACTTCAGACTGATGTATAGTGTAGATAGTGTGGATGGTGCCAGTGATTCTAGTGTGTTCAAATTGGCAAGAATTCTGTAAGCTGCTGGTATGGACCTGGGCATAGTAGAGACCTAAGAGCAAAGAGAGTATTGTCAATAACAATAACTAATGTCTATTAATAACTGATAATAGGTGAGGATATTTGATGCCAGAGAAAGCATATGACCAATTCAAGTAACTTGCCATAGGTGTCCAGCTTGGCTTGCCTCACTGCAAACACTGCCTTTGCTAGAACATACCATTTATTTAGAGAGACAAAACCAACACATCTAAAACATTTAGAGAGAGATACAAAATCAACATTACAGTTACAAGCTAGATTGCAGTGCAGTTTCAAAATGAAAATAGCTTTATTGCTTTTCTTCTGCTTATAAGAGCGATGCTTCCTGTCCATAAAACAATCCATACATCATGGGATAGTATAGTACAAGAGATAAACATTCCCATTGTCCTACCCAAGGCCAGAAATAGCCACTTAAAACTACCTTTTTGTCTTAGGCATGCATGTGAACTATCACCCAAAAGGAAATAAACATTTAAAAGGTGGATCATACTACATACAATGTTATGAAATATGTTCTCCCACACACACTGAGGAACTATTTGAAGGTAAAGCTGCACTCATGTTCTTCCTAAACCTTTATAAAGATACATTCAGTTCTTCTAGATTGATAGGTAATTTCTTGGCCACTTGATACTTATTTAACTTCAGCTAGTCCAAGAATGATGAACAAGTGTACTGACATCAGTCAGAGTTAGTATCATATCATCATCCTTGCTTTAAAAGTCATCATCCTTGCCAAAAGGTCATAGGTGGGTCACTTGAGAGGTTAGTGCCACTACTTCATCTCTCCAGCACATGGCTTCATCCCTTTCCAAATCACTAGCAATGTGTGTGTGTGTGTGTGTGTGTGTGTGTGTGTGTGTTTGTGTGCAATAAACTCACTACTTTAGGTATACACTCCTCAATCATCTCTGACAACTCCAAATAGCCCTTCTTCCTCTTTGCATTCAATACCTTCCTCCAACTCCTGACCCCAGACAACCACTGATCTATTTTCAGGACCAACAATTATTACCTTTTCAAGGACATCATGTAAATAGAGTCATAAAGTCTTTTGTGGCTGGCTTCATTCACTTGGTGTGATGCTTTTAAGCTTCATCTGTGCTGTTGCACACGTCAGTAGCCTATTGCTTTTTATTGCTGAGTAGTATTCCATTGTAGAAGTATGCCACATTTTGTCTGTCCATTCACTGATGAGCATGATCAACATTTGGAATGTTTCCAATTTTTTGCTATTATGAATAAAGTTTCTATGAACATCCACATACCGACCCCTGTGTGGACATACTTAATATGAAGTGCTTAACTTTCTAGGAAATTGCCGAACTGTCTACCAGTGTGGCTGTACCTTTGCTTTCCAGATCCCCACCAACACTTGATAATGTCAGTCTTTAATTTTGGCCACTCTAAGGAGGTTAGTGATATGTCCTTGTAGTCTTGTTTTGCACTTCCCCGATAACTTATGATATTGAGCATATATAGTTTCATGTTCATATTATCCTTCCACATATTTCTTGGAAAAATAAGTCCTTTATTTTTAAAAATTGCAATTTCTTCTTATAATTGAGTTATAAGATTTATTCATATATAACAGATACAAGTCCTATAATATTATAGATACACATATATCTGATATTGTCCTACAACTTTTGGATGCTCTGTTCTGTTTTTCCTTCTTCCACTCCATTCCCTAAAGGCTTGGAGGAAAGAGCTGATGAATGGGTGTGGCCTCTGTTGTGTCTAGGCTCCCAGGGAGCCTCACTCTCATGCTAGCCCACACTTGGCCTTTAAAATTTTGGTAAAATTTCAGTCCTTTTCCTTCTTATCCACTGTTACATCTCTTGTTCCATACTCTGCCAAAGATGAAACATTTCTTGTGTCCTGTGACTCTTTGGAGGGGCTTCTCATCTTTTGAAATTCATGATGGTTGTGTGACCACAGGTCTCTTAGAAGCTAAATTTTTTTAAATATAGTTTTGTTGATTATCTGAATTTTTGTTTGTTTCAATGAATGCAGCATTGTCTGGCTGATTTCTACATCTTAGGCAGAGTGGAACTGCCTCTGTCCTTACTGTTAATGTGACAGAAAGACTCCATCACTGGCACCACTGGAGTTGGGTAGTCCTTCTATCCCTTGGTGGGCACAGTGAGTCCTGTGTGTCTGTCCTTTTAGATAATGGAGGCTAGCACTGGGGCATGTTCATGGTCTCCATCACGAATGACCTAGTTTCCAATATTGATGGCACTTCTGCTAGTTTTCCTGGTTCTCCTCTCCAGTACCATTGTCGGGGGGGGGGGGGGGGGAGGGAATATCTTTCTCTCATCCTTGCTAAAGGTTTTTCATTAAGCCCCCATTTGTGATAGCTCTCTGGCCTATTTTATTCTTCTTTTCATTTTCTCATGGCTCTGTCCTCTGGATCTTTAACACAAATTCTGTAGGGATTTTGTTTTAAGAGTGTGGAACTTTCACCACATGCTCAATTCCCTGCATACAGGGTCCTGGGCTGAGACTTTAAGTTCTCCACTGTAAGTCCTTCACTCTCATGTGAGTCTCCTCTTCTCATTATAGTACATCTGGCGCTTCAAGAGTGGTCTAGTGGGTACATCTGACCTGATGGTCATCTTCTATGGTTCATACTCTCCAAGGCCCATATCTTAGTGGCCCTGATATACTGGAATTCCCAAATGAACTTTTAAATTAGACCATACTTCAGAAACCCTGGCTACAAATTATATTCTATGCTCAGATTCTTACATTCTGTTTCCAAGATGCTCTTTTGTGTCTAAACATGTCCCTGCATTTAGAAGCTTAAAATGTGCAGTTGACTCTCTGAAATCATTGCTGGCTGAATGCCCCAACTCAAGTTGATTCAAGATGTGGGTTCCACCTTTATGCCAATCCCACCCAGGACCATGATCCTTTCAAACATATACTGAACTCATCTATTCTCTAATAAAAATGGATGATGGAACAAAAGCTAATAGAGGGGTTATGGTTTTAGAAAAGTCCATGCACTGCCATGATTATAAACCCACTGTGGCTATCACTACTGATGCCCATATCCCAGCCAGGGCTGTGTGCTCAGCTGAAAGCAGTCACTGGCCAATGAGGGTATAGCTCAAATTGGATTCCAGCAATGGCTGTGAGGTATGACCAACATGGTCGTAAAAACTTCACTTCCTTCCTTCAGTGCTCTCTTGAGATAATCTTACCACCGAAGTGGTTGGTCACTAGTTGTAAAATGTGAAATATAGGTTATTGATCTACTGTCTTGTTGGATATAGTTAAATATGAGATTTGAGATGAAGCAAACCTACTTTCTTTCCTTCCCTCACTCTCTCCCCAGGAATTGGTGAGGCTCTGTATATGGAACTGGTCATATCCTGTGTCTGGGCTCTGAAGCAGTTAGACTGCCTCTCCTCTCCTTCCCTCCTCCCCATGAAAAGAGATGGCACTTCAAGAGACCTCTGTAACTAGATTATAGACCACAAAGCCCAGTCTTCCAAAGGAGGCCTGTCCCATTTATGGTTAATAGCCCTGCATTTATTAAATACAGGACCACAGAGTCCCAAATCCCCACATCTCACAACTCAAATGCTAACGTGAAGAACACCCCGATTAACTCAGGAAATATATTTTCCTGAGTCCAGTGGGTCATGAAATTTATTCTCCAATTGGCTGATCTCTTGAACAGTTGTTTGTCATAATCAGATTTTGAGACCATATATCTCCTCTCAAGGGATGATTGTGCTCTAACCTCTGGCTCCATCCATGCTTCTGGTCTGGGTAGAGCAGACCTCCTGGATGAATGAGAACCAGATCTGTCTTATCAAATAGTGGCAGTTCTCGTATTGTTTAACAGTGCTGGAAATTAGTTTTTCAGGCACTGATCTTGACAGGTCAGCTGTCAAAAGTGGGTGTCTGTGGCCATAAAATTCATCGATCCCATAAACAAAATTCTGTCTGCAAAATACAAGGGGAAGTCAGAGTAGATGCACTTATGTACAAATGAAATGGTCTGCAGCTGTATGAGTAAGTGTCAGGACTTCTACAAGGGAAAGCTTTTTCTGGCTTCCCATTTATCAAGCCCGTCAGCCTCATTTGGTTTCATTGACTTAAACTTTTTCCTCGGCATTCTGAGCCAAGAGAACCAGGCAGCCTCAGGAAGGAGGCAGAATACAGTCTCCTAATTTTGATCGGCGGCAAGCTTGGAAGTCTATTTAAAGGCTTTATTTTATTTTTTAAAAAATCCCCCTAGAGTCTTCTGTTTGGACCATGGTTTTTCTGGTCTTATATATCAAGTGTTCAGAGGGATGGCTCAAAAATGATGAAGGTTTGGGACGCCTGGGTGGCTCAGTCGGTTAAGCGTCCGACTTCAGCTCAGCTCATGATCTCACAGTTCCTCAGTTTGAGCCCCGCGTTGGGCTCTGTGCTGACAGCATGGAGCCTGGAGCCTGCTTTGAGTTGTGTGTCTCCTCTCTCTGCCCCTCCCCTACTCCTTCCTCTCTCTCTGTCTCTGTCTGTCTGTCTCTCTCTCTCTCTCTCTGTCTCATTAGAAATGGTGAAGGTTTACTGCTCTCATCTTAAGATTCGGGTAAGAACACAAGGCTTTGTAGAAATGGGGGGATTCACTCAGCCTGGGGCACTCGGCTTCAGGCTGATGTGAGGGAATAATAAACTTCCCTGCCCAACTGAAGGATCTTGGATCCTGGAACATGGTTGTACTTTGATGTGTTTGAAGGCAGAATTTTGGTTTCACTTTGAAGTATCTTTTCTTTCTGTCAGAGTACAGGATGCCCTGAAGGCCAGGGAGAGAGAGGTCTACATTAAAAAACAAAAACACACAAAAATAAAAACCTTTAAGTCCTAAATACTTTCAGACAAAAAATAGGGGTAATTACAGGCTTGGAGGATTTTTTTCCCTCTCATGTACTTGAGCTTTGATTTAAATGGCTTTGCCTTAGGATTGCTGTATTTCTTTCTTGGTGGAGAAGGATTGTCTTCATGGAGCTAGACCTCAGCAGTGGCCACTTCCCCATCTCCAAACCCAGTAGGCTCATGGGGTCCACACCATCTTGGAGAGGTCATAGAATGGGAGATGTCATGCTGGATGAACCCACAGTTGCCTCTTCTAGGCATTAGGCACCCCTTGGCCATAGCTCCTGGCAGCCAAGGGGACTGATTTATTGGATTCTGACCCTCAGACTGGCCTTGACAAACAAAAAATTATTTGACTTTGATCACTCCCCTCCTAAGGATTATTCAGTCCTTAGTCATACAAATACATGTGATAGGATTTTGTCACATATACTAGTTATTTCAATCAACAGCTTATTTTCCTTCCTGTGTAAGTAGGTGAAAAACCTGTTGAAAACATATAACACTGTCAAGAAGTCGTAATGATTATTCATAATTCCACCACCTGGATATATAACCATATTACATTTTAACAAAGCTCCTCCCATTTTTACCACCACCCTTTTAAAGAAACATAATTAAGGTTTTATTGCACAGTTTTTATATCCTGATTCTTTACTTTGTCATTATTATTTTATAACAGATTATTTCAAAGCGATTGTTTCTTTTGAATAGCCCCTGAACATTTGGTGGGCAGGGAAGTTACTTTTATTTTACTTTTTATACAAGAAAATGGAATCTCAATGGAGTCATATTTATTTAAAAAATATTTGTAGACTGCCGTCAGTGTTTTAAGCACCACAGTAAAACATGCTGTCTGAGGTCGTTCATGTAAGTGGTAGAAACAACCAGAATATCAGTCAGATGACTACTGAACGTATGCTGCTTTCATATCTCCAAGTTCCTATCTTCTTCCCCAAATCTTTACCATACAGAGTAAGTTGACATTTGAGAGAAGAACATGGCATTCAAAGCAAGGTTGGAAACTCTAAGATGAGAATAAGCAAGGTAAGGTCTAGTCCAATGGCCCAAATTTCTAGACAGTTTATGAAGACAAGGTTCTAATCTCAGTGGACAGGATAACAAACCCAAATAGCACAGTAGGATCACGGACTGAGGTCCAATATGGAAGACACTGGAGATGCTTTCTACTGCAGCTGTGTATAATTGGAAATTGGGCCAAACATTGCATTAGCTGTGAGGAATGTATGACACTAATGTAACATCTTAAATAGGGGAAACTGGGTGTAGGGTATATGGGCAGTCTCTAAACTGCCTCTACAACTTTTCTGTTTATCTAAAACTATTCTAAAGTGGAAACTTATTTTTAAAAAATATGAATAACAATGTACCAGACCCAACCAAAGAGGGATGATATTACAGGCAGAAGGAACTACATGTAGGGTCAGGAAGAAGCATGCTGTGTGAGGTGCATGAGGAAGGTGCAGGGTTTGGTGGGGTTGGCATAGACTGTGCCTACGTAAACTGAAGTAAGCTGACGGTCACGCTTGGATCTCAATGAGGAAGGCCTTTCTTTTAGGCCAAGCTTCAGAGTGTTTGAATATATTCTGTAGGAAATGGGAAGTTGTTCTAAAATTTTCATTGACACAGATCGTGTCTCAGTTTGTTTATTACAAGGGTACATATCAGCATGATGGAGGAGGCTATAAGAGAGAGAGGTTGGGGGTAACGAGATCAGTGAGGAGGCTATGGCAATACTCTGGGGCAGAGGTGCTGCTGCCTTGAGCCAGGCAGGGGGCTAGAAAAAGAAGGTTGTATGGACAGGCATTGAGAGGCAGAGCCCTTCTCACAGCTGAGCTAAAACTCTAGAAGGACAGGGCTTCATTCCAACTGCTTTTTCCTGTGCCTCCGTTCTCCATTCCTATGACTGATTACAATCCCACTAGACAGCCAGGTAAAATTTCTTTGATCAAGGCCAAACAGGGCCCCATTCCAGGTGCTTGCTCATCTAAGCCAGGGTAGCACAGAGTTCAGATGCCCCTTCACCTGTGCCAAGGGGGTTTGGCAGCACGTTAGGAATTCATGTCTTGCTGCAAGGCAGAATATCTTGTACTTGGAACTCACATGTTATCATTAGGACAAGATCGCCTTCATTATGACTCTTTCAGTCATTGAGGTGGTCCAAGGGACCTTCTTAACACCACCCAACTCAGTCGGTGCAGGTTACCCATCAGGGCTAAGCAGCTCCAATGCCTGATAGTTATGCGAATAAGATGCAAGCAGCCCAAATACACATCATGAGTCCCCTTGTCCATGTCAGAAGGTCCAAAGAATGTAGGGAATCAACACCTTGACTCTTTTTGTCTGGGTTTGTCTCTTCCCTTTGACCAGAAGTTTGACCCAGATGCAGGAAGTGATTCTGGGTCCCAGTGCTATTTCCTGAGACCCAGTGGAGAAATAGCCATGAGCTTTCATTCTGATGATACCAGTTACCAGAGCATGGCATCTTTGCTATCCTTGAACAGGACTTTGGGTAGATTTTAACTTTGCTCTTTACTGCAGTGCCTCTGAAATTAATTAGTGGTGGCTGTGAGGAGCTCCTCAGAGCACATGGCCATGCTCTTAACTAAATGATTCATTCATCACCACTAGGTATCCTATTACTTAGGATGGAGTGAGTCTTAGTTGGCATTGTGTGGAAAGTGACAGCTGGAGTTTCCACGTTCCTTTTAAACCAGGTTACAACCATGTATCTCATTCTGATGTTCCTGCTTTAGGTCTCGGGGTTCTAGTATCTTCCAGGTGGAATGGTCCTACAGATTTTGCAACTGTGGCCTCACAGTCAAAGCTCAGTGTAGAGACCCTGCTGTAGACATCAAGGCTACAGGACATGCTGTAGAAAATAGAAGTGTCCTTAGGTGGTACTACTGGTGGCTTCTTTAGGACACCTGGTGACATTTCTCCACAGATGAATAGTTCTTCTGTTCAGCCTAACTAGGGGACTTGTGGACTTTCTCTGGCGAAGAGTAGATGCTGCCTGCAGTGGTTTGATTATTTGATTATTTAACCCCTTGCTACTTAAATGGTGGCCATAGATCAGCAGCAGCAGTGTCACCTGGGAGATTGTTAGACAGGAATAATCACAGGCTCCAGAATCAGAAAGTGCATATTAAATCCCTGGATAATTTGTGTGCATATTATAGTTTGAGGATCACAGCTTTAATCTATAGCAGTGGTTTACAATCCTGGCTGTGCATTAGAATCACCTGGGAAGCTAAAATATTCATATCTAGCCCACTACAGACCAATTAAATTTGAATCTCTGGGGGTGAGGCCCAGCCTTCAATATGTTTAAAAGCCTTCTTAAGAGAATCTAATATGCAGTGACCTAGAAGAACAGGGTTTCTCGATGAGGATTGCTGGGGAAGTATTAAAATCCCTCAGTGCTGGGATCCTGATTAAGTTCCCTTGAGATGGGGGCTGGTATCTGTATTTTGTTTACATTTCACCAATTAATGATTGAGAATCATTGATCAGACAAAAAAGTTCATCATGGTTGCCCGGACGCTACAGGGATGCAGAGAGGGGAAGCAGGTCCCAAGAACTTCTGTGTCTCCTGTTGTTTCTGAGCCAGGATAGGGTATCCTTGACCACCTCAGGGTGCCTGTCAGAGATGCATCAGCCTATTGGATAAACTCTGCAAGCTCAGGAAAATATGGTGGATCAGAGTATGTGTATTCTTAGCCTATACCTGCATATCAAGCAAAATTATGAAATATGCATTACAGTGAAGACAGGCAGTGAGCTCTTGACCTTTGCACTAGGCATCAGGGTGCAAAACAAGCTGTACATGTGGGTCTTTGTTACCTGGTTCACTGCTGATTGTCATCCTGCCCTGGTGGCAGCGATGGCTGAACTCAAGGGCCCTCTGGCCCAGGCAAGTAAAGTTGTAATTAAGAAAGAAGACACTTTGTGGGAGACACAGTGACATGACCTCAGTGGGCAGGCAGAATAAAATTATACAGAAATATTCATTTTAGAAACAAGTTCTTACCGATTGGTTTTATTTTAAAGACGTGGCAGGTCCTTGAGTTCCAGATGAGCTGATGGAAGAAGTGGAACTTTCTATCACACCTGTATTCTTTCTAAGGTTTGAAGATGGCTCTGAGTGTCTGGGAAATGGATTGGGCTGCTGTCCGCCTCTGTGCCTGACTCAAGATCCCAGTTTAGGAGACAAGTTCCTAGGTGCACACAGGTGCCCATTCTGTCCCTCACACTCCCTTTTTCCTTCACAGTTGGCGACGTGGGACTCAGAGAAAGGTCTGAATGGCAGCCTGCAAGAGAGGCCCATGGGCAGCCGCCTCCAAGGACTGACTCTCAAAGTGGTGACTGTCTTGGTAGGATCATGGGCATATTGGGGAGGTTCACCATTCAGGATTTTGAGCTAGAGGCTTCTCTCCATTTGGTTTAATACTGGGTTTGGAGAGAAGGGGATCTTGAGTGGTGGCTTGAGTGTTCATAAGGCCTCTTTGGCAAATAATTTTGCAAATAATGACGTAAGAGTAAGATCGGAGATTCTGCCCCAGGGCCTTCCATGGGAGGTGACTGGGCTGCTCTACAGAAAGATCACAAATCTGGATCCACTGCTGGCCCATCTCTACCTGCTCCTGGATGTAAACAGTATGTTGACCTACTCGTGGTCCTTAAGAGAACTTTGCTGGTAGCCAGAGTCCCCAGAAAGATGCTCGGAGGAGGACATTCTTCCATCACCCAATCCCACTGATGACCCCCATGTGGTGCAGACTTTATAATGAAAACCATTTGTTGCAATTTTTCTGCATGGATGTCCTGGAATCATAGACTTTTAGATCTTTAAGAGATCTTAGAATCATCTTCTTTTCAATTTCTTCCTTCACCTTTCCAGAGCTGTAGGAGACATTTTAGATTTACTTCTTATCAGCTGGCCAGACATGGTTCAAATGTCCCCTCTGTCGCATCAGGCACTGACATCTCCTTGGCTCTAGAAGCCTTTGGCAGCAGTGTTCCTGCATTCCCTGAATGCACATCACATAATAGGCATTTTGACCCCCCCCCCCCCAACACACACACACTCCCAGTTAAATTAATGAGGTATGTTCTCTGAGGCTATTTGCCAAAAGTCCACTGTTGGTCAGTTTCACAGGATTGTGGCAGGGAAGGCTGAGGTGTTTTCCAGAGGACCGCATGCCCTACAGGAGCACACATGACAAAGCACAGAATGCTTTGTTTAATTCTGTGGGGTTTAATTCTGTCCTGTCCTTTGACTTATGGTATGACATTCTCCCATGAATCAGAATCCATTTTCTAGTACAATCTGATAGATGTAATTCTGTCTTCTCTCAACCAAATATCATAGAGCTTTTATTGTAGTTCTTTATCCTGGATGAGAAGTAACTACAGTTCTTATGTGGGTCCTGAAGAATTATGGCATTTCCTAAGGACGGAGTCCTGAATGTCACAGATGAAGGAATAAAAACAAATCATGTCATTCTGGCAATGGGGTTCTGGGCAGAAGTTGGGATAACATCACACAGGACAAGTAAATCTCCATTCCTCCATCAATATGCTGGTTGCAGGGATCTTCCTACGTACTATGCTCTGAGTTTCCATAAACTGCTTTGAAAAAGGGCAGAGATGTTCAGACTCCAGCCCTAAATTGCGCGTATACATGCCCATGTTGGGAAGCATTCTAAAGCTATGATTCATCAGGTTGATCTTTCCAATAATACCCTGGAAATATATGTGTTAATGAACCTGTTATTTAATTGAAGAACATCCATTCTGTTGTCCTCAGGAAGAGCCTTTCGTGATGGTGGCTGAGAACATCCTTGGACAGCCCAAGCGCTACAAAGGGTTCTCCATAGATGTCCTGGATGCATTGGCCAAAGCTCTGGGCTTCAAATATGAGATTTACCAAGCCCCCGATGGCAGGTATGGTCACCAGCTCCATAACACCTCCTGGAACGGAATGATCGGGGAGCTCATCAGCAAGGTAAGTCCCAAAAGCAGGACCATGGGGAGGGGCACCCTAGTCTGCCTCTGGGGTGATATCTAAATTTGATCCATTAGGCAGTTAGAACCTTGGAACTAACTAAACAAACCACAGCCTACCACTCACTCTTCACTCACTAAGACTCTCTTTTCTTCAACCCACCCATTTCTGCTCTTTTATTTTTCTCATTTCCTGGCACTCTGTGTTTTCCTTCAGTGCTCATTGCTGTCTTTCCTTTTGAGCCTATCTGCTGAGCCTGCTTTATAATATACCCTTCTTGAAACCTACCCCCATATTTGGGCTGAAATAAGAACTTAGTTCTCATGGGAAGTTAATGAATGCTTATTCTTTTCTCCCTCATGACCCACAGGTGGGGTGTGTATATGCAAGTGTGTGTGTGTGTGAGTGTGTGTGTGTGTGTGTGTGTGTGTGTGAATGGGTGTGTGCGTGTGTCTGTATTGTTGTGTGTAAGTGATACAGCATTCCCTACCTCCTCAAATTAGTTTCAAATAATCACTCTTCCTGTCTCCTATAGAGCCTGGATCCTCATTGAGACTCATGGTATGAGGCCAGTTCACTGTGTTCCCATCCAAGCCTCCTGTCCTCCCATTACCTCTGGGTCATTTCCTTACAATCATTTATGATGGTGGTATCTGCTAAAGCCTTCCCTCTCTAGTGTTGATGTTGCCACCAACTTTGATGTTTCTGACATCCCTATGGACAACCCTGGGCTCCCAGCGTTTTGACCGCCTCACCTCCAGTGACCTTTGTTTGTGCTCCACATCAGCACCGTACAGATGCATCTTGTTAGCGTCCTACATACTACTGTCACTGTCTCACTCCATGACGACTGCCTGTTAACCTTCTGACTCTTTTGAACCTTTGCTCCTAAAACATTGGTCCTTCGCTTTATAAACTCATAAAGGCAGACCAAATGTCTCCAATTTCCCCTAAGATTTTTTTTAAAAAACTTTCTTGAGGTATTAATTTATATATGAAATTCACCCATTTAGGATATACAATTCAATGATTTTTAGTGAATCTACTGAGTTCTGCAACGATCATCATAATCCAGTTTTAAACTTTTTAATGTTTATTTATTTTTGAGGAAGAGAGAGAGACAGAACATGAGTAGGGGAGGGGCAGAGAGAGAGAGGGAGACACAGAATCCAAAGGAGGCTCCAGGCTCTGAGCTGTCAGCACAGAGGCCAATGTGGGGCTCACACTCACAAGCCATGAGATCACGACCTGAGCCAAAGTCAGACGCTTAACCAACTGAGCCACCCAGGTGCCCCTCGTTTTAGAATAATTCCATCAACCCAGTGATATCCCTCATACTTATTTACAGTTAATCCCATTCCCAACCCCAGCCCTAGGCAGCCGTTGATCTATTTTCTATCTCTATAGAAATACTTTTGTGAACATTTAACATAAATGAAATCATATGATATATGGTCTTTTGTATCTGCCCTGTTCCACTGAGGTTCATTCTTCTGTAAGAATTTTGTGCCCTTGTGATACTGCATCCTTCCCTGCCTGGTGTGCCCTCAGTGGTTGATCAGATAATGCTGTTCCCTTCATCTTTTGTGATTCTTTTTGTTCTGGGTTTCTTATTGTACTGAAACCCTGACTTGATTATATTATCTACCCGCTGACTCTGACATCCAAGTTGCTGCATGGAATTAGAGGAGAAAATCACAAATTTCCTCAGATGGGTATGTGAACAATGTGTGGTCTCTAACCTCAGCTAGGTCTTCAGGACAGCCCAAGTTCCTTACCTTGTCCTTTGTTGGGCCCTTCAGCGATATCCCATAGAGATTGTTTTCCTCATGTTACAAGCCATCCCTCTACCTGTGTCATGAGTCGATCCCTTGTACTTCTTCTGGACCTGGTTTAATTAATTACTTTTCCTTATTCCTATGTTTGTAAACCTATCCTGCTCCACTATATCTCTTCTTAATCCTTAATTATGGTCTGAACTCTCTAAATCTTTAAAAATAAATCCCTGGATCTTGAGTTTTTGAAAAAAGAGGCAAGAACCAGAGATGCAAATGTAACAACTCTAAGAGGAGAGCTTCACCAACGTTACCTCCAACATTTTTTCTCCTTGCTCTAGATATGTTGTTGGATTTCAGTTTTGTTTTATTTTATTTTATTTTATTTATTTATTTTTTTATATTATTTTTTGGATTTCATAGTTTACACTATCAGTATATCTGCTGCCCCTCTAGCTCATATATTAGACCTGATAAGTTTTTTTCTGATAAAATCTTTCTCTGTATGTTTTCCCAATTTACATATACAGGTTGAATTAGTTGTTAGAGCTGGTTATTCTAAAACCTAGTTTTATTTTTATTTTTATTTTTTGAGGAGATATTTTCTTTTTTTTCTTTTATTATTTTATTATTTTTTTGAGAGAGAGTGTGTGTGTGTGTGTCTGTGCATGATCGGGGGAGGGGCAGAGGGAGAGAAAGAATCTCAAGCAGGTTCTATGCCTAGTGCAGATACAGGGGTCAGTCTCACAACCCTGAGATCATGACTAAGCTGAAATCAAGAATCGGATGCTCAACCGACTGAGCCACCTAAATGCCCTTAAAATAAACCTAGTTCTGTTGATGCCTCCCACTTAGAGGTCCAAGAGTCAAGATCAGGATGGTCATTATATATTTTAGTGCTCCAGTGGTTTAAGTGGGGACTCCAGGCCCATTATTGGCTGCCACCATCCATCTAGGCATAAGTATCCTAACCTCCACCAGTCTTGGCAGCTTTAATCTCACATCTAACTCCATCTTAATGGAGTCTTTGTCTATTTTAAAATTAATCCCATCTTGGAAAGCAGAAGTCTTGCAAGTTGCTTTAGAGGTCACAGTACAGAGTGCCCAGAGAGCCTCTTTACAACGTGGCTTTACTATATGAAGAATCAACCCATATGTCTGAGAGGCCATGAATTAAGGGCAGTGGACAATCAAGAGAAGTAGATAACCCCTTTTTGCTTGGAGGACATTACTCTCTGGCATAGAGTCTACATACAAAACAACCAGGGACTGAGACATCGATGAGATATAAACTAGTTGTACAACTCACCGTATAATTTCTGAAGAACCTTGGAAAAGGGAGACATCATGTGGGCTAATGGAAGTTTGGAGAGGCTTAATGGAGGTATAAGAAGGATGCAGATAAGCCTAGAAGAAGAGAGAAGGGACTTCTTGGTCGGGGGCAGGGATGGAGTAGAGGGAAATACCAGCAAAAGAAAGAAGATAGTGATAGTTTGTGAGAAGAACAAGAAAGTAAAGACAAACTACAATTCAAGCAGACAATTTAGTGCTGGATTATTTTTTTTACAGTATTCAAGGTCACGGCATGTCACCTCTTGAATTCATTTCCTCTGGACCGAGTAACCCAAAAGGCAGAGGGCAAGCCTTGACACAGGGTGGGACCCAGCAGGAAGCTGAGGACTGCTTTCTGATCAGATGATTTTGCCTTTCAGAGAGCAGACTTGGCCATCTCTGCCATCACGATCACCCCAGAGAGGGAGAGCGTTGTGGACTTCAGCAAGCGGTACATGGACTATTCAGTGGGGATCCTAATCAAGAAGCCCGAGGAGAAAATCAGCATCTTCTCTCTTTTTGCTCCATTTGATTTTGCTGTCTGGGCCTGCATTGCAGCCGCCATCCCTGTGGTGGGTGTGCTCATATTTGTGCTGAATCGGATACAGGCCGTGAGGGCTCAAAGTGCTGCCCAGCCCCGACCATCCGCTTCGGCCACCTTGCACAGTGCCATCTGGATAGTCTACGGCGCCTTCGTACAGCAAGGTACTTTCCTGGTTTCCTGATGTTGCTGTAGCTCCACGGGCCTGGAAGAACTTGCCCATTGGCAGATTCCTTAGATGCGTTTTGCCAAAGTCCTTTTAAATGCAGTTTTATTTAATCTCTAGAACGATACTGATATCATGCTGCATTCAGTTTCTCTGAGTTATATCAGATAGAA
This sequence comes from Herpailurus yagouaroundi, assembly GCF_014898765.1. NCBI lineage: Eukaryota > Metazoa > Chordata > Mammalia > Carnivora > Felidae > Herpailurus > Herpailurus yagouaroundi. The sequence continues at coordinate 24,584,062 of NW_024412404.1, read as the reverse complement.
ATTAAATGAAGTGACAAGGAACTCAACTTCAAAGCCTAATTCTGCACTTTAGATAAAATTGACTTTGGAGTTCTGCTTTGCACTTTTCTCCCCTCCCACATCAGATTGATTGTTATGCACATGGGGTATGTCAGATGAAACTGAATCTCACTTAAATTTGAAGTCTTAATAGGAAAAAAAAAATCACAATTGTTTTGTAATCATCTAAGCAGCACTCCATCCATTCTTGAGGTAAAAGTCCCCTTTCTTTGTGAAGTCTGGAGAGCACTTGGTGAGTTACAGGATTATGCAGTTTGGACCAAAACAACAAATTGCAAAGTTCCCTAATGTGAGTGTTGGCCTTATTTGCACCATGGCAAAGCCTGTAGCACCTGTTTGCAAGGTTATATAAGAACAGTCAGTGAGAGGCTTTCTTCTGCTACCACCTAAGGGACCAGGGAGAAATAATTGGCCTCAACGGGGCAGCTTCTGACTGCAAGTCACAGGCAATGATTTCTGAAAATCCCAGGGAAAAAAAAAAGTCGTCTAGTGAGGGCTGAATATTAATAAAAGTGATATCTCATTTCTGAGGTTTGAAAGAAAGCTGGGGAACCCTCCAGGTAGGAGGTAATTCTATATTTACAGAATTCCTGAGACTACTCTCTATGAATCTGAAATTCGAAAAGGATCTTACATCAGGTTGCAGCCCTGGAAACAACACAGGGAGGTAGAGTCTTCTAACTGGAAGATTTGATATTCAGAACTCTATCCTTGGCATTTTGACAAACACCACATCACTAAAAGGCGAATCCTACGTTTTTTTCGTATCTGGTGGGCCTTCATTCCTTTCTGAGATTGGCGGGCTTTGGGTTTTTTCCCAGAATTGTCATTGTGGTCCCCCATAACCAGTCAGCAAATCACTCCCCTGTTCCCCAGCCCATCCCCAGTGGTGGTTCCCTAAGCCAGGCTTCAGGCTGGAGTACTTCTGTGGGGATGGGAGTGAGAGTGGAAGCCCAGGACCAATCCACTGTGCTGGCCCCCTGCAGGTGGCGAATCCTCAGTGAACTCCATGGCCATGCGCATCGTGATGGGCAGCTGGTGGCTCTTCACCCTCATTGTGTGCTCCTCCTACACGGCGAATCTTGCTGCATTCCTCACCGTGTCCAGGATGGACAACCCCATAAGGTAAGATCCAGTCATCCTTCTAGATTAGGACCACTCAGCATCGAGAGGCTGTAAAGAGAGCATGTAGTCTTGTCCAGGGCAGCCTGGTGTCATGGAGGCAGATGACTTAGATCCCAGATCTGCAAGTTGATTATTATGATCTTTAGCCCATAAGGAACTTCACTCCTGTTGTATTTTATTTCATACACAATTAAATAAATGTATAAATGAATTAAATAATACTTCTCTGAACATTGAAATGCTGCTTGTAAGACTAAGAAATCAAAACATTAAAAATTAACAAATTAAATTTCCTCAGGCATTTAAGTGTTGATTACAAACTTATTTAATCAAAATTTTCTAAACATTAAATTAAAATTAATTAAGACCACAAGTGTAAGATGTTTCTTTCAAATCCTCAAACGCCTTAAAATTATTTTTAAAAACCTGTCATTATCACAGTGATTGGAAAACTTATTTCACATATATTTATAAAATTATAAAATTACTGAAACCAGGGAATGAGATCGTTTCTTTGTTTTATCAAAGTGGTAAAAATATGGCATAAAAGAATTAGTTCAACATGGTGAAATAAATTGGAAATGCCTCTGTTTTAGGAGATTTCCACATATTATGTAAATTGCAAATGAACTTGGGCAAAGTGAAGGGGTATTGGAAATGTGGGTGCTGAGGTGACCAAAGGCACAGATCTAGTCTGCATTTCCTTGGGTACAATGTTGGCTTCACTGTCATCGCTCACTTGATCCCTGATTAAGGTTTTCTGTGTCCCTGCCTTCAGTGATTTCTCCTTGAATTCATCACACTATCATTATATGGATTCTTTTGATCCATAGCCCTACTGGTCATCCACATTTAACCAGCTAATACAACTCCCAACTGCCTATTTAAAACACTTCGGATGCTGGGCAGGATTCAAAATTTAGTATGAAATTATCCAGTTTTATTTTTTGGTTTACAATTTTACTGAGATAATTACATATTCACATGCAGTTATAAGGAATAATGCAGAGAGATCTCATGATATTCTCTAACTGGTTTCAACCTGGTGGTGACATTTTGCAAAAACTTATTGTATCTTATCACAACCAGGGTATTGGCATTAATACAATTGACTGATTCTATTCTGATTTCTCCTCTTGTACTCATTACTCTGTGCATGTGTGTGCACATTGGGTTCTACACAATCTTTTCACATGTGTAGATTTATGTATTCACCACCATAGTAAGGGTGCTAAAGAATTTTATTCCTGTAAGGATCCCTTGTGTTTTCACTTTATAACCACACCCATCTGCGTCACACTTCTTCCCCTCTAGTCTTGTTCTTAACCACTGGTGACCACTAATGTGTTCTCCTCTTCTAAAATGTTGACATTTCAGATATGTTATATAAATGGAATTGAACCTTTTGGATTGCGTTTTTCATTCGGCTTAGTTCTCTGGAGATTCATCCGGGTTGGTGTGTGTATTAATAGTTCATTGCTTTTTGCCACTTAGTGGTATCCAGTGTACCACAGCTTGTTCACCAGCTCACACTTTGAAAGACATCTGGGTTGTTTCCAGTTCTGTGCAATTATAAATAAAGTCACTATGGATATTTGTGTGAAGAAATTTTCATTTGTTTGTGCTACATATCCAAGAGTGCAATTGCTGGATCATGTGGTAATTGCATGTTTTATAAGAAAGTATCAAGCTGTATTCCAGAGTGACTGTGGAATATTATGTTACTACTACTAGTGATGTGGGAATGATCCAGTTTCTTTGCATCTTTGCCAGCATTTGGTATTTTCACTATTTTTTATTTCATTATTTTCATAGGCATGGATTGATAACTCATTCTGGTTTTAATTTGCATTTCCCTGATGAGTAGTTGTGGTGAACACCTTTTCATGTGCTCATTGCTATCGATATAGTATTATTCTCTTTGGTGAAATATCCATTTATGTATTTTTCCCATTTTCTAATTGGATTGTTTGACTATTACTGTTGTGTTTTGAAAGTTCTTTATATATGTTAGATACTAGTTCTTCATCAAACATGTTGTTTGTAAATATTTTCTCCACTCTGTACTCTCTCTTTTCAACCCTTAACAAGGTCTTTCACACAGAAAAGCTTTTAATTCTGTAAAGTCCAATTTATAAATTTATTCTTTTGTGGATCATAATACCTTTGGTGTCAAGTATAACTCTTGCCTAGCCATAGACCATGAAGATAATCTCCTGTTTTTTGTGTTTTTCCTAAAAGCTTTGTAATTTTACATTTTGTATTTCAGTCCACAGTCAATTTTGACTTATTTTTTTATAAACTGTGTATATATATATATATATATATATATATATGTATATATGTATATATATACATATATATATATATGGTTTTGTCTATGAATGTCCAATTGCTTTTGCATCATTTATTAAAAAGACTATCCTTTTTTTGTTGAATTTCTTTTGTGATTTGTCAGTAATCAGTTGGGCATGTGTGAGTTTCTGAGTTTTCCATTTTTCCATTCAGTTCCATTGATGATGTGCCTATCCCTTTGCCAATACTATACTATCTTGATTACTATTGCTACAGAGTAAACCTTAATATGTGGACAGACTGACTCATCCTATTTTATTTTTCTTTGTTAAGATTGTTTTAACTATTCTAGGGCCTTCACCTTTCCACATCAATTTTAGAGTAAGCTTGTCTGTGTTTATAAAGAATTTTTCCATGGCTTTGATAGGAATTGCATTAATTATAGTTGAAATTGCATTAAACTGATAGATCTTAGCTTGCTGAGACTATTTATCATGAATGGGTAATGGATTTCTCATATGCTTTTTTTTTTTTTTTGCATTGCTTGACATGACCATATGATTTTTCTTCTTTAGCTTATTAATACGATAGAGTACATTGATTGTTTTTCAAATGTTACGTACCTTGAATGAATCTCACGTGGTCATTATCTATGATTCTTTTCATATATTTTTGGATTCTGTTTGCTGATATTCTGATTGAGGATTTTTGCATCTATCTTCATGAGAAATAGAGGTTTGCACTTTATTTACTGTACTGTTTTTGTCTAGTTTTGGTTTCAGGGTGACACTGGCTTCATAAATAAAATGATTTAGGAAGTCTTCCCTTATCTTCTATTTTCTGGGAGAGATTATATAGTTGGTGTTAATTCATCCTTAAATGTTTGGTATAATTCTCCAGGGAAACCATCTAGAAGATTTCATATTCTTAGAGCTTTTAAATTAATAATTAAAATTTTCATAGCTATAGGGCAATTCATATTGTCTATTTCATCTTCAAGTCTAGTTGGTTTATAGTGCTGTTCATATTTTCCATTTACTTGCTGATCTTCTGTTGTTGTTGTTTATCAATTATTGAAAGTGGGATATTAAACTCTCTGACCATTTTTTTCAGAACTGCCTATTTCTCCCTTCAATTTTATCAATTTTGATTCATATATGTTGAGACTCTATTGTTAGGTGTAGATTTGTTTCTAATTGGAATTTTTTAATACTCTTATCGAATGACCCTTTTATCATTATATAATGTCCTTCTTTGTCTCTTATAAAAACTTTTCCCTTAAAGTTTACTTTGTCTGATATTAGTGTAGCCACTCCAGTTCTCTTTTGGTTATTCTTTGCACAAAAATATATTTTTATTCTTTCGTTTTCAATCTGTCTTGGAATCTAAAGTGAGTCATTTCTATACACCATGTAGTTCAATTATGTTATTTAATCCATTCTACCAGTCTCTGTTTTAATTGGAGACTTTAATCCATTTACATATAATGTAATTAGTGATAAGGAAGAACTCACTTCTGCCATGTTGCTATTTGTTCTCTATGTCTTACACCTCTTTTGTTCCTCATTTCCTCCATTACTGCTTTCTTTTGTGTTAAATAGATATATTTTATATACCATTTTAATTATCATGCTGTTTCTTTTACTATATATTTTTGGGTTATATTTTTAGTGGTTGCCCCAGGCATTTCAAATAACATCTTAATTCATAACAATTTAATTTGGAGTAAAGCAAACTTTAGTTTAATAGTATAAAAAAATGTTTCTCCTATTTCACTCTGTTCCACTCCACCCCTGCCACAACATCTCCTTTTTGAAGCTGTCTGATCCCTTACTTTTTAGGAAGTAATTAAACATTTTTTCCCCAATTTATTCAATGGAAAGTCGCCTGTATTTTTAATTTTTAAATTATTTTATTTTATTTTATTAATGTTTATTTATGAAAGACAGAGAGAGTGCAGGTGGGGAGGGGCAGAGAGAGAGGGGGGACAGAGGATCCAAAGCAGGCTCTGTGCTGACACAGCAAGCCTGATGCAGAGCTCAAACTCGTGAACCATGAGATCATGACCCGAGCCAAAGTTGGATGCTCAACCGACTGAGCCACCCAGGTGCGTGCCCCTAAATTATTATTTTTTATTGTTTTTAACTTAGTGGATAAACTTCACAATTTGTTTTAAGACAACTTTAGATATTAGAATAATTATTAAAATACATGTTTATCGTTTTTAATTTTAATTTCTAAATTGTGGTAATATATACATAACAGAAATTTTATCATTTTAATCACTTTTAAGTGTATAGCTTAATGTCATTAAGTATGTTCACATTGTTCTACAAACATCACCACCATCCATCTCTAGAATACTTCATACTGCAAAACTGAAAGTCTATACAATACTCCCCATTCCCCACTTCCCTGACCCTGGAAACCACCATTCTGTTTTCTGTCTCTATAAATTTGACTATTCTAGGTGCCTAGTGAAGTAATTAGTGAAGTAATATTAGTGAAGTAATACAGTTTTTGTCCTTTTATGACTGGCTTATTTCACTGAGCATATATTAAAGTTTCATCCATGTTGTAGCATGTGTCAGAATTTCCTTCCTTTTTAAAGCTAAGAAACATTCCATAGTATGCTAATACCACATTTTGTGTATCCATTCATCTGTTGATAGACACCTGAGTTGCTTCCATCCTTTGGCTATTTAATAATGCTGCTCTAAA
>NW_024412404.1:24547658-24577872 GCF_014898765.1 Herpailurus yagouaroundi | reverse complement strand
TTCTTTCTTTCTTTCTTTCTTTCTTTCTTTCTTTCTTTCTTTCCTAGGAACTACTTTATCATATTCAACAGCAGTTCCACCATTTGACATTCCCACCAACAACTCACAAAATTTCTAGTTTCTTCACATCCTCACCCTCACTTGTTTTTCTGTTTTGTTTTTGTTTTCATAATAGCTGTACTAATGGGTGTGAAGGGGTATCTCATTTTGGTTTTGACTGGCCATTTTCCTAATAATTAGTGATGTTGAGCAGCTTTTCATGTGTTTATTGTCCCTCTGCATATTTTCTTTGGAGAAATGTCTATTTAAATCTATTGCCCATTTTTAATAGGGTTGTTTGTTTTTGTTACTGAGTTGTAGTTTTCTATGTATATTCCAGGCATTACTCTCTCATCAGATATTGATTTGTAACTATCTTCTCCCATTTTATGGGTTGCCTTTTAATTCGGTTGGTAGTGTCCTTGGGTGCAGAGAAATTTTTAATTTTGGCGAAGTCCATATTATCTGTTCTTTATTATTGTTGTTGTTGCCTTTGCTTTTTTGTTATTTCTGAGAAATCATTGCCAAATCCAATGCCATGAAATTTTTCATACGTTTTCTTCTAGGAGATAGGTTTTATTTTTAGGTCTCTGATCCATTTTGTTAATTTTTTAACGTGAACTAAGGTAAGGGTCCTACTTCTTTTGCATGAGGATACCCAGCTTTCCCAGCACCATTTGTTAAAAAGACCGTCCTTTTCTCATTGAATGGTTTTTACACCTTTGTTTGAAATCATTTGGCCATATAATGTGATAATATTTCTGGAGCTTTTACTTTATTCCATTGGTCTGTGTGTCTGTCTTCTGCCAGTACCACACTGTTTTGATTACTATAGCTTTGTAATATGTTTTGAATTCAAGAAATTTGAGGTCTCCAACTTTGTTCTTTTTCAAAATTGTTTTGGCTATTTGAGGTCCCCTGTGGGGGGGGGGGGATTTTAGAATGAAATTTTCTCTTTCTCCCTGAAACATCATTGGAATTTTGATAAAGGGTACATTGAATTTGTCGATTGCTTTAGGTAGTATTGACATCTTAGCTATATGAAGTCTTCCAGTCCATGAACACAGATGTCTTTCCATTTATTTGTGTCTTTAATTTCTTTCAGAAAAATTTTCTAGTTTTCACTACATGTGTTTTTGTTTGTTTCGTTTTTGTTTTTTTGTTTTTTTGTTTTTTTTTTTTTTTTTTTTGGTTTTAAGTGTATCACTAGGTAGTTTATACTTTTTGATATTATTTTACCTGGAATTGCTTTTGGATTCCCTTTCAGATTGTTCATTGTTAACGTATAGAAATGCAACTGATTTTGGTGCATTGATTTTGTATCCTACAATTTTGCTGGTTCATTTATTAATTCTAATAGTTGTGTGTTTGGGTGTGTGTCTGATTTTAAAGTTTTCTACATATCAGGTCATGTTGTCTGACAACGGAGATACTTCTACTTCTTTCTTTCCAATTTGAAAATCTTTTCTTTTCTTGCCTAATTGTCTAAGACTTCTAGTACTGTGGTGAATGGAAGTGTTGAAAATGGACATTCTTGTTTTGTTCCTGACCTTAGAGGACAAGCATTGAGTATGACGATAGCTTTGAGTTTCTCATACATGGCCATTATTATATTAAGGTAGTTTCCTTTTCTTCCTGGTCTGTTGAGTTTTTATCATGAAATGGTATTGCATTTTGTCAAATGCTTTTTCTCCCCTGAGATGATGTGTTTTTTTTTCCTTCATTCAGGTAACGTACTATTTTATACTGATAGATCTTTGTATGTTGAACCATCCTTGTATTCCAAGAATATATTGGTTAGTCCTGGTGCATAATTTTTTTTATTATGCTATTGAATTCAACTTCCTAGTACAGTAAAACCTTGGATTATGAGTAATTTGTTCTGCAAGTGTTCTGCAAAATGAGCAAACATTTCTAATAAATTTTAACTTGATAAATGAGCCATGTCTTGCAATATGAGTAGTATGTGACACCAAATGTCACATGATCACAGCTGAGCCAATGGTTCTTGAGATTCGCTTTGATATACAAGTGCTTTGGATTTTAAGCATGTTTCCAGAACAAACTGTGCTTGCAAACCAAGTTTACTGTATTTTGTTGGGGATTTTTGCATCAATATTACTCAAGAATATTGGTTTGTAGTTTTCTTTTCCCTTTTTTGGGATTTTGTAGCAGGATAATTCTGGCCTCATAGGATAAGTTAGGAAGTGTTCCCTTCTCTTGAATTTTTTGGGTAAAAACTTGAGGATGATTGGTGTTTATTATTATTTATTTTTTTAAGTTTATTAATTTATTTTGAGGGGGGAGGGGCAGAGAGAGAGTGAGAGAGAGAGAATCCCAAGCAGGCCCCATGCTCAGCACAGATCCCGATATGGGGCTCAATCCCCACGACTGTGAGATCATGACCTGAGCCAATATCAAGAGTCAGATGTTTAACCGACTGAGCCACCCAGGCATCCTGGTGTTCATTATTCTTTAGTGTAGACTGTGTGTTGCTGGGAATTTGTTCATTTCATTTAGGTTTTCCAATTTATTGGCATACAATTGACAGGTAGTATAATATAAATATATTTAATCTTCTATCATTTCTACTTATACATTCTAAATTGTTTTTATGATGTTTAGCATTCTATTACCATTATTATTACTGTGGTTTCCCCACCCTCCACCACCACAACTGGAAAGTAAGCATCATCTTTTACTCTTTAGTGGTTTCCTTTATGCTTAATCTACATGCATTGCTATTTCTCTTTCAGAATCAAATGTGAAACCGTATATTTGTATCTCTTCCTATGTAAGATGATACTGGCATACTCTTTTTCTCTCCTCTCCTTCCACCTACTCAATCATGTTTTGGTATTATAATCTGAGTTTTTAGGCCCAGTTTACTATTGTTATTTCTTGTCTCCTCCTTCTCCACTTCATCCTCCTTCTTCTAATATATAATAGTTTCTCTAATATATATGTTTGACATTTTCATTCTTTTGTTTTATCCCATCTGCATTTATGGTCATTATTTGGACTGAAGCCTTTGTTCCAGGGGTTTCAGTGATTGTTGAATCTCTCTATTCTGCAATTTAGCCATTGTTCATTTCTTTATTGATGACTTTTTGTTCAGCTAGAGTAGTTATTTGAGCAATAGATCTAGCAAGAGTGGTATATTTTCTTAGATAATATATATGAGAATCATTTTCTGTTGCATTTATGCATGAATTAAAACCTAGCTTGGTATAATATTCTTGTGTTACAACTTTTCCCTTAATATTGTATAGAATTCGCTCTATTGTATGGATTCTATAGAATTTGCTCCATTGTTTTTCCTGTATGTAATGCTATACAGAAGCCTGAGAATACTCCATTCACCATCTTCTCCCCTCCTTTTTCTTTTCCTATCTTTCCTTCTCACTCTTTCCTCTGTTCTCTCCTCTTTTTCTCCTTCTTTTTCTCCCTCCTCTTCTCCTTCCTCCTTCTCTTCTCTCCTTCATACCCTTCTTGCTGCCTTTCCTCTTCCTCCCTCTACTTTAATCCTTCCTTCTCCTTCTCCTCTTCCCTCTTATTCCTTTCTCCACCTATCCCTTCTATTCGTCACTTTCTTCTTCCTTTTCCCTTTATCCTCCTTCTCCTTCCCTTTATCCTTCTCCCCCTCCTCTTCCTAACTATTCCCCCTTCTTCCTTCTTCTCTGTCTTCTTTCCATTATTTCCCACTTTTTCCTTATCTCCCTGCTTATCTTCTTCCTTCTCTCTTCTCTCTGTTTCTAATCCCTTTTCATTTTTCTCCCCTCCTTCTTCTTTTCTTCCTCCTTTACTTCTCCTCCTTTTCTATGCTTTCTTCCTTGTAATTAACCTTAATAACATCATTGAATTTAAAAACTTCCATCAATATTTAATGAGTTGGCCTATATGCTATTAATTATGATTAGAATTCTGAGTTATTTTTACATGCAAAAACAACCTGATAACTTTAGCTCAATAATTTTGTTATCTATTAAATATTTCCTTGTGTATTACATTCTTTTCATTCGTTTTCATTTTGTTTCCAGGAAATTCAACTTTTCATATGTTGATGTTATGAGTCCTCCATGTCTGTTGTGTTCTCTTTGATAATTTTCAATTCATCATCCTTTTACTTTTTATTCTGAGAGTTCTTCAGTTTGTCTTCCAAATTTTTGATTAGATTTTCTCCAGTGTTCATTTCCTTTTCAACAACATTAATGAGTATATAAATTCTCCTTTTATGTTTGTATTTACCCTTCATTTGCTCTCCTTATCACTCTGTTAGTACCTCTTTTTATGTCTCTGCCACTCTTTATGGAATTTTTAATTTTCTGTTGTAAGAGTCTTTACTGTAGTGAATTATGCCTACAGAAAACCAAATATTTTTAAAACTATATTTTCTTTAACATATACTTTTCAAACAATATGTTTTTAGTGTCTTCAATGCAATGTAATATAAAATATTTACATATGTTTTATTTCATACTAAATCCTTTCCTTGTACCTCCATTTTGTTGTTTTGATGTCTAGTTTGTTCTTCCTTGATTCTGGATAACTCGTTCCATAAACTGATATGTAAAGACTCTGTGAGCCTCCTAATAGTTAACCTGGCTGCAGGTAGAATCATCCCCTCAGATCATAACCTGGACTGGTGAGTTTAACTAGAAACTGTGACATGAATTCCCATTACCAGTCCTGTGCCTTAATGGAAAATTTTCCTTTTTAGTCCTTTTGCCCTGATAAAGTTTCTGTTTCCAGAATCCTGACTGATGCAGTCTCTACAACTGTAAGAAAAGCCACAGTGTTTCTTAGCCTTATTTCTGGAAATGTTCTTCTCTGTGTCAGAGATAAATGCCAGTGAACTGGGATTTCTGAACACTGTATTCTGCAGAAGTTAGAGGAATTCCAGGGCCTTCCATTATTGCTTTCAACTGCTCCATTACTTTCAACTGTTTTGTCCACATATATACAAAGGGAAATCCACTGAGATGATGCACTTTCAAAGCAAGATGAATTTGAATCTTCCATTGCTATCTCCCACTAATTTGCTTTCCCAAAATATCTGATAAGCGGGTAGCATCCTTCCCTAGGTTCATGATACATTATTTCCTATAGTTTAAAAAATTACACAGTCATTTTAGTAGGTATCTGGAAGGCTTAATGATGGGTATATGTCCTGTCTTTACTGATGAATCTTTTTATTAATCTAAATGATCTCAGCCTATACATTTTCAAACTAATATAAAACCATTCAATAATGATTGTAATACCCCTTATAAATGTTCATAGTCACTGTCCATGTAAATGTCCTGGTCTTTAAAACCTATAATTTCCTTTAAAGACATAGGGAAGGCTGGTATCCAAGAGAGATTGAAATTTTTTAGAGAACAGATATACATATATATATATATATATATATATATATATATATATATATATATATAACAGTTACCTTAAGCAATTTTTAGCTTTTTCGTTTGGAGTGTGTATGAGACCCATTCAGGGATGAGGGCCTATCTTACTTTTAGTTCACTAAACATGCCTCAAAATGTAATTACTTTCCTCTCCATTGCAATTACAGATTGATCTTCACCCGTTATGATGAAAGCAGACTCATTTGAAAATGGTAGCATTGGCAGGTGGTTTGGCAGTGCAGGCATCAATGCCCTGTATTTAGGAAATGCTTTGGTTCAAGTTCTAGGTGAGTAGAATTCAGAAGGATCACATTTAGAGGGATCCCATTTGGCCTGGAGGCTCATGTTGGCAAGCAGAAGCACAGTGGCATGACTAAGAGATGTACAGAGTGTGGTTGTAATGACATAGACACTAAAGCTTGATTGCCGGGGTTCAAATCTTTTCTCCCACTTACTAACTGTGTGATCTTGGGTAACTTACCTAATCTCTCTGTACTTCACTTTTCCACCTATACATAGGAGTAAGAATAGCATCTATCTCATAGGACTATTGAGGGGAGATTAACAAATATATGTTATAGTTTAGAATATAACCTGGCACATAGAAAAGACCATATAAGTCTAGATACAATTGTTGTTGCTGACAAGGATATTGGCAGTCAAAATAATAGCCCTGAGGTTTGGATTCCTGGATTGAGGAAAAGCAGCATGACTGGGAGAAGTGAGTGAGAAGATGATAGTCTAGGAAATAGACAACTCTGTTTTGGTATTGTCACCAGCTGGGTAGATGACATTAGTCACTTGTCCCTTCTCATTCTTAGTTTCTGTATCTATAAAACGGAGAGGTTGCTGTAGATGGCCTAGTCATGGTGTTTAAAATGTTTCTTCATCTTTTCATCGAATTTGGAAACATCAAATTTGTAAACTAAAATAAGCATATACTTCCTTCAGATAAATTCTTGTGCTAAGCTAGGGAAAGATAGGCAATCCATGATAAGAGCTTTGTCTTATGCCCACACATTCATACAATTTCAGAAAGGAAAATAAAAAGATTGAACACACTGACAATCTAATTTATTCCGATTGGTTTTCCTTCCAATCTTCCTGATGTAAAAAATGATCTTTATACACACAAAACTTGCTGTAAGCTTTTTATTTTAAATGTTTTTATAATTATTTGCAGTCTTGTGATAAACTGAAATCTAGATGACCTTGGGTGTGGTGATGATTTCTTAGCTACAACACCAAAAGCACAATCAATAAAAGAAAAATTGGTAAGTTGGACTTGATTAAAATTTAAAACCGTGACTAAGATACTGGTAAGAGAATGAGAAGACAAGTCACAGACTGGGAGAAAATCTTTGCAAATATATATATCAAATAAAGGATTAGTATATAAAATATATAAAGAACTTGGGGTGCCTGGGTGGCTCAGTCGGTTGGGCATCCAACTTCAGCTCAGGTCATGATCTCACAGTTTGTGAGTTCAAGCCCCACGTTGGGCTCTGTGCTGACAGCTCGGAGCCTGGAACCTGCTTCGGATTCTGTGTCTCATTCTCTCTCTGTCCCTCCCCAAGTTGTGCTCTGTGTCTCTATGTCTCTCAAAAAATAAATAAATGTAAAAAAATTTTTTTAATTAAAATATATAAAGAACTCTTAAAATTGAGCAATAAGAAAACAAACAACCCATTTTAAAAATGGGAAAAAAGATCTGAACAGATATCTCACCAAGAAGATAGGCAAATGGCAAAAAGCCATATGAAAAGATGTGCAATATGTATCATTAGGGAACTGAAAAATAAAATAACAATGAGATATTGCTACACACCTATGAGAATGGTCACAATGTAAAACACTGACACCACCAAATACTGGTGAGGATGTGGAACAACAGGAACTCTCTTTTCTGGTGGGAATGGAAAATGGTACAGCAGCTTCAGAAGAAAGTTTGACAGTTTCTTACAAAACTAAACCTACTCTTACCATGTGATCCAGCAGTCACACTCCTTGGCATTGTACCCAAATGAACTGAAGACACATATCTACACAAAAACTTGCACATGAATTTTTATGACAGCTTTACTTGTAATTACCTAAATGTGGAAGCAAGAGGTGAATGGATAAATAAACTCAGGGACATTCAGTCAATGGAATATTATTCAGTACTAAAATTAAATGATCTATCAAGGTATGAAAAGACATGGAAGAACTTTATGTATTAATAAGTAAAAGGGTTATGAGAGATGAATAATTAAAAATTTATATATTATTTATAATTATTATATTATTTATATTTAACTATAAATATATATTTATGTTTATTTATATATTAGTAAGTTATTATTTATATTTAAAAATATATACAGAGAAAGAAAGAGAGAAATATATATATATATATATATATATATATATATATATATATATGGGCTTTCCTAAGACCTATCTTGTTTTAAGATATATTTGTGGATAAAATGGGGAATAATATGAAGGATAGGGCTAGTTATCAATTAGGCCAAAAGAAGTCTATTTTCAGGGGTTTTTTTATTGATCATGCTATTGGCGTTGTATCTAACAAGTCACGATCAAACGCAAGGTAGATCAATTGCTCTTTGAAGAATGAACTTAAAGACTATTTACACATGGCTTATTATTAATTTGGACATCAAGTGTTTATTTTTACAATTAATATATGGATAAAGACATTGAATAGGAATTATAAACAGTTGGATATGATGTGAATTTACCTCACAAGGTTTGTTTGTTTTTAATTTGTAGATCATAGTGTTTTAAATATTTAAATTTGAATGACTGGTGGTGCTAGCACTCTTCTGGTTACATCTGGTCCTACTAATCCTCTGTTTTTGTTTGTGTGTTTGTTTTTGGTTTTTTGTGTGTGTGTGTGTGTGTGTGTTTTTTTTTTTTTACATCCGTTGGTTTCACACTCTCACATACCTACCTTCTACCATCAAGTCATTTAGGTTGGTAACCTTGCTGAGAAGACCCGAATGACTCTTTGCAAGTTAGCAAATCCTATACATTATTGCTATTCAAACCATGTTTCACAGACCAGTATTGCTGACATAGATTAGAATCTCAGGCCTCATTTTTGATCTCCCGATTTAAAATTTGTGTCTCACTAAGTCTCCAAGTGATTTTTATTTATATTAAAGTTTGGAAAGCAATGCCTCTGATGAGAAAAAAAAAAAGATCTATATAATTTCAATAGACTGAAGTGACTGGCTGCATCTAACAAATGCATTTTAACAGAGCTACACATCAGTTCCTTCCTTCGGGGCACCACAAACTGGAAAAGGAAAGTGGTGCATATAAATGGTACTCATAAAAAAGAATGCAGGAATTCCTGTACCTGCCATGATGGAGTAGCGGGTATCTGACTAAAACTTCCATCATTAACAACTATAAACAGGAAAAACTTCACTGTCTACAAGCGTTTTAAACTTAAAGGCACAGGTAGATTGAAAGGGAAGGGAAAAGATACGCCATGCAAACAAAAAGCATAAGAAGGTTGGTTAGGCTATCTCAGTAGGAAAGTACTTCACAATTGACCCTTGACCAAGGCAAGGGTTGGTGGTGTTGACTTCTGCACAACCAAAAATTTACATATACCTTTTGATTCCCCCAAATTTAATTGCTAATAGCCTACTGTTGACAGGAAGCATTACTGATAACATAGTCAATTAGCACACATTTTATGTTATATGTATTATATACTGTATTGTTACAATAAAGTAAGCTGGAGAAGAGAAGGTGTTATTAAGAAAATCATAAGGAAGAGAAAATACAGTACTATACTGTATCCAAAAAAATCCAAGTGGACCCATGCAATTCAAACCTATGTTGTTCAAGGGTCATCTGTATACCACACAGTATTACAAGGGATAAAATAGGATATTGTGTGACAATAAAAGGAGCAATTTCATCAGAAAAACAGTTCTAAATATGTATTCACTTAATAAGGAGGCATCAAAGTATGCAGTAAAATTTGACAAATCTAATGGGAGAAACAGAAAAATCTAAAATAGTCCAAATTTTAACTTCATCCCATTATAAACTGACCTAGCAAGTAAACAAAAGACCAGTAAGTCTATAGAAGATCTAAACAACACTATAAACCAACTTGACTTGGTTGGCATTTATAGAACACTACACCCAATGACTGCAAAATAAACATTTCTTTCAAGTATACATGGAACATCCACCAAGACAGATGATTTCTTGGGCCATTAAAGTAACATTTCACCCAGTTTCAAAAAAGTAAAATCTTACAGAGTATGTTCTATCAGTATAATTAAGTTAAATTGGAAAGCAATAAAAATAAATAATCTAGAAAATCCCCAGTCAAATTTAGGTAAGATAATTCTAAACCTGTGGGTCAAAGAAAAAAAAAAAACAAAAGAAATATTAAAGAAATATTTCTTACCACGTGATAATGAAAACACAACATATCAAAATTTGTGTAATTCTGCTAAAATAGTGCTTAAAGAAAAGTTTTATAGTTTTAAATGCCTGTTAAGAAGAAAACAAGGGGCAATGGGTGGTTCAGTTCGTTGAGCATCTGACGTCAGCTCAGCTTAAGATCTCATGTTAGTGGGTTCGAGCACCACATCAGGCTCTGTGCTGACAGCTCAGAGCCTGGAGCCTGTTTTAGATTCTGTCTCTACCTCTCTCTCTCTGCCCCTCCCCTTCTCTTGCTCTGTCTCTCTCTGTCTCTCAAAAAATAAAATAAATTGTTAAAAAAAAATTTTTAAAAGAAGCAGAAGAATGTTTAAGTTCATGATTCTTAGTTCCCCCTTTAAAAGATAGAGAAATAAGAATATGCTAAACTCAAACTAATTTTAAAGAAAGAAATGGAATGTGTGTGATAATAGAAGAGTAGCAAAGGCAAAAGTTGGTTTTTTGATAAGTTTAAACTACAAGTGGTAAACTCCAAGCAAGACTCATCAAGAAAAGCAAATTAAAAAACAGTAAACTAAATGAAAGAAAACTGAATTATCAATATCAGAAATAACAGAGGGGATTTTGCTTTAGATCCTTCAGACATTAAAAGGATAATAAGACAGGGGCGCTTAGGTGACTCAGTTGGTTAAGCATCCAACTCTTGATTTCAGCTCGGGTCATGATGTCACGGTTCATGAGTTCAAGCCCTGTGCTGGGCTCTTTGCTGGCAGCCAGAGCCTGCTTGGTATTCTCTCTTTCCCTCTCTGTTTACTCCTCCCCTACTCATGCTCACTGTCTCTCTCTCAAATAAATAAAAATTAAAAAAAAAAATTAACAAGATAATAAGACAATATTTTAACAGTTATTTCACAACTTTATGCCAATAAATTAAACTTAGATGAAATGGATACATCTTTTTTTAAAACACAACTTACAAAAATTGATTTAAAAAGAGATAGAAATCTGAATATCTATGTATTTAAGATAATGGATTGTGAGCCTTACCACAAATGAAATCGAGGCCAAATGGCTTTACTGTTGAGATCTATCCAACATTCAAAGAACTAAGACAAGTCATAAGCTCTTTCAGAACATAAAGAGGAGAAAATGTTTTTAAATTCATTTAATGAAACTGGCCTAACTCTGATACCCAAAGCTGAAAAAGATATTACAGGAAAAGAAAATTACTGGCCAGTATCCCCTGTGAACCTAGATGCAAACATCCTCAACGAAATAGTAGTGGTTATTTGAATCCAGCAATGTATAAACAGGATAATATGTCATATTCAAGTGGAGTTTTTTCCCTGGGATACAAGCTTCTTTCAGTATTTCAGAACCAATCAATGTTACTACCACATTAATAAAATCAAGGACAAAAATTCCATCATCATCTCAAATGTACAGAAAAGCATCTGACAAAATTCTACACCCATTCATTATTAAAAAATAAGTGAATTAAAGGAAACTTCCATACTGATAACAAGCATAGGGAACTGACTACTAACAATATACTCAATGATGACATCTTCACTGTGTTTCCACCAACCTTGTTCTGTGTGTTCCTGCCTGACCAACAAGCAATAAAAGAAATAAAAGACTTGAAAGTGAGAAGTAACCCTTTCTTTTTTTTCTTTTTTTAAACAAAAATTTAATGTTTATGGGGGGGGGGGGCGGTAGACAGAGAGGGAGACAGAATCTGAAGCAGGCTCCAGACTTTGACCTGTCAGCACAGAGCCCGCCACAGTGCTCAAACCCACAAACCGTGAGGTGGTGACCTGAGCCAAAGTCGGATGCTTAACTGAGTCACCCAGTCACCCCACCTTGTCTTTGTTTTCTGATGGCATAATAGTTTTTGAAGAACATCCTAATGATCTTCTAATAAAATTAAATTTAATAAATAAATCTTCATAGTTTACAAGAAACAAAGTCTCCATACAAATATCAATTGTATTTTTATATACTAACAACCAACAAGTAGCCAAAAAATTTTTTTTAACTTTATTTTTTATTTTTTAAAATTTATACCCAAATTACTTAGCATATAATGAAGCAGTGATTTCAGGAGTAGATTCCTTAATGCCTCTTACTCATTTAGCCCATCCCCCCTCCCACAACCCCTCCAGCAACCCTCAGTTTGTTCTCCATATTTATGAGTCTCTTCTGTTTTGTCCCCCTCACTTTTTTATATTATTTTTGTTTCCCTTCCCTTATGTTCATCTGTTTTGTCTCTTAAAGTCCTCATGTGAGTGAAGTCATAAGATTTTTGTCTTTCTCTGACTGACTAATTTCACTTAGCATAATACCCTCCAGTTCCATCCACGTAGTTGCAAATGGCAAGATTTCATTCTTTTTGATTGCCGAGTAATACTCCATTATATATATATATATATGTATATATATATCTCACATCTTCTTTATCCATTCATCCATCGATGGACATTTGGGCTCTTTCCATACTTTGGCGATTGTTGATAGTGCTGCTAGAATCATGGGGGTGCATGTGTCCCTTCAAAACAGCACACCTGTATCCCTTGGATAAATGCCAAGTAGTGCAATTGCTGGGTCATAGGGTAGTTCTATTTTTAGTTTTTTGAGGAACCTCCATACTGTTTTCCAGAGTGGCTGCACCAGCTTGCATTCCCACCAACAAAGCAAAAGAGAGCCTCTTTCTCCGCATCCTCGCCAACATCTGTTGTTGCCTGAGTTGTTAATGTTAGCCATTCTGACAGGTGTGAGGTGGTATTTCATTGTGGTTTTGACTTGTACTTCCCTGATGATGAGTGATGTTGAGCATTTTTTCATGTGCCAGTTGGCCATCTGGATGTGTTCTTTGGAGAAGTGTCTATTCATGTCTTTTGCCCATTTCTTCGCTGGATTATTTGGTTTTTGGGTGTTGAGTTTGATAAGATTTTTATAGATTTTGGATACTAACCCTTTATCGGACATGTCACTTGCAAATATCTTCTCCCATTCTGTCGGTTGCCTTTTAGTTTTTCTGATTGTTTCCTTCACTGTGCGGAAGCTTTTTATGTTGATGAGGTCCCAGTAGTTCATTTTTGCTTTTGTTTCCCTTGCCTCTGGAGATGTGTTGAGTAAGAAGTTGCTGCCGCCAAGATCAAAGAGGTTTTTGCCTGCTTTCTCCTCGAAGATTTTGATGGCTTCCTGTCTTATGTTTAGGACTTTCATCCATTTTGAGTTTATTTTTGTGTATGGTATAAGAAAGTGGTCCAGGTTCTTCATTCTTCTGCATGTTTCTGTCAGGGTTTCCCAGCACCACTTGCTGAAGAGACTGTCTTTATTCCATTGGATATTCTTTCCTGCTTTGTCAAGGATTAGTTGGCCAGATGTTTGTGGGCCCATTTCTGGGTTCTCTATTCTGTGCCATTGATCTGAGTGTCTGTTCTTGTACCAGTACCATACTGTCTTGATGATTACAGCTTTGTAGTATAGCTTGAAGTCTGGGATTGTGATGCTTCCTGCTTTGGTTTTCTTTTTCCAGATTGCTTTGGCAATTCGGGGTCTTTTTGGGTGCCATACAAATTTTAAGATTATTTGTTCTAGCTCTGTGAAGAATGCTGGTGTTATTTTGATAGGGATTGCATCGAATATGTAGATTGCTTTGGGTAGTGTTGACATTTTAACAATATTTCTTCTTCCTATCGAGGAGCATGGAATCTTTTTCCATTTTTTTGTGTCTTCTTCAATTTCTTTCATAAGCTTTCTATAGTTTTCAGCATATAGATTTTTCACCTCTTTGGTTAGATTTATTCCTAGGTATTTTATGGTTTTTCATGCCACTGTAAATGGGATCAATTCCTTGATTTCTCTTTCTGTCACTTCATTGTTGGTGTATAGGAATGCAACCAATTTCTGTGCATTGATTTTATATCCTGCAACTTTGCTGAATTCATGAGTCAATTCTAGCAGTTTTGGGGTGGAATCGTTTGGGTTTTCCATATAAAGTATTATGTCATCTGCGAAGAGTGTAAGTTTGACCTCCTCCTGGCCGATTTGGATGCCTTTTATTTCTTTGTGTTGCCTTATTGCAGAGGCTAAGGCTTCCAATGGTATGTTGAATAACAGTGACATGAGTGGACATTGCTGTCTTGTTCCTGACCTTAGGGGGAAAGCTCTCAGTTTTTCCCCATTGAGGGTGATGTTAGCATTGGGTCCTTCATGTATGGCTTTTATGATCTCGGGGTATGCTTCTTCTATCCCTACTTTCTAGAGGGTTTTTATCAAGAAAGGATGCTGTATTTTGTCAAATGCTTTCTCTGCATCTATTAAGAGGATCCTATGGTTCTTGTCTTTTCTTTTATTGATGTGATGAATCACGTTAATTGTTTTGCAGATATTGAACCAGCCCACATCCCAGGTATAAATCCCACTTGATCATGGTGAATAATTTTTTGAATGTGTTGTTGGATCTGGTTAGGCTAATATCTTGCTGAGGAATTTTGCATCCATGTTCATCGGGGAAATTGGTCTATAGTTCTCCTTTTTAGTGGGGTATCTGATTTTGGAATCAAGGTAATGCTGGCTTCATAGAAAGAGTTTGGAAGTTTTCCTTCCATTTCTATTTTTTGGAACACCTTCAAGAGAATAGTTGTTAACTCTTCCTTAAATGGTTGGTAGAATTCCCCTGGAAAGCCATCTGGCCCTGGACTCTTGTTTTGTGGCAGATTTTTGATTACTAATTTGGTTTCCTTACTGGTGCTGGTTCTGTTCAAATTTTCTCTTTCTTCCTGTTTCAGTTTTGGTAGTGTATATGTTTCTAGGAATTTGTCCATTTCTTCCAGATTGCCCATTTTATTGGCATGCAATTGCTGATAATATTCTCTTATTATTGTTTTTATTTCTGCTGTGTTGGTTGTGATCTCTCCTCTTTCATTCTTAATTTTATTTATTTGGGTCCTTTCCTTTTTCTTTTTGATCAAACTGCTTAGCGGTTTACCAATTTTGTTAATTCTTTCAAAGAACCAGCTTCTGGTTTCATTTATCTGTTCTACTGGTTTTTTGGTTTCGGTAGCATTAATTTCTGCTCTAATCTTTATTATTTCCTGTCTTCTGCTGGTTTTGGGTTTTATTTGCTGTTTCTTTTCCAGCTCCTTAACACATAAAGTTAGATAGTGTATCTGAGATCTTTCTTCCTTCTTTAGGAAAGCCTGGATTGCTATATACTTTCCTCTTATGACCACCTTTGCTGCGTCCCAGATGTTTTGGGTTGTGGTGTTATCGTTGAAAGTAAAAATGAAGTTTTTCTCTTTCTGCATGCAAGAAAAAGAAAAGAA
The DNA here is from genome assembly GCF_014898765.1 of Herpailurus yagouaroundi. Lineage (NCBI taxonomy): Eukaryota > Metazoa > Chordata > Mammalia > Carnivora > Felidae > Herpailurus > Herpailurus yagouaroundi. Next base: position 24,562,676 of record NW_024412404.1, on the reverse strand, counting down.
ACGAAAAAGAGAAAAAAAGAAAAATAAAGAAAAAGGAAATCGTTTGAAAATTTGAAAAGGTGAATTCCCCAAAGTAGGCTAAAATAAAATGATGGCAGTAAAATAGAATTTGAAAAAAATTACAGAAAAGTAAAAATATAGTAATAAAAATTACAGAAAAATATTTTGAATAAAAATTGAAAAAAAATGAGTTTTTTTTCTCTTTCTGTATTGAAAAAGAAAAGAAATGTTAAAGAGAAAACAAAAAAAAAAGAAAGAAAATTGAAAACATGGACCTGCTAACAGATTGAAGTAGGACTGAAATTATTTCATTTTCCCCTAGAAGTCAGTCTGTGTAGCACTTTATGGTCCGTAAACTAAGCCAGCGGTGAGATTTGTGTTCCTGAGAGCAAAGTTGGCCCACTGGGCGGGGCTCAGTGTAACGGCTCCTTTCTCCACTAGATGGCACTGGTAACCTACTGGGGTGTGTTGTTGCTGGCTCATAGGTGTGTATACATGCGTGAGAGTGATGAAAATGGTGCCACCCAGCTACCCAGTCTGTTCTCCCAGATCAGCAATTGCCTACCCGTCTTCTCTCTTCAACTTTCGTCCACTCCCCACCTTTTCACTCTCTGTGACCAGGCACCAGGTAGTACCTCTCTACCGGGTTTTGTCTCAGATGCGGCTGTTTTCCCTGGCCCCTTACTTCTAAAGGACCAAGGCTTTGACCCGTTTCGCCCCCTCTGTCAGAGGTTCTCACCGAGCAATGGCTGAATGAGCAATAACCAAATGTCGGCTGCACCCAGGAACACTTGCTGGACCTGCTGCTGCCGGTGCCCTGAGACTACGGTCATGTGCCAGCCTGCCCCAGAAAAGGTTTGTGAGATAGTGTAGCAGCAGCTTTTCAGGGATTATGGAAAATCACCACACACATCTGGCACCAGGCTTCACCCTTAATGACCTTGTTCCAGCACCAGTAAATGTGGCTGTTCTCTGGGGTCTGCTGGGACCAGGTGGCCTCAACTGTCTCTACCAAATGTCCTTCTAACAGTGGAACCACTTTTCCCCTTGTGGCCCGAGAACCTCCTGGACCCCACTCTATTCCTGGGAATTCGCCCTTCCCACCAGAGCACCTCCAAGTATCAAGCTGCGAACTTGCAGCCTTTATACTACCCTTGTTTACAGTCTTAATGGAATTTAAACCCTCTCCTTTCTCCTTTCTCCCTTTTTAGTTTAGTCCCTGTGGCTGTGTCCAATTTTCCACTTTCTCTCCAGCTGCTTTTGGAGAGGGGTGCTTTTCCCGTATTCTCCCCCCCACCCCCTGTATCTGTGCTCTCTCCACTCACAAAAGCTCCCCCCTTCCTGCACCTTCTCACTCCCCAAGTTCACTTCTCCATGCCACGTACCTGCTGAATTCTGTGGTCCAGGTTGTGCAGATTGTTGTGTTAATGTTCAGTTTTCTAGGTGTGCAGGGTGGTTTAGTATTGGTCTGGGTGTATTTCATGGATGCAAGACACACAAAAAACTTCCATGCTATTCTGCCATCTTGGCTTCTTCCAGGAATGTATTTTTAAAAGATGTGAAGATGTAAAAGATTTTTCCTCAGTGAAAAAAATTAGTGAAATATGTTTCCAAGAGAATTGAAAGGTCTAAATAAATGTAGAGATATCCAATATCCATGGATTGGATTGGAATATTCAATATTGTTGAGATAGGAGACCTTCCTAACTAAGCTATAGATTTAATGCAACCACTATCAAAATTCCAAAGACTGTGTGTGTATGTGAGAGAGAGAGAGGAGAAAGAGAGTCTACTCTGTAGACTATACATGTATATATACATACAGATGCACATACAAAGTGTCTAGTATGGGGGAAAGAATTTTGATAAAGAAGAACTAAGTTGGAAGACCAATACTACTTTATTTCAAGAGTTTCTACAAAGCTGTAGGGGCATTCTGAATGCCCTCTCTAACTTAACCTGCTATAATTTCTCAATATTTTTGCTTCCCTGGCTCCTGTATACTCATCAAAGGTCACAGGTAATTTCCTACTCTGTGGCTTTTACTTAAGCTAATTTATATTTTTGGAATACTTGTCTCTGTTTTTTTACGTAGTCAACTCTGACCATCCTTTAAGCCTCTGCTCAAATGTCATCTCCTCCAGAGTGGCCTTCCTGGATACACCTCAGTTTAAATCACCGTTTTCTGTTTTTCTCTTTATAGACTCCAGTACTTGTCTTTCTTAGAAGTTATCACATTGTGTAACAATGTGTTTATGTGCATATTGTATGTATGCAATGAAAAAGAGTTGAATTTGGCATTTTTGTTTCTATTTTTATCTTGAGGACAAATGCATATGTTGTGTATACATATTGGGCTCCTACTGGGCAAAATGTTGACAGGACACCTTTTTCTAAAGGCCAAATTGGAGATTTTCCACATCTTTTGATTTTTTTCATCCTTCTTATTCTTTTTTGCTCCTATTTTCGTGGATCCATTAGAATAGTGTGAAATGCAGTTTGCTGTGTGTGTAGTGTTTCACATCTGAACCCTGAGATTCATGAATTGAAAAGCTCCAGATTTGATAGCTGTGCTAAGTCATCCATATGCACAAACTGGCTGTAGAATTGGTATTCATGCTCAGGCTTATGAGTGCAAAAATCATATGATTCAAGGGAGCTGGGTTCGTAAGGGGCAGATGTATTGTGCAGCTCCTGTGATGGGGTGCATGCCCCATTCTCTCCTGTCACATCTACAGCTGCAGCATCATGTTGTGAAATAATTTCAGAAGCATGGAGTCCAGCCCTCTGAGGCAGATGGTGGGTTCTCAAGGAAGTGGAAAGACAGGGCTTTCCCATACTTACTCTATGGACTATGCTCAAGAGATGACCCTCCTCAATGCTAACATAAAGTGCCACGCCCAGTGTGCTGGGAGATCTCAAGTTGGTGCTTCTCGCACTTTATATTTTGTTTTTTAATAGTAAACTATTTTCTTGAACAGTTTCAGGCTTATAGGAAAATTGAATGGGAAGTATGGAGAGTTCCTTTATACTCTCTCCCACAAATTTCCCTAATTTTTTTTTAAGTTTTATTTCTTAAAGAGAGAGAGAGAGAGAGAGACCATCAGTGGGATAGGGGCAGAGAGAGACAGAGACACACAGAATCCAAAGCAGGCTCCAAGCTCTGAGCTGTCAGCACAGAGCTCAATACGGGGCTCAAACTACCAAATTGTGAGATCACGACCTGAGCCAAGTTGGACACTTAACCAACTAAGCCACACGGGTACCCCCAACTTCCCTTTCGTTAGCATTTTATGTTAGTGTTGTACATTTGATGAGCCAGCACAGATACAATGCTAACTAAATGTCATGGCTTACTTAAGGGTCGTTCACTGTGTTATACATTACATAGATTTTGATAAATGTATAATGACATGTATCCATTGTTATAGTGGCATACAGGGTAGTTTCACTGTACTGAAACTGTCCTCTGCTCCACCTATTCATTCAACCTCCCTTCTTCTCGAATATCATTTTTTAAAGTTTATTTATTTATTTTGAGAGAGAGAGCAGGAGTAAGGGAGGAACAGAGAGAGAGAGAGAGAGAGAGAGAGAGAGAGAGAGAGAGAATCCCAAGTAGGTTCCATGCTCAGCACAGAGCCTGACAGGGCTCGAACTCATGAACCATGAGATCATGACCTGAATTGAGATCAAGAGTTGGACACTTAATCAACAGAGTCACCCAGGTTCCCTGAATCTTATTTTTATTAATTAAGCAGAAACTGGGATCATTCTAATTTTTTTTAATATTTATTTATTTTTGAGAGAGAGAGAGAGAGAGAGAGTGAGTGGGGGAGGGACAGACAAAGAGGGAGACACAGAATCCAAAGCAAGCTGCAGGCTCTAAGCTGTCAGTGCAGAGCCAACACAGGGCCCAAACTCATGAACTGTGAGATCATGACCTGAACTGAAGTCGGATGCTTAACTGACTGAGTCACCCAGACACCCCTCAAACTGGGATGATTCTAAATACCTACCTGCTCTGTACTGTCTGGGACTACTCTGTCAATAGGTAATATTCATTCTACCTCCTAAATGTTTCAAATAGTTGTCATTTCTATATTCTCTCTACCATGTCCAGGTCTCAATGACCACTTAGTTTATTACAACAGCCTTCAGACTTTCCTTTATCTCTACTCTTTTCACTTCTTCAACCCTTTCTCCACATTGCCAGCAGAAACACTTTTATAAAATAAGTTCTGATCAAGTCAGTACATGGTGTTTAAACCTCCAAGGACTCCACATACATTTCTGGTTAAAATTCATCTTCCTTAGCACAGCATCTTTGCTTGGCCTTGGCCACCTTTCCAGTTTTACTTTTATTTAACTACATGCATGTTCTGTGCTGCCTCAAATGCTAAGCCTTAGTGGGTATCTCATGTTATGTCCTGTACTTAGCTCATTTAAGAATTGTATTTTTCATGATGCAGTTTTGTTCCTTTTAGTTTTTTTTTTTTTAATCTTCTATGGTTTTCTTATTTTTTTCCTATGGCAGCTTCTATATAGAGCTTCTAAATTCAGTTTTAACTTTCACTTATTTTTTCTCTTTGTGTTTCTATCATTGAACTTATTAAGTTGAATTATTACTATTCATTTATAGGTTATTCCCTTCATTAGACCACAAGCTCTTTGGGGGTGGAAACTATGTCACATTCATTTTAGAATTCTCCACGGTAGGCAAAGGGCTTGACACTTAGCTAGAATTTAGTAGGGGTCAGGTAAATGCATGAATGAATAAATGAGGGAACTTGACAGACTCAGGTAACCTAGAGTCAATAAGAAAATAAGTAATAACATAAATGAGCATTGAAAGTTGGAGGAAGAAATGGATGGATTTAGAGGGAAAGTAGCATAAATAAATGGGGCTGCCAGTGAAATTAGGGACAATATTTTCTGCTGAGAACAAACTCCTCATTGGGCTTGTCCTGTGTGATGGGGGGCATTTGGGTGCCAGAGAGGCTGTCTCAAGAACCACTGAGAGGGACAACTTGAAGTGAGACCACCCAGTGTGCAATGGGACCCTGACTGTAGCATCCTCTAAAGTGGAAACAAGTAGTTTAAATGAAGTGGTCACTGCTGTTGGTGTTCAGTGACTGTGGGACCATTTAATCTTCCAGCCAACCCAGGTGTTTTTGGTGTTCAGTGACTGTCTTCTAACAAGATGAGGTCAAGTATCTTGGAAAACAACCAAGATATTTGTGGCAAATTTAAAACCATGTGAAGGTGTTCTCATTTTTAATTATTATGAAAAGAAAATGATTTGCTGACAATGCAAGTAATGGAAAATTTGAAAGGAAGAGAAACTACCTTATTGAAATTTTTTGTAACAGACATGAAAGAGAAGGAAGAGCTAGGCATACTTGACTGTTATCTCAGATTACAGGAAATTTAAAAGGAAAGGCCTTTAAAGAATGAAATGGTAGTGGTCTAATCACAAATTATCCTAGTGAGGAAGAGAGAGGAGGATGTCCTGGGGCTCTCCCATGGAGTCCGATGGCTACAAGAAAACAAGAAGTTGAAAGGTAGTGCACAAAACAGGGGCATCCTGTGAAAACACATGCAGGTAGGGCCAAGTTACTGAATTCACTTTAGGGAAAACTGCTGAGAAAACAAATGTAAAGTTTTGGCAGAATTAATTTCTAAGCCCTAGTTTTGATTAAAAATGTGTCTCAAGGAAAGAGAAGGTGAGTACTTAAGGAATACTGCGTGCTATTGATGGATGGTTAAGTAGAATCATTGCTGCAATATAAAAATCAATGGATCCAAATGTTGTGCTAAGCATCATGGCGTGCTTTATGCATGATTTTAGGTGGTCACTTTATGGATCAGAGTCTTTGCTTTCTCAACTCCAAAATATACACAACCCTGCCAGTTCAGTGGTGTGCTATATCAATTAATTAAAGGAAACTTTGTGAGATTCACCGTGATGTCGGCACTCAGCTGGTCCTCAATGAATAGATTCATTGTTCCTTTGATGCCTTTTAAAATCTTGCTTCTAGATGCAATTGGATAATTATCCCAAGACATTGGAAACTTACGGAAATATATGCAAGTATATTGCTCATAATATTTGAAAATGGGAATGGTGTCAGATTATTGGTAATGGTTAAATATTTGAAAAGCAGTTGAAATTTTGAATTTTTTATTTGATATGCCAATTTCACGTGCAACCATGGAAAAACTTATAAATGATGTATTTGAAAGGAGATTTGTGAATACTTAGGAAAGATTCCTAGGAGTAGTATCAATTCCCCAGGAAAAAATCATGTTGGGGTAGGCTAACATCTTCCTCTTTGTTTTTGCTTGTTTTTGATAGGCTTATTAGACCAGCAAATTAGGATAACTCTATAGACATAGTATATCTTGATTTCAGCAGCGCAATTGATGGGCATATGCAGTAATCTTCTGAATAAGATGGAAAATGTGGTTTATTGTTACACAGATTTGCAATTGGTTAAAAGTGGTCCCAGAACATTAATAAAATAATACTTGGCTTAACTTTTCAAATGATTGCCTAGGAGAGTGGCCCAAAGTCCTGGAACCATAGCATTTAACAATCATCAAAGACTTCAGTTAAGAAACCAGAGACATGCTAATCAATTTCACAGATAATATAAAATTTAAGGATATATAAATGTTTAATACAAAGCTTGTTATTTAAAAGTAAATAACTTATTAAAGACAAATTCACATATCAAAGCAGAAAAAATACAAGACTGTGTATTTCAATGTGTAATTATTTTATTGCAGATTCAATTCATGGCCAATTCTAATAGGTATGGATTATTAAAATATTTCTTCTTAAGATAATTTTGATAAGTTGGGTGTAGCTCCTGCCAATAAGTTTTTTTTTTAATTTAGATATCATTCTATATACAGCTTTTCTGTAGTTAGGTTCTTACTGTCAATTTAACTTTTGATTGGTTGAAGTATGTTTTCAGTAGGTGTTTCAACAACAGAATATAGGTATTTTCTCTTCTAAACTCCTTGATTCCTGCATGTGTGTTTCATTTCTGCTTCTTTATAATATGAAGGATAACTGGCTGGATTTAAGTTTGTATCTCTACCATGTAGGACTCCACAGGGTGTGAATGACCAACTTTATTTTTCTTCCTTTGGCTCCTTACTCTCCTACCAAGTTTAAGCTTGAATTCCTGTCGTTCCTTATTAGTACACATATAAGTAGTGTATGTTTCTTTTCATTGAATTTCCATCAAATGTTGTGAATCTCTCGGTTGTCATGCTTTTATATTTTGTTGGTTTGTTGTATTTGAGGATATTTTTTCCCTTTAATTATAAATACAGTTATTTACTATCTTTGTAACTAATATATTCTGAGGGTCGTGTTCTGGTCCCTAGTCTTTGTAACTATTAGCATTTTATTTTCACTTGCCTTCCATTTCTTTGTTCTTTTATTCTGGATTCAGAGGCAACTTTTGACATGTGTTCTTCACCTTCATACCACCTATTCTGTTTTCTCTACCATCAGTACAAATTTCATTTGAGTAACTACAATTTTTCCCCCGGTAATTCATTTTATTAACCATTTTCCTTGACATTTCATCCTATTGACTTTTCACTTCTGGCTTTTATCTTCTACCAGTTCCAAAAACGTTTGTAAAAGAAGTGGCACATTTGCTATTTTCAAAGTTGTAATTATTGAGTGATTATGTGACCGTTTATTCCTATTATAGTTATTTTATAAGGAGGTTGAGAGAGTAGTGTGTGATAGTGAGAAACCATTTTAAAATGGAAGGTCTGGGATGGCTCATGTGTTGACTGGTAGAAGCAAGACTCTAAATGATGTCAACAAGATGGAACAAAGTGCTGAAACCAACAAAATGGATAAATGTAATCTGACAGGCTACCTAAAAATAATCAGCCACTTAAGTATAGGACAGGCTGGAGGATGCCTGACATGGTAAATTTCCAGACTTACACATTCAGCTCACTGCTTAGCTCACTCTTCTTGGGCAATCTAATCTACTCTGAAGGCTTCAATTACCAGCAAATACTGAAGATGTGACATCTGTGGCCCTGGTCCAGGCCAGGCACCTAAACTCAACATGTTCAACACTGAGCTCATTAGCTTGACCCCCGAACCACTCCACCAACATTATTCATTAGTTGAAGAGCATCACCATCCACCTGGTCACAGAGTCATCCCTAACCCAGCCTGTCCTCATTTCCCACAGGAAATCATTTGCCACCTTTAGATTTTTCGTATTTCTCAAAATCTTCGCTTCTTCACTGTACCTTGGGAACATGTGTTCATACACCTGGATGATTTCCTTCTGCCTTTGGATATATTGAAACCCATCTTCTCTGCTTTTCTTTTATCCAGTACCTTCCAAGTACCTTTTTAAAAGACAAATTTGATCATGTTATTTCCCAGCACCCAAGAAAAAGTCTGTTAGTGTTGCGCTACTGGAAGTCAAAACTCTTTCAGAAAGCACAGGAGAGAATACCCTTACCATCCTTACTACCTTTGAGCCCCCACCTTTCCCCAGTCCTCCTCACACATATTATAATTTCAAAAAGTTGTCTCTCTTTCCTGTGCTTTCTCATTTGTTTCCCATCTCAGAATACTTTAATCCTCTTGTCTTCTTGGAAACCTCATAATTTTCCATTCAAGAATCTATTCCAGTGGTCCATTCTCTGTGAATCTTCTGTGATCTGCCAGACTCGGTGAACAATCCTCACTTTCCTAGCACTTTTCACATGCTGTATTAATGGCTAGCTTCTGCTATTGAAACTGTGTTTTTAATATACTATTATCCCTACACTTTTAAATGCAGGCATTTCACTGTGGGCAAACCAGTCATTTTCAGATTGCTTTCCTCCACTTCCCATCACACATTCAATCCTCTGTTCTTTGTGGTATTTGAGCATTCCTCCAGGTCGGAGTAAAGATGCTCTTCCTCAAATTGTTCTTGAACTTTTCCAATTGAGTTGATATTCTCTTCCTTAAAATTCCTCGTCACATACTGTTTCTTGCAGATTGCATCTCATTCTCATTGCCTTATGAGTTAAAATAATGGATTTTTTAAAATAAATATATATTTTCAATTTTTATTTATTTAAAAAAATTTTAACGTTTATTTATTATTGAGAGACAGAGAGAGACAGAGCATGAACATGGCGGGGGGTGGGGGGGTGGGGGGGGCAGAATCCAAAACAGGCTCCAGGCTCTGAGCGGTCAGCACAGAGCCCGATGTGGGGCTTGAACCCACAAACCGAGAGATCGTGACCTGAGCTGAAGTCGGACGCTTAACTGACTGAGCCACCCAGGCGCCCCATATTTTTTATTTTTACCATAAAAATTCAAATACAGAAAAATAATTATCAAAAAATTTCCACTTTGCCTTAAATACTTAATATTTTTATTTGCAGAAAATCATTTTAGATATCTGGCTCTGCATATTTATAGGTGGATAGAAAGAGGCAATCTAGAAAAAAATGGGATCATATGACCAAATCTGTTTTCAGTAAAATGATTATAATTTATTTTAACTTTGAGGAAAAAATGAATGTAAGTAAAACTAAATGTATTGCTGAAATTTGATAGCTTTTTTTTTTTATCATAGGAAAACATTAGTTTCTAAATTATTCTTCTGTGGCTATACAATTAAATCTGAAAAACTGAAGAAATTTACATGCATTTTAACTACAGGCTTCCATTATTTGAATCTGTACCAGGAAATTACCATACATAGGTTGCCTCCCATTTCCTAAGCATTACTTTTCATTTTTGCTAGTTATTATATTTACATTGTAAAAAAAATTATGACATTTGCATCCCTTTTCTGTAACCACAGTAACCCAGAATTGCCAAATATTAGTTCTGTAAGTAAATTAATTCAGGACCTGCTCAATATTTGTGTTTTTATCACAGTTCACATCTCATTAGTTGTCTTGGATTTCACACAAAACATTTAAGTTGGGAGAAATATTTAAAAATAATATAGCAAACACTTATGCCCCACCACCCACATGGAAGCAATGTTACTTAATCAATTTGCTTCAAATTATGCTTTTGAAATAAAATCTTACAGAGTTGAACACACATTGAAACTTGTCCTGTTTTATTTTTTTTTCTATTCTATCCAGAGGCATTTATGGACATGAATTCAGAGTCTGCCAAGTTCACATATAACTGTATACATAAAATGGTACCATATATAATATGCATCTGTAAAACATTTTAATATATTTTAGTATCTTAATATATTTAGTATCTATATCTTTAATATATTCAGTATATTTGAAATATGTAAATATATGTAATATATAATACACAATTTTAATATGTAAGTATATAATATATTTCTATTTCTATTACCTGTCTCCCTATTGACATTTGGGTTGTTTCCAATATTTTGCCAGAATTGACAGCACTGTGGAATTCATTTTTGTATGTGTCCTGTGAATGAACACATGGATGTTATTTCTCAGGATACATACCTTGAAATAGAATTGCTGGCTCATTGATGTAGGCCTGTTTAATTTTATTAGATATTGCCAAATTGCTCTGTAATATGGTTTTGGAAATTTACATTCTTAATAGCTGTGTAACAGAGTACCCTTTGTTTATCAACCTTGTGAATATTTGATGATTTCGCACTTTTAACTTTTGAAAATCTGATGGGTATGACAAGATATTTTATGACTATATTAATTTGCAGTTTCCTGGTTACAAGTGAGGCTAAGCATTTTTTCATAAGTTTATTTTTACTTAGGTTTATCCTTCTGCACATCTTTTATTTATATTTTTTGCTTTTGTTCAACTGGATTGTTTTAATCTTATCAGTCATACATATATCTGTCACATGTGCACAAATATTTTCTTCCTGTCTGTGGCTTATATTTTATTTTACTTACAGTGTCTTGTACTGCGAAGAAGATTTATTATTAATACAGTCAACTTTATCAGTTATCCCCATTCAGGTTTCTTCTATTCGTGTGTTACTTAACAAATATCATCCCTGACTCCAGGTCACATAATTTGTTTTAAAAATTGTGTGCTATTGATTTTTCACATAAATGTTTTTATCCATGTTGAATTTATTTTGGAGACTATCATTGAAGTCATATGAATAAACAATTTTTATGCACTGTTTATTGAAGACTTCAAGTTTTCCCCTCTGATGCTTTTAAGTAAATCTTTTTTTTATAATAATTTATATTTATGTAAAAATTGTATAACTAGTACAGAGAATTTTTGTGTACTCTTTACCTAGTTTCCCCTGTTGTTAACATCTTACATTATGATGGTATTTTGTCACACCTAAAATCCAACATTAGTATATTACTATTAACTAAATGCAATGGTGTATTTAGATTTCACCAGTTTGCCCCAGTGTCTTTCTTCTGTTCCAGGATCTCATCCAGGATAACGTATTACATTTAATTGTCATGTCTCCTTTGTCTTTTGGGTCTCTTACGGTTTTTCAGACTTTGTTTTTCATGACCTTGGCAGTTTTGAGGAGTGTTGGTCAGATATTTTGTTGAATGTTTCTCAGGATTTTCCTGATTTCTTTTTTCCATGGGTTTTTCCTTCTCATCACATCATGTCAGGTTTACATTATATAGACGCTACTTATTACTGGTTCCGTTAGTTTTGTTCACCTGGCCAAAGTAGGGTTCTCCAGGTTTCTTCAGTGTTGAGTTACTTTTCCTTCTTTTCCATATTCGACCTTTTAGAAGCAAGTAATTAAGCACAACCTGCAGTCAGGTATGAAGGGATATTAATTTCCACTCCCTGGAGGAAGGAGTATCTACAGAAGTTATTTGGAATTCTTTAAGGGAGAAGTATTCCTCTTGTCCACATTTATTGATTTATTCAGTTATTAATTTGTTATTATGGACTCATGAATATTTTATCCTTAAGTTATAATCTTCAAGTACTACTATATCTATTTTGTTTCTCAAATTATTTCACCTTTGGCCATTGAGAACTCTTTTGGATGGGCTCCTGTGTCCTTTTTGCACACTCCCATTCTTGTGATTTCTGAGAACTTTTTTGTTTTCTGACATTACAGAGGTGCTCCACAATCATCTTATATATTCCATGCCCCAGTCCCAGGATCAGACATTTCTCCAAGGATCTTTATTTAAGAATGGTATTAGAATCTAACATATGGGCTCTATGTGTGCTCATTGCTATTGGGCATCACCACTTCTACTCTAACACCTCTCAGAAGTTAGAGTTAGGAAGTATCTGTATGTGTATAACTCATGTATCTATAATTGTTTCTTTATTTATTCATATGGACCTTGACTAAGCTAAACATGAACTCATACTATTGTCCCTGACTCTAATCTGGTACCACGTGTTTTATTCTGGTTTCTTCCCTTTGCTTCTCTGTAATTTCTCCCTCCAACAGTCAGAAACATCCATCTAACTATCCACCATTCATTTATTTATTTGTTGAACTCCAATATATATGCACACCGGTTTCAGAATTATTAGCCCATACTCTCATGAGAGACAAATTTACCAATCAGGACACCATGTTTTGGATACTTCCTTTGTCTTGACCCTTACACTTCACAGTAAAACACCATTTTCCATAGTTACTTGTGTTAGCTTATTCTTCCCCCAGCCTTTTGGAGGTTATGTCACACATTTGTGTTACAGTTAGATTACAGTGTTGCAATTTCTATTCCATTCTGGATTCCTGCCAATTTTTAAAATTTGTATGCATTATTGTTCACTTTTTGTGCTATAAAATTTTAAGGATTTTGATCAGCCCCCCTAGTTTCCAATGCCTGTTCTATCACATAAGAAGTCTTTGTATGTCCCAGAGACTGTCACTGGGCTTTCTTTTTTTTTCTTCCAGTGATCTATTTGTAATACCTGTGTAATTGCCACACTCATCTTGGTTTTTCTTTTCCAGAACTGCCTTCATCATTCTTTAATATACATTTTAAAATCAGCTTCTTATATTTCACAAAAACAAAAGATACACATATTTGCAGATAATTTTTGAGATAATTGGTCTAATTATGACATGAGTCGTTCTACTCATGAACATAGTATATCTGTCTTTCCATTTTTTATTTATTGTATTTTTCTTCAGTATTGAATGTTCCAACCCATGTAAGGGCAATCTCTCCATTTGTTTAGGTATTTTCTTCCTCAATTTAATTTCTCTCAATAATGATTTTGCCATAAAGACAGACAACTTTTGTTAGATTTATTACTTGGTACCTGAAGTTTTCATGGCATTTTAAATGGTATCTTATAATTTTTAAATTTATTTTGAATATTTATGTTGCTGGTATATAGAAAAGCAATTTATTTGCGTATTGATTTTAAATCTAGTTACTTTTCAGGACGGTCTTATTAATGCTAATTTAACTCTAGATTTTCTTGGAATTTCTATGTGCATAATCATATGACTTGTGAAAAATGAGGATTTTGTTTATTTTTTCCATTTCTTAGAGTTTTATTCCCTCTTCCCCTTTAATGAACAAAACACGACTTCCAGCATAATCTTGAATAAAAGCAATGTTAGTGGCTGCTATAGGCTAAATTGTGTCTCCCCAAGATTCACAGGCTGAAGATCCCTAAGCTCCAATGTGACTATATCTGGAGATAGGGTCTCTAGGAGGTAATTAAGGTTCAATGAGGTCATAAAGATGGGGCTCTAATCTGATAGTATTGTGGCCTTATAAGAAGAGGAAGAGAGATCTCTCTCTTTCTCTATCTCTGACATGTGAGGACACAGTGAGAAGGTGGCCATCTGCAAACCAGAAGAGAGCCTTCCTCAGAACCTGACCATGGTGACACCCTGATCTTGGGCTTCCAGCTTCTAGAACTGTGAGAAAATAAATTCCTGTTTTTCAAGCCATTCAGTCTGGTACTTTATTATGGTAGTCTGAGCTAATACAGTTGTTGGCACTGAGGAGTGGGGTGCTACTATAGTAAATACCTAAACATGTAAAAGCAGGTTTGGAACTAGATAATGGTTAGAGGATGGAAGAATTTTAGGTGTATGCTAGAAATACGGATGTTAAGGACAACTCTGGTGAGGTGTCAGATGAAAATAAGGAATGTTATTGGAAGCTGGAGGAAAGGCAGTTATAAAATGACAAAGAATTTGGCTGAACTGTGTTCTGGTGTTTTGTAGAAGCTAAAACTTGTGAGCAATTAAATGAGGTATTTAGTTGAGATTCCTAACCAAAGTGTTGAAGGATCATCTTACTGCTTCCTGACTGGTGATGGTAAGACATGAAAGGAGAGATGAATTGAAGAATAAATTGTTAAGCAAAGAGGAATAAGAACTCACAGATTTCGGAAATTATCAGCCTATCCATATTGCCAAATATGAGAAAGCTTATTCTAAATAGAACACTAAGGACTTGGATGAACAACCATTTAATAAAAAGATCAGGAGTGTGACTCATGGACTTAATCAGCCATCTCAGCAGAAGCCAGGAATAGAGTGGGAATATACCAGCAAAAACATTTCCAGTTTGAACCAAAGGGTTCAGAGAACATTAGCTGGGATGAAGGAAGTCATCTTGGACTTCTTGGATCCTGCAAGATTGAACCATAGAGCTATTTGGCTGTGAATGTGCACTGTCCTTCAAGGAAAGAGAAAAATGAACCTGAAGGTGATTCAGAAATCATCAGGACTGCCATTTCCATTCTAGGCCCAGGGGGAAAAGATGTTTCCTGCCTGGTTTCAAAGAATGGGGCTCATCTCTCTGGTTTCACAGGGTTAAGATGACCCTGCCCAGTGCTTTGAGAAGAGGGGCACTGCACCCAGAGAACCTCAGGGGCAGGGCACTCATAACCAAAGGAGAAGGTTGGCCCTGCAGAGCTGGTGACAGGCAAAGTAACCAAAGAGGATAGTTCTTCAGCCTTAAGATCTAATGGAATTTACCTTGCTAGGTGTAGGACTTGTTTGCAACCCATCATTCATCCTTCCTTCCTTCCTTCCTTCCTTCCTTCCTTCCTTCCTTCCTTCC